>NW_004443994.1:11152067-11157327 GCF_000243295.1 Trichechus manatus latirostris
ATCAGATTTGTCATAGCCAAAAATTTCTTCCCAGTCTGTAGGTTGTCTTTTTACTCTTTTGGTGAAGTCTTTTGATAAGGATAAGCGTTTGATTTTAGGAGCTCCCATTTATCTAGTCTCTCTTCTGGTGCTTGTGCTTTTGTTACTTATAGTTCGTATTGTGTTTGTGCCATGTATTAGGGCTCCTAGCGTTGTCCCTATTTTTTCTTCCATGATCTTTATCGTTTTCAATTTTATATTTAAGTCTTTGATCCATTTTGAGTTAGTTTTTGTACATGGTGTGAGATATAGGTCTTGTTTCAGTTTTTTGCATATAGATTGTGTATAAATTTTTGAATGAGAAATTAATTTGCTTTGTAACCTTTCACCTAAAGCACAATAAAAGAAAAACAAACAAACAAAAAAAACTGCATTGTACCTGCAATTGGTCTCTACTCACCTGGAGCAACAGAGGAAGGAGAGTCAGCACTAGAAAGAGGAAACAGAATGTGTCGCTAACTGCCTCCATGAACAACTGCCCCCTTTGCCATGAGACCAGAACTGGATGCTGCCCAGCCACCATTACTAAACAGTTTGGTCAAAGAGTCTATAGAAAAATCCTGATCAAAAGGGGGAAAATGCAGAACAGAATTTAAAATTTTAAAGGAATCCAGACTTCCTGGAGCTGTTTAGGCTACATGAACCCCTGAACCTATTGCCCTGAGATAATCTTTCAACTTGAAACAAAAAATATCCCTTGAAGTCTTCTTAAAATCAAACAGTAGTTTAGCTTAACTAGTAAAGAATGTCTGCCTTGAGCATTATGCTCTTTTAAGATCTATCTATATGGGATCCAACTACAATAGCAACTTGATAGATAGGAAACATAGGGGGCAGTGAGTTTATGTTAATGCGGGAGGCACAACTCAGAAAAGGAGAATGAGAATGGTTGCACAACTTGAAGAATGTAATCAGTGTCACTGAATTGTACATGTAGAAAGTGTTGAATTAGTGTATATTCTGCTATGTATATTCTCAACAACAAAAATAGAATAAATTATATTAAAAAAATTTCATCGTACCTGTTCTAACAGTCTTTTTTTTTTTTTTTTTTAATTAAAACCTTGTTGAATGTATTCATTGGAAATTTAACCTTGTAACTGAATAAAGTGATTAAAATGAAGGACATTGTCTACCACTTTACCCTTTCAGTATGATACCATTTTTGGGAATGAAATCCTCTAAACTCTACTTTAAAACATATCCAGAATCCTACCACTTCTCACCACCTCCTTTGCTACCACTCTGCTGCAAGCCACCATCATCTCTTACAAGGACCATGACTGTCTCCTTGTCTGTTTACCCTTCATCCCCTTCAGTCTATTCTCAACACAGAGTTGAGTGTGATCCTGTTACAAAGAATGATCAAGTTATTTACCTCTGCTCAAAACCCTCTAGTGGCTTCCCATCTCACTTGGAATAAAAGGCTCTTTGTAACCTGACCCTCCCTCCACTGTTACCTCTCTGACCTCTCCTTTTTCTTCCCCATTTGCTCAGGCCTCTTTGGCCTCCTTGCTGTTCCTCCAACAAAGCAGGCACATTCCTTTTGTACCAGCTCTGCACTCTTGCCTTAGACATCTGTCACCTCCCCAGGGAGGCTTTCCCTGACAATGCTGTTAAAACTGCAATTCCCTACCCTACGTTATTTTTTCTTCATATTATTTATCACCATACAATTTATCAGGTAGTCTATTTGTTGCTAGTCTCTTTTTTGCTCCCTTCCAACCCCTACCATACTAGAAGGTAAGCACCAGGAGGATTGGAGCTTTTGTTCGTTTTGTTACTCCAGTGCCTAGAAGAAAGCAGACACTCCTATTGCTGAATGAGTGAATGAGAGTTCAATATTAAATATAAAATTCGCCTAAGAAGGTCATATGGTGTTTCATAGAAAAGTAGTAATTTAAACAGATCTTCTCCGAATGTTAGTGGTCTCTTAATAACACTTCGTGGTATCTAAACATTAAACATTGCTTGTTCTTCAAGGTAAACACTGAAAATGTCTTCCTCCTCCTCCAAAATTTTGAGAATGAACTATTAAACCATTTATCTGACTACAAGTTTTTATTTGACTTGCATGATTGAGACCCTTGACCTGCTGCTACCCAGAATAATTTGAATGACCCAGAGCACTACTTGCCAGGTGAGTTCTCAATCTAAATTTTGGTTCCTCAAAAAAAGAAAACAACAAAACAAACAATATTGCCATGGAATCAATTCCCACTCATAGCGACCCTACAGGACAGAGCAGAACTGTCCCATAAGGTTTCCAAGGCTGTAATCTTTATGGAAGCAGCCTGCCACATCTTTTTCCTATGGAGGGGCTGGTGGGTTTGAACTGTCCACCTTTCGGTTAGCAGCTGAGCGCTTAACCACTGCGCCACCAGAGCTCCTTAATTTTGTTTTCTAGTCCACCAATTTAACACTATCAAGTAAATGGCTCTGACATCCATCCCTCTGCTCAAACCAGAAACCTGGACATCATCCTTGAGCCTTTCCCTCCCTCACTCTCTACTCTCAATCCACTAGTCCTGTGAATTTTATCTCCTAAATCGCTCCATTATCCTGGTCAAGCCAACCTCATCTGTCACCTGAATTACTCAAAAGGCTCCTATTTGTCACCCTACCTCAGTCTTGTTCCCAACAGAACATTCTCTTGATAATGCAGGCTAAATGATCGTTGTAAAAGCTCAGATTCATTTGGGTCAATCCCCATTTTAAAATACTTTAAAAGATCACTTTGCTACCAGGAATACCAAGAGTCCAAACGAAACCCAATGCCGCCGAGTCATATACCAACTCATAGCAATACTGCAGGACAGAGCAGAACTGTCCTATAGGGTTTCCCAAGGCTGTAAATCTCTACAGAAGCAGACTGCCATATCTTTCTCCGGTACCAAGAGTCAACACTTACTAAACTCTTACTCTGTGCCAAGCCCTTTGCTAAGCACTTTAAATATTACCACACCTCTCCCAACTCACATTTTTCAAGGTGGAGACAGAAGGTTCGATGAGGTTAACTAATTTGTCCAACAAGTGGCAGAGATGTGATTCGACTCAGGAGCATGTCATCCCAGAGGCCTGTGGTCCTAACCCCTACATGGTATGGAGCAGTACAATAGTAGCAATAGCTCTGTAAAGCAGGGTTTAAAAGGCCCTTCGGGATCTGAACTAGAATTCTCTCCCCACATTGCACTCTCCCCACAGTGCTCTCCCACCTCTAACCATTCCAAGTGCTGTTCCCTTCTTTTCACACTCTTCCAGCCCTGAAAGTCTGGCTCCCCCTTGCTAGCTCACTCTGGTTATCTTTTGGGTCTCACCTACCAATACTTCCTCCTGGAAACTTTGTCTCAAGTCGAAATAAAGTGGTGCCTTCCCGAAGACTTCCATAGCAGTCTGTACTCCTCAGATTATCTCAATGTGGCAAGTGCCTATTTGTTTTTCTGTTCTGTTAGTTTTTCTATAAGGAGCCCTGGTGGTGCAGCAGTGAAGCACTCAGTTGCTAACTAAAAAGTTGGCAGTTTGAACCTACCCAGCAGCTCTGCAGGAGAAAGACCTGGTGATCTCTTTCCACAAAGACTCCAAACGAAAACCAAAGCCACTGCCATTGAGTCAATTCCAACTCATAGTGACCTATAGGACAGAGTAGAACTGCCCCATAGGGTTTCTAAGGCTGTAAATCTTTATGGAAGCACACTACCACATCTTTCTCCCACAGAGTGGCTGGTAGGTTCAAACTGCTGACCTTTTGGTTAGCAGGTAAGCACTTAACCACTGTGCCACCAGGGTTCTTTCTGCAAAGATTACAGCCTAGAAAACCCTATGGGGTAGTTCTACTGTCACGTGGGGTCACTCTGATTCAGTACTGACTCCACGGCACACAACAACAACAGTTTGTCTAAATTCTCATCCACTACTGTATCCTCACACCTTTCACAGGGCCCAACACATAGCACTCCATGGCAAAGATCAGTGGTCAGTTTTGTACTCACAGAGTTACCATAGTGCCTGGCTCAAAAAATGTTAGGTGAATAAAATAAGGGATTTTACTTGAATATAATTTTAGAACATTTGGTATACAATTAATATTGCTGTACAGGCAGTAACTGTGTTAGGAATGTCCAACTTGCATACATCCTGTAGTTAAGAACCAACCCTACAAAGCATATTATATTAACAATTCGAGGTACATACAATGGTTCATAATAACAAACATGCTCTACTTTGTGATGCACATCAAAACATTATTATCATTACTGTATTTTTATGTTAAACCTGACGCAGCTATCAGTTTCTCGTACTGTGGTATTGCTGTGATGCTGGAAGCTATGCCACTAGTATTCAAATACCAGTAGGGTCACCCATGGTAGACAGGTTTCAGCTGAGCTTCCAGACTAGGAGAGATTAGGAAGAAGGACCTGGCGGTCTACTTCTGAAAAAAATGAGCCAGGGAAAACCTTATGAACAGCAGACAAACATTGTCTGATACAGTGCCAGAAGATGAGCCCGTCAGGTTGGAAGGCACTCAAAATAGGACTGGGGAAGAGCTGCTTCCTCAAAGTAGAGTCGACCTTAATGACATGGATGGAGTTAAGCTTTCAGGAACTTCACTTGCTGATGTGGCACAACTCAAAATGAGAAGAAACAGCTGCAAACATCCATTAATAATAAGAAAGTGGAATGTACAAAGTATGAATCTAAGAAAATTGAAAATCGTCAAAAATGAAATGGAATGCATAAACATCAATATCCTAGCATTAGTGAGCTGAAATGGACTGGTATCAGCCATTTTGGTTTTTTCTTTTTTTTTTTCTTTTACTTTAGGTGAAGGTTTACAGAACAAATAGTTTCTCATTAAACAGTCAGTACACATATTGTTTTACGACACTGGTTAACAACCCCATGACATGTCAACACTCTCCCTTCTCAACCTTTTTTTCTTTTTGGTGAAAATATACATAGCCAAAGATACACCATTTCAAAAATTTCTACACGCACAATTCAGTGACATCAATTTTATTCTTCCAGTTGTGCTGCTATTCTCACTTTAGATGAAGGTTTACAGAACAAAATAGTTTCTCATTAAACAGTTAGTACATATGTTGCCCTATGACAATGGCTAACAACCCCACTACATGCCAACACTGTCCTTACTCAACCTTGACTTCCCTATCATCAGCTTTCCTGTCCCCTTCTGCCTTCTAGTCCTTGTCCCTGGACTGCT
>NW_004443994.1:11158074-11187878 GCF_000243295.1 Trichechus manatus latirostris
TCAGCATAATGTCCTCCAGTTTCATCCATGTTATGAGATGCTTCACAGATTCATCATTGTTTTTTATCGTTTTTAATCGTACTCCATTGTGTGTATGTACCATAGTTTGTTTATCCATTCATCTGTTGATAGGCAGTTATCAGCCATTTTGGATCAGACAATCATATGGTCTACTATGCCAGGAATGACAAATTGAAGAGGAATAGCATCGCATTCATCGTCAAAAAGAACATTTCAAGATCTATCCTAAAGGACAACACTGTCAGTGATAGGATAATATCCATACCTCTACAAGAAAGACCAGTTAATACGACAATTATTCAAATTTACCCACCAACTCCTAAGGCCAATGATGAAGAAATTGAAGATATTTACAAACTTCTGTGATCTGAAACTGAACAAACAGATGCACTGATAATTACTGGTGACTGGAATGCAAAAGTTGGAAACAAAGAAGAAGGATTGGTAGTTGGAAAGTATGACCTTGGTGACAGAAACCACGTCAGAGATCACATGATTGAATTTTGCAACACCAATGATTTCTTGATTGCAAATAACTTTTTTCATCAGCATAAACCGCGACTATGCATGTGGACCTAGCCTGATGGAATACACAGGAATCAAACTGAATACATCTGTGGAAAGAAATGATGGTAAAGCTCAATATAATCAGTCAGAACAAGGTGAGGGGCCAACTGCAGAACAGACCATCAACTACTCCTATGCAAGTTCAAGCTGAAGCTGAAGAAAATTAGAACAAGTTCATGAGAGTCAAAGTACGACCTTGAGTATATCCCACCAGAATTTACAGACCATCTCAAGAACAGATTTGACTCACTGAACAATAATGACCAAACACCAGACGAGTTGTGAAATGGCGTGAAGGACATCATACATGAAGAGAGCAAGAGATCATTAAAAAGATAGGAAAGAAAGAAAAGACCAAAATGGATGTCAGAAGAGACTCTGAAACTTGTTCTTGAAGTAGAGTAGCTAAAGCGAAAGGAGGAAATGATGAAGTAAAAGAGCTGAACAGAAGATTTCAAAGGGCAGCTCAAGAAGACAAAGGAAAGTATTACAATGACATGTGGAAAGACTGGAATTAGAAAACCGAAAGGGAAGTACACACTATGCATTTCTCAAGCTGAAAGAACAGAAGAAAAAATTCAAGCCTCGAGTTGCAATATTGAAGCATTCTATGAGCAAAATATTGAACAAGGCAGGAAGCATCAGAAGAAGATCAAAGGAATACAGAGTCCCAGTACCAAAAAGAATTGGTTGACATCCAGCCATTTCAGGAGGTAGCATATGATGAAGAACTGATGGTATTGAAGGAAGAAGTTCAAGCTGCACTGAAGACATTCGTGAAAAACAAGGCTCCAGGAATTGATGAATACTAATTGAGATGTTTCAACAAACAGCTGCAGTACTGGAATTGCTCACTTGTCTTTGCCAAGAAATTTGGAAGACAGCTACCTGGCCAACTGACTGGGAGATATTTCACATTTATGCCTAATCCAAAGAAAGGTGATTCAACAAAACATGGAGATAATCAAACAAAATCATTAATATCACACATAAGTAAAATTTTGCTGAAGTTCATTCAAAAGTGGTTGCAGCAGTGCATCTACAGGGAACTGCCAGAAATTCAAGCCAGGTTCAGAAGAGGGATATCATTGCTGATGTCAGATGGAACCTGGCTGAAAGCAGAGAATACCAGAAAGACATTTACCTGTGTTTTATTGACCATGAAAAGGCATTAGACTATGTGGATCATAACAAATTATGGATAACATTGGGAAGAATGGGAATTCCTGAACACTTCATTGGGCTCATGAGGAACCTGTACATAGACCAAGAGGCAGTCGTTCGAATAGAACAAGGGGATACTGCATGGTTTAAAGTCAAGAAAGGTGTCCATTAGGGTTGTATCATTTCACTATACTTATTCAATTTGTTTGCTGAGCAAACAATCTGAGAAGCTGGGCTATATGAAGAAAGGGGCATCAGGAATTGAGGAAGACTCATTAGCAACCTGCGTTATGCAGATGTCACAACCTTGCTTGCTGAAAGTGAACAGGACTTGAGACACTTACTGATGAAGATGAAACGCCACAGCCTTCAGTATGGATTATATTTAACATACAGAAAACAAAAATCCTCACAACTGGACCAATAAGCAACATCATGATAAATGGAGAAAAGACTGAAGTTGTCAAGGATTTCATTTTACTTGGATCCACAGTCAATGCCTATGGAAGCAGCAGTCAAGAAATCAAATGACACATTGCAGTGAGCAAACTTGCTGCAAAAGACCTCTTGAAAGTGTTAAAAAGCAAAGGTGTCACTTTAAGGACTAAGATGCCCTTACTCAAGCCATGGTGCTTAGGGTTTTCAAGGATTGGCTGGTGGATTTGAACTGCCGACCTTTTGGTTAGAAGCCAAAGTCTTATCCACTGTGTGACCCTAATATTCCCCAGCATGTTTTCTCCTTTTCAAAACGGGCAACTGAGAGCTTGATATAACTAACGCCATGATGAACCTTTAAGTATTTTTTCTTTCTTCTTTGCCTTCTCCTTTTTCCATACCTTTGTTAATGACTTTGTCTTGCTCTGTCAGGCCACTTGTGACTTAAGACCCTTCACAGGAAGATGAGAGCCCAGATATCAGATAAGGAAATATCCGGCATTTATCTCTTTAGTATGATAAAGAGTCACTTGTAATTACAATGTATAACAACACGTCTAACCTTTTTAAAAATCATATATACGCTCTGACGTAAAAATGCCTTTTGGGACTCCATAGAGGCAGCCTGTGTTGCTGTCGGATACCTGTTGGTGTACACCTCCTAAATTAAAACTTCCTCACTCTTTCTGACTTGAAGTATGTTTCATTGGCTCAACTGCTCCAGGGCACGGACCCTATTTGGGTAACAATTGTGCCACCAGGGCTCCATTTGAGACCTGTGAAAACCCCTAGAAAAGTTAAAAGCATCAGTACTGGAAAAGAAGCAGTTTGGGTGAGAGCCCTCAATTCAGGTTTTGTGTGTGTGTGTGTCCAATGATTTAGAAAATAATATTGGAATCATTATTCCCTGTCCTTGAGCATGGAGAAATATGACCCAGCCGGAGCTGGGCCCACAAGGGCCCACAAGGACTCACAAGGACACATCAACTGGGTCCTGAGATAAAGACAACAGTTGGGACAATCTTAGAAATTATCTCTTAGGGAAGAAAAATATCTTTTAGGGAACATTTCACATGAAGTCAATCAAACAGAACACAAAAGACTTTCCACTTTTGTCTTTTTCTATTAGCATTTAGTGAATGGTGATTTGTTGGACCAATGAAGACACTCCTGACTGTTCGGTTACTGAAACCTGTACCAATGATTGTTAAAAAAGACAATTCAAAATGTAAGATCACAATTTCTAGCCAATCTGTGAAAAGGTGAAGCTTCAATGATTCTTCCCATTTTGTGATGTTAATATATACCGATGATTCTGTAACCTTCCTCGGATTTGGGCAGACATTTTAGCTCTGGCAGCATGCTTGTCCGCTTCCCACTTTTGCCCCTTTGAATATATGCCGCATAAGACTTTCTTTTTGCTTTACTAAACTTTGTGATGTTTTTCCCCTACTACACCGGACATCTTTTACTTCTGCAGACATGGACATACAGAAGACTGTTTGCCAGTAAAAGATGCTCAGGTACAAAAAGTAGAATTTAGGGCCCGCATCCAAACTGCCTCTTTTCCAACACTCATGCTTTCCACTCTTCTAGGGGTTTTCAAAGGCCTCAAACAGTGGGACTAGAATAGTTGAGGGTTATCACTTCAAGTTATTCCATGTTCCTGAGAGGGATGGAAGTTCAGCAGCTGAGGGTAGCAGAATAGAACAGGCATAGTTGCTACAATTAATATTCAATTAATTTTACCACAAAGCATTCTCAGTTAGTTCCTCATGTCCTATGTCAAAATGAGGATCTGCTAACATCTCCCCAAAACCCATTTTACTTATTTTTATCTCTACTTAATCTACATTCAGCTCCATAACAATACTGAGCTTGGAGAAGCCTCTTCATTTCAAATGCAATTTGCCTTCAGTCCCCCATAGACTTGTGAGGTTAGGAAGGACAGATATACAGATGAGTAAGCAAGTCTAGGGAGCCCTGGTGGGGCAGTGGTTAAGAGCTTGGCTGCTAACCAAAAGGTCAGCAGTTCAAATCCACCAGCTGCTCCTTAGAAACCCTATGGGGCAGTTCTACTGTCCTATAGGGTCACTATGAGTTGGCATTGACTTGAAACCAGTTTGGTTTTGTTTTTGGTTTAAGCAGGTCCACAAATGGAAAACAGTTTGTCCATGTGAAATGATGGCAGATCTAGACTTGCAAACCAGGAATTCTTACTCTTACTGCATACTGGTACTACACTGTATATTCCTTTGCTAAATTCAAACTTGACTTGCCTAGAGTCTAGAGTGTGTGATTAAAAATGCAGACTCCCAAGGTCCACCACTACTGAATCAGAATCTCTAGAGAAGGGGTCTGGGATCACAATATCTGACCAATGTGTCAATTCCTATCAGCAGGCAAGTTTGGAAAATACTTATTTAGGGACTTTGTGGGTAAGTTGTTTTCTGGCTCATGGACTACATTCCTTTCCATATTAAACCTTCCATCAGATACTCTTTGTTATGGTTAAGCTTGTTTGTCAACTTGGCTGGGCCATGATTCTCAGTGTTTTGGCAGTCCTATAATGTTGTGATCACTTCCCTGTTGAGATTTGATATGTGATCACCCCCATGATGGGATCTGCTGTGAGTAGTCAATCAGTTGAAAAGGAGTTTCCTTGGGCGTGTGGCCTGCATCTAATATAAGTGGACATTCTGGCAAGGCTTGAGGGCTTTTTGCTCATGCTGGATCCTGCAGCTGGCTCCTGTTCATCTGTCCTCAGGTTCTTGGGACTTGAGCTAGAAGCTAACCTGCGGTTTTGCCTGTTGATCTTGGGATTCATTGATCTTCACAGCCTGTGAGCAAAAGCCCTGCTCTCTGACCTGCCAATCTTGGGTTCACCAGCCCCTATGGATACATGAATCAGGAGAAGCCTCTATCCTGACCCACGGACTTGGGACACTCCAGCCTCTACAACAACGTGAGCCATTTCCTTGATATAAATCTCTCTCTCTATGTATATTTATACCCTTTACTGGTTTTGCTTCTCTAGAGGACCCAGCCTAAGACAAGTAGATAAAAAGACAATAAAATTAGATAATAATATAGAGGATCCAATATCCTACCAATAAGAGTTCACAAAGGAGAGAACACAGAAAATAGAAGGGAGGAAATTATCAAAGAAATTGTAAAAAATTTCCAGGTAAAACAATTCCGAGTGTCCAGCACATAGAGTGAAGAAAGATCCATTCTAAGGTACATCATTGTGAAATTTCAGACCCCTAGGGGACAATGGGAATGTATTAGAAAGAAAAACAGGGCAGATACAGAGAGATGAAAACCAGAAAGGCATTAGACATCCCAACAGCAACACCGGAAATAAAAGACAGGGGAAGAATGTTTTTAAAATGCTGAGGGAAAATGATCTTCAACCTATCTAAATTATCAATTGGATGAGAATAGGCATTTTCGGACATGCCAATACCCAAAAAAATTAATCTCCTATGCACCTTCTCTGGGAAAGCTACTGAAGTCTACGCTTCGGCAAAATAAGAGAGTAAAACTGAAAGTCAATGTGTTTGGGTGTTGGAAGATATTATTGATGGACATTTGATAGATATGTGGAAGCATTTGGATAAAACTCAGGTGAGATAAATAAAAAAATAAATTAAAAAGCAAGGCAATTAATAACTCCAGGAAGAACAGGAGATTCTTCAAGAAAAGCATTATTATGGTACATTACTTGATTCAGCAATGCACTCTATTTACCTAGACAGGATGATGTAAACCCTAATTATTAATTTGAGTGAAAGCTGTGATGTGGCTATGTTGGGAGGCAGGGTGAACACAAAGTGGTACTGGTGGTGTGTATAAAAGAGCGATATCTTCAAATACCATGGGAATATGTCAATACAAAATCAAGAAACAATTGGTATAAGCATATCATTAAGGAAATGAAGAATGGCCTGCAAAGTTGAGGGTGGTAACCTGGAGGATGTTTTACTGGAATGTGGGAGAGAAGTGGGGTGGGGAGAAGTGGGGCCTGGAATGGAAGGGCACTCATGCGTGTTTCTGTTGATTATATGTATTACTTTCATTAACTTCTCGCAACAATAAATACCAATATAAAAGTGCAAACAAAAGCAATACACGTGCACTGCAAGAAAAAAAAAAATTACCTAAAATCAACAAAAAGAATACAAAGGACATCCAGAATCTCACTCACCCAGAGATAACTGCTCTTAATATCTTCCCTGAAAAATTCTGAAAAACATGAAATGGTCTTAAAGATTCATCAAATGTTACAAAAATTCTTGATATACTAAAATTCTTGATCTACAATACAGGAAAAAAAGTGGGGTTATTTACATTTGAGTAAATCAATCTTTCTGATCAACATGTTTATAGCCATTTAGGCTGTATCGTCACTAACAGACTGGAGAATTGAGGTGGTTTTCCAAAAACACTTTTGCTTCAATTATCTTGTTAGTTTAGAAAGCAGCAGCTTTTCGGCCTCTGTTTCCCAAACAATTGGCTCTAGTTACAAGATAAAGGATTTTAGGAAACAGAAATTATTAGAAAAATTTGTCTCAGTTAAAAGAATTTTTACATTTCTTTCTCTTTAAGTGTGGGTGAATAATTTCATTTTTCTGAAATGTTTCCTTGAACTGTGTCTTAGGCTGGGTTCTCTAGAGAAGCAAAACCAGTAAAGTGTATAAATATATATATATAGAGAGATTATATCAAGGAAACAGCTCACGTGATTGTAGAGACTAAACCGTCCCAAGTCCATGGATCAGGGTAGAGGCCTCTTCCAAGTCACACAGCTGCAGAAGCTGGCAAGCCCAAGATCGGAAGGTCGGAGAGCAGGGCTCCCACTCACAGGCTGTGCAGACTGACAAATCCCAGGTTCGGCAGATAAGTCCCAAGAACAGGAGATGAGACGACAGGAAGCAGCCTCAGGATCCAGAGAGAGCAAAAAGACAGAAAGTCTGCTTATATACAGATGTGGGCCACACCCCCAAGGAGACTCCCTTTCATCTGATTGGCTACTCACAGTATAGTCAATCATGGAAGTGATTACGTTAAAACACAGAGAATCATGGCCCAGCCAAGTTGACACACAATCTTAACCATCACAAATTGTTTAAATGAACTAAAAATATAAGCGAAACTCAGCCTTGATACTTCTTCACATTTAAAATTCAAAAAATTTCATGTAGTAAATACAGGATTTTGAGGGACTGACCTTGGAAAGGGAATATTTGTAAAACAAAGTTAAGAATGATTAAGAATTTGCATGTGAAGGATTAAACTAAAATTTTTAAAGAAATTCAGTTGTATTAAAAATTTTCCAGAAAGTATACATTTGATATATATACTTTGTGAGGTCATAGAGTTTTGACTAATTTATAAGTTTAATCTAAGAGTTTAAGAGTCTCAAATTCAGCTATTTACTGAGTTACTTTCATATCTCAGTCATTGTCCTAGGTGTGTTCACTTACACACTCTGTATAATCTCTCAATAATCCTGTGAACTTGATGATGCATTTTCAGAGACCTAATGTGAAGAAGGGCCCTGGTGGCGTAGTGGTTAAGAGCTACGGATGCTAACCAAAAGGTCAGCAATTCCAATCCACCAGCTGCTCCTTGGAAACCCTATGGGGCAGTTCTACTCTGTCCTATAGGGTCACTATGAATTGGAATTGACTTGACGGCAATGGGTATGTTTTTTTGGTTTTTTATATGAAGAAATTGGATTGATAAAGTGGCTGCAGCAATGGGCTCAAACATAGCAACAATTATAAGGATGGCGCAGGACCGGGAAACATTTAATTCTGTCATACATAAGGTGGCTATGAGTTGGAGCGGACTTGATGGCACCTAACAACAGCAATAATATGAAGAAATATAGTGGGACATAGAGTACAGGGGAGTTTTTGTGGGTTTACTTTGCCTTGGCTACTGCTATGGTTGTTAGAGAATATGTATATCAAAGATAATGTGGTGTATTTATCAGGAAAGAACAGAGTAATTATCAGCCACCAGAGACTTGCATAGGAGAGTGTCTGGAGGGAGTAGTCTTGATATAGAGTCCTGAGGTGACATTGTGGAATCTGCACTTGCTGGACTTAGGCCAGTCTGGCCCTAGTTGTGCACACATAGCCATCCTGCCCTCACAGAGTTATGAAATGGCTACGTGAGTGCATCAGACAGTATGGGGCATCCCAAAGTTGTCAGGGACTATACACATTGTAAAGCAACTGTGATGGGACAGGTTGTGGTCAAAGGGCACTGGTGCCCTGGTAAGTGCTGAGAGAGTTTGGGGAGAAAAGAGGAACATGGACTTGGGGTCCAGCAGGATCCTCCTCCCTGCCTGACAGTGGGGCAGGTTTCTGTCCCTGTAGAGTGGCACAAGATTTTGTCTAAGTTAGACTGAGATCTATTTGCCACGACTGGGGTCTTCAGAGCTAATTATGAATCATATTTTAAAGATAAAGAAACTGAGCCTCAGTGAGGTTCAGCTAGCTAAAGCCACACAGCTCTAATAGACTTACAGACAGCATTTCAGGTCTTCTGATTTCTATTGCTTTCCCCCTTGCAAATACGTGAGGATAGTGTGTGCAAGTGTGTGTGCATTTGATCAAATGTTAGCTCTACTGACAGGTATTTCTTACGAATAACTGTCCTATGTTAGTAATATTGGTGCTTACAAATTATTTATACTCATCTCTTTCCAAAATAGGATTTGTGGTTGCTTTTTCCAAATTATAACAGTCAACATGTTCATTGTTTTGTTTTATTAAAAACAATTCTATCTGGCTGATCCAGAACACGAAGTTTTTTTGAGGCTCTGTATAAGAGGTCAGAAGATCTGCTGTTTAGTGGCAAACTTTCTTTATGCACTAGCCAATTTGGGATTCTCAGTCAGCACCAAAAATTCAAATCCTACTTTCCCATCCTGACAGACAAGAAGCTCTGGGTATGGGTGGAGTGCTTGCTGGTGCACTCTCTTGAGGGTGTTCTTCAGGGGTTCCTAAGGAAGCTGCTCTGAGTGCCTCTCCCACACATGCCCTTTACCCAGTTTGCAAGGCACCTGCAACCTCAAGGAAGAATATGGCAGGACTTGACTTTGACTATGACACTTGGCAGGAAAAATCAGTAATTGCGCTTTCATTTCCTTTCTGATGACCCAACTATCCAGCTCATTTACTTAGTATTTGAGCATTTGGGGCACATTGTAAACTCATACTCCGAAAAGGTTTTTGGTTACGTGGTGATCCCAGGTACTGACCACTATGGGGGCATACTCAATTCTCCCCAGTTGCGAGTTTCCTTACTTGCTTTGGAAAGTCCGGGAACCCTAAGCTGTGTTCCTGGAGAGGTTTGCTGTCCTGGGATCCCATCGCTGCTCACCACAGGTGTTCGCGTTTTTTGAGTCCTTTCCACGACCCAAGTTCCAGCACCTGAAGGTCGTTCTCTCTGCCAGCTTCGGGACCCCGCCCACTTTGGCCGGGGGGGGTCCCAGGAGCAGGGAGCCTGAGCGGCCGCGGTCCCTTTAAGGAGCCGCTGTGCTGTAACCTGATCCCGCAGTAAGGGCGGGCGCCGCGGTAGCTTGAGCCTGGGCTACTGCTCCTCAGAGTGGCCCGGAGCCCGCGGCTCCATTGGCTCCGCCAAGCATCTAGCTGGGCGGCCGGGCCGCACGACCAGGCGTCTGTAACCACCCTCCGCCCTCTCCTGGCCCGGCGCAGCCACCGCCCGCGCGCAGAGTCGCCCGAGGACCGGCAGAGATGACGCAGTTTGGAGGGGCCTCAGGGAGGAGGCCAAGCTCGCTTCGCCCCGCGGCTTCTCCGCCCCTCAGAGCGCAGTCCGCGGGCAGGGGCGCCGCGGCTCCCCACCCCCGGCCTAGCGTGGCCGAGGTCTCCTGCGTCCGGGAGCTGAGTGGGCGGCTGGAGCGCGGGAGGTGGCCCGGGGCTCAGGGGCGGGCTCCAGCAGGTGTGTGTGGCGGGTGCAGCATCCTCCTTGCTGGAAAGGTCCCGGCGCCGCTCAGGGCGTAGATGGTGTCCCGGGCCGCGGCCTCCGCGCCGCCCAGACACCCCGCGTTCCACTGCCTTTTCCAGGCTGCGCGAGTTGGGCTGCTGGATCTGCCTGGCAGTGTCTCCCGGGTCTAAACTCATAGGGGTGGGTACACACCTGTGGGCATCCGGGAAAAGCTTTTTAGTTCTAACCGCGTGTGCCCGGTGTACATCAATCAGGTGCCGCAGGTGGGTAGGTCTTTCCCCGCCGCCTCCTTCAAAAACAAGTTGCTTTTATTTACACTTGCAGTTCTCGAGTGGGTCCAATTTTTAGCCACCGAATGCTGAAGAGTCTAGTGGGAGAGGGACCGGACCCAGAGTCAGAGGGAGAAATTGGTTTCTGTTTCCAGCTCTACGTTTGGAATCCGGGCAAGTTTATTAAAAGAAGGGCCCTTGTTTACCCAGCCATGAAATGGGGAGCATAATCCCAGCCTTTTCCTACCATGCCAAAAGGTATGTAAAACCTCTGTGAAAGCACTTTGAGCTGTCCAAGCTTATTAAAGGATCACGGTTGCTAGCCTGTATTTTCTTAATTGTCCAGGTTTGTGTGTTACTGTGGTGTACATTTTTATATAAAAAATATAAAACTTTCCTCAAAGAACGGTCTTTGGTAGTGTTTGAATTAATTCAGATACCAGTTTGGGGACAAGATGGAAGAGTTTGCGTGGATGTTATGAATTGATGTGTAAATTAGGGAAAAAAGTGGTTATTTTAGTAAAATCTTTACTCAGTCATAAATGGAGTTGAGAAAAGTAAATCTTGGATTGTGTGTATTTTATGTGAGATAGTGCTGTGTGAGTACATCCTATAGATTGGAATGCAGCTTCATCTTTGTACAGCCAATTCAGGTTGCAAATTAGAGAATCCCAGTTCCTTGAGTGGTATAAGAGGCTGGGAAACCCTGGTGCGTTAGTGGTGAAGTGCTGTGGTTGCTAACCAAAAGTTGGCAGTTAGAAATCCGCCAGGCACTCCTTGGAAACTCTGTGGGACAGTTCTACTCTGTTTTATAAGGTCGCTATGAGTTGGAATCCACTCGATGGCAACGGGTTTGGTCTTTTTTTTTTTTTGGTTTATATGAGGTTGAGAGTTTTTTTCCTTTATCTTTTCCTAAAATTATATGAGTGAAACTAAATTAGAAAAGTTTACTTCCATCATGCTAGAAAATTTTGAAAGAATTGCTCAAGGAACCATGGATTTTAGTGTACAGTATTTGCCACGCCCCATCCTTTGCCATCAGATGCTCCAGAGGATAGTATAGATTTATTCTTATGGAGACCCCCTGTGTGTCAGAGTAGAAGTGTGCTTCATAGGGTTTTCAGTGGTTGATTTTTCGGAAGTAGATTGCCAGGCCTTTCTTCTGAGACACCTCTGGGTGGATTGAAATGGCTAACTGCTTGATGGGCAGCTGAGCATTGAAGCGATTGCTCCTGCCGAGGGACTCCTTTGCCACATTACCTTCCTCCAAAGTTCGAATCTTTACTGTGAGAGCTTGCGTGAGTTTTACCTGCCTAGAGCTGGGTGCCCCAGTGATTTAGGCCCTGTTCTTGAGCATAGAGAATGTGACCCAGCTTGAGCTGGGCTCACAAGGACTCCCAAGGACACATCAACTGGGCCCTGAGGTATAAAGAAAATAGCTAATATTGGAAAATATCTTTTAGGGAAACTTTCACATAAAGCTGATCAAACAGAACACAAAAGACTTTCCACTCTTATCTTTTTCTGTTAGCATTTAGTGAATAGAAATTTGTTGAACCAATGAAGACCCTCCTGACTCTCCTTACTGAAACCTGTACCAATGATTGTTAAGAAAGACAATTCAAAATGTAGGATCACAGTTTCTAGCCAATCTGTGAAAAGACTAAGCTTTCAATGGTTTTGCCCATTTGTAATGTAATATATACAGATGGCTCTGTAACTTTTCTTTGGACTCCTGCAGACATGGCTGTGGCAGCATGCTTGTCTGTTTTCCCACTCTTGCCTATTCTGTAATCTTCTTGGGACTTCGGCAGACATGGCTGTGGCAGCATGCTTGTCCGTTTTCCCATTCTTGCCTGTTCTGTAATATTCTTTGGACTTGGACAGACATGGCTCTAGCAGCATGCTTATCCGTTTTCCCACTTTTGTCTGTTCTGTGATATTTCCTTGGACTTGGGCAGACATGGCTCTGGCAGCATGGTTGTCCGCTTCCCACTTCTGACCTTTTGAATATATGCCGAATAAAACTTTCTTTTTGCTTTACTAGACTTTATGATGTTTTTCGCCTACACCACCAGTCAGTCATCATTATTTACACTATTGGGTTTTGTGTTTCTATTCCTCTGACTCTAAACCTTCTTTACCTTGGCTCTTTGCTACTAAAGCTGTCTGCTTGGAGGTGACTAGGAATGTTGGGGGTCAAGAGGCTGAAATTTTACAGCAAGCTCCAGAGAAGCTGGGTCTTCCCTGGGGTCTTTTGAATAAACCCTGGAGCATGGATGCAAGAGTTGGCTCATCTTTTGCTTTATTTTCTGAAATCTGCATTAGAGATTCGATTACAAAGCCTTGGCAGTGGAGCTATCAGAAATCTTATCTCAGAGGGAAGACAGTCTGATTAAGAGCTTCCCAACAAAGGAGTGGGGAGGAGGAAGTAGCAGCTTGGGAGTGGAATGGAGGGCCCTGCTGATAACCAGAGGGGTAGTAGAGGAGCCCTGGATTCCTGTCTGGGAAATGGGAAAGGGGCTGGGATGCAGAAAGGGAGTGGTGGAAGTCAGAGGAAAATTCTGAAGTGTGCCCTAGGTGTGACCTGCCCTTCTCTCCCTTTCTCTTTTATTTCTTGCCTCTCAAAGCCAAGCACACCTGTCCTACAGTTCTCACATCTGTTGGTTCTCCTCCCTTGCGTTTATGTTCCTCTCTCAAAGCTGGCCTTACATGCATTAGAGGAAACTGAGCAGTTTAATTTTTAGGAAACCCTTCAAACCTCAGTATCTCCCCCTACCCTTACCCCCAGATTAACATTCTGTATCCCACACATTAAGGATTCATTTAGGTTTCAGTATCTCTTGGAAGGTTAAGAAATAGGGATACTCGGTTTGGCTGAGAAAAGTAAACAGTCTATACTGAGAAAGAAAAAGAAAAAAAAAAAATGAAGTTTTTAGGTAGAGGAAAATCATTAATTGTCTGAGTGAGAATTGTGAATGATTGGACAAGGGAGGGCAGGACTGGGGGAGGAATTGTGCTGGACAGCCTGTGCCCTTGGCCTTGAGAGTTAGAGGATAGAATACCACCAGGCTAGTACAGTCTCCTTGTTGTGCTTCCCTCCTTCCATTTGCCTTGTGAGGAGAAGAAGATAGCAGCATGGAGGCGTTATAACCATCGTTTCTCAAGGATGGGAAACAGACTTTAACTGAACATTAGGGATGAGCTATATTCACCTGGCATTGGTATCAAGCACTGGATATATTACACCAGAGAATGCATTACATCAGAAAAGCACAGATAATTTTATAAGAAAATCTAAGATATTCCAAGAGTAACTTTGGTGGTGTTTTTGTTGTTGGGATGAAAGGAAGCACTTAAAGAAAAGGAGTCCTACTGCTCTAGGCTTGTTACTCATGGTGAGACAGCTGGATGCGCTGCAAGCATATCTTAGATCTGAGAAGAAGGCAGAAGAAGGCAAGAATAGCAAGTGGTGTTTCTTTGCTCAGAACAGTGGTCTGCTCAAGGAGAAGGCAATCCTGTGAATGCATGAGTAGGAGCTTGTGAATCAGTGTGAAAGGCCAAGGTTTGTGAAAACACTTGGTGAGGAAGACAGCTGGAAGTCTGTTCAGGACTAGAACCAGCAGGGAGGGAAAAGGAGTTGCTGAAGAGTAGGGCCCATAGCAGGGGGGAGTCTTAACTAGATGGACAAAGGCTTGTCTACCACAGTATTTTCAGAGTTTTGGACTACACCGCACAGTACAAAATGCATTTTCACATTGAGACCTAGGACATAAGTTTCATGAAACAGTGCTTACTGTGTATTGCATTTTATTTTCCTTTCTGTCTTATTCTACTTTGTGTTCTTAAAAACTCAGAACCCATTAATGGATTACAAGCCATGATTTGAAAAGCATTTGTCCAGTGGGTGGGGAAACAGGTTGCAGTGGAGCAGGCCGGACACAGGGGTTTGAGATGCTGGTGGAGGGCTGTGGGGGCCGCAGGATTGACTGAGACCCAGACCCCTGTTGGTGGGGACAAAAGGGAGTGCGGGAACTCATCTGATGTGTGATGGGTGCAGGACCCACACTGATGAAAGGCAGCTGATAGGACGGCTGTATAAAGGAGGGTTTCCCACCAATTCTGTCCACTTCAAAGCAAAACAAATGATTAAGTATGGAAGGAGCAAACTTGGATTTGAAAGCAGATGTCTTTAGAGCAGTAGATTTTTCTGTAGGTTAAAAGAGAAGACAAATGGATTTGGAACAAATTAGCCGATGGATTTAGGACATGTCCACTTTCATCAGCTGGATAGGGCATAGAAGAGCTCAGATTGCAGAGTGGGTAGGTGGGAGGCTCACACCTACCCTTCCAGCTTTGAGAAGTTCTTACAGAGAAGCAGATGGAATGTGTTGTTTCTAAAGCCCATTTGCTGCTCAAACTCATTTGGAAGTTGGCTGCTTGCCTCACACAGAATTGGAAAAGTATCCTTATTGTATTTTATAAAAGTGTTAGACTATCAAGTCTTCTTTAGAAGTCAATTTCAAGATCTACAATCAAACTTGGCTCATCATTCATTGTCTTTGGGCCAGCCAAAAAAGCTTCCTGGAGAAATAGGTGAAGCCACTGCCAACATCTGTGAGCTAATTCCACTGTGTATGCCCTTGAGTAAATCAAGGTCAAAGTCTATCTGCTGGCCCTTGATTTCCTTTTCATGATAATTAACATCTGACTCCAGCACCTAGCGTGCCCACCAGTGGGGAAGTAAAAGGATGCCTGGATAAAAAGTACACAGGCATCAGAGTTCAGCTGCATGTTGCTTAGATACTGTGTGCTTTAATCATGGACAGTCTGACCCAGTTGGATCATCTCTTTGACCCATCTCTGCCTTGTCTGATTTTCTTACCTTAACTGATATTTTTTCAGTATTTGACTTCACCTCTCCAACATCTTCTGGTATCTCTCTGCTTTCAACTCTGGTTTCTCTAATGTTATCTCTGATCCCCCTGCCTTATGGTGTCTACCCAACAACTCTGGGCCCAAATTTGGATGCTGGCCTAAGCGGTGTTAGTGACAACTATATTCTGCCATGGCAAATCCAAGAAATAACCATAGAATTGGTGAATTTATACATTGGTTTTAATTTAATTTTGAAAGTTTTTCATAAATGGAAAAATTCTCTTGGTCAAGTTAATTTTAAGTAGCTTTTTCAAAGTAGGCTTTAAAAAAAAATCTTTAAAAAGTATAGTGTGAAGGCATGGAAAACTTCTCCCTCTTTTGTATACATTTATTTGTATACAAAAGAGGAATGGGGGAAAAGAGGAGTGCTCATTGGAGGAAATATTTTGAGCAAATTTTGAAGCCCCTTTGTGAAGGGTTATTTTTTAGAGACATAAGTTCTTAAAACTAGTCTTGCTCAATTAGGATGCATTGCTCAAATACATGTAAAAATATTGAGAAAATTTGAATTTAATCAAATGCCCTATAATTTGTTACATGCTATTTTAAGGGTTGATAAAGATAAAGAAGACCAGGGGCTAAGTTGCTAGAAGGGAAGTCCTGGCTGCCTGGGGCACTCCCAGCCTCTTATCTCTGAGCCAAACCCTTAAGACATTCGTTGTTGTGAGGATTTAAGATTGTTTTATAGCCTCAAGTTCCTAAACATTTTTCTTCAGTGTTTTTTTTTAATTACAAAAGTTTTTTTTTTTTTTTTTTTAACAAATAATCAATGCTAAAGAGAATGAAATGAAAGTTCACCCTTCTCCCCTTCCCCAGCTTCCTCATCCCCTAGAAGCAACCACTGTTAATAAGTTTTGGGGGTGTAGTTCTACAGACCTTTTCTCTGTAAATACCAAAACATGCTCAGAGCTATTTATAAAAAAATGTATCCCTGGGTGGTGCAAATGGTTTGTGCTTCACTGCAAACCTAATCGTTATTGATTCAAACCCACTCAGCAGCACTTCAGAAGAAAGGCCTGGAGATCTGCTTCTGTAAAGATTATAGGTAAGAAGACCCTATGGGACAGTTTTACTCTATAACACATGGGGTGTCCATGAGTAGGAACTGACTCCACAGCACTAGATTAGTAAGGCATGGAAAACTTCTCTTCTTTTTAGTGTGTGATGGGCATTTTTCCGTATTACCTCATTTTTTAGAGTTGCCTTTATAACATCTGATAGTGTAGCTGTTTCAGTATATTTAACCATTTTCCTATCAGTGGACCCTTAAGTTGCTTCTAATAATAAATCCTTTCACGCTTGTGTGAATTTGTTTTGGGGATAAAAGATCAAATCATTAGTATACTAGTTTTATAATTCAGGTAACATGTTATTGTTGTTAGTTGCCCTTGAGTCAGTTCCAACTCGTGGCGACCCAGTGTGTCCAGAGTAGAACTGCTCTGTAGGGTTTTCAAGACTGTGACCTTTCAGAAGCATGTCGCCAGGCCTGTCTTCTGAGGCATCTCTGGGTGGGTAACGTAACCAAGAAACCAGACCCACTGCAGTGTAGTCGATTCTGTTTCATAGCGACTATAGGACAGAGTAGAAGTGCCCATAGGGTTTCCAAGGCTGTAATCTTTACAGGAGCAGACTGCTACATCTTTCTTCCAACAAGTGGCTGGTGGGTTTGAACTGCCGACCTTTAGGTTAACAGCCGAGTGCTTAACCACTGCACCACCATGGCTTCTTCACTTCTTGTTAGGTGTTATAAAAACAAATCTCAACTAAAGAAATAAAGGTAAAAACAAAATAAAAATTTTTAAATAAGATAAAAAAGTTGGCATAAAATAGAATAATTACATTAAATTTCATTTTTTTTAAAGTTAAAAGCTAGAACATGGATAATTCAAATAAACTAGGAAAATAAAAGTTTGTTAAAATCCCAATTAAAAGATAATCTCTAGTGGGAGGGAGAACTGATCAAATGTTGTGGGGAGCCTGGAGGAGAAGTTGTGTTTTAAAAGAGCAGGAATTCTCAGGGAGGGGTGAAGGAGATGAGGTAACCCTACTCTTGCTGTGTCAGAATTATTTGGTAGGGACTTCGTGCTGTTTAAAAAATATATGAATTAAAAAATATATATATATGTATATATATAAAGAAACCTACTTTTCCCCACCAACTATAGAAAGGGAGATTCTACAAAACCTTTTTGACTGGTAGGAATAAGCAGAATATATACTGAAGAAGTTCTGTGTGTGTGTTGAGATATGAAAATTTGAAAAACAGAAGTACTCTGTGTGGGTGTGTTGAGATAATAAAATTTGAAAACCAGGATTCTTAGAAGGCATTTAATATAGGGTGTAAGAAGACAGTATTATGATAGATAAGGGAAACATGGATTAAATAAATTTGTAGCAGTATGAATTAACTGTCAAAACAGTTAATCTGGGTTGTGGTAGCAGTTGGGGCCGTGGGGCCACCCTACCGCCCTTGAGTGTGGATACTTTTTCACTGGGAGTGGCTGACCTTCACAGAGTCTAGTTTGGGGAACAGGGTTTAAGCACAACAGTTAAGTACTCGCCTGCTAACTAAAAGGTTGGTGGTTTGAACCCACCTAGTAGCTCCACAGGAGAAAGACCTGGCAATCTGCTCCTGTAAAGATTACTGTCTAGAAAATCCTCTGGGGCAGTTCTGCTGTGTCATATGGGGTCACTATGAGTTGAAATCGACTTGATGGCACCTAACAACAACAATCTCCTGTAAGTCTAATTATTACATTGCATAGCATAGTATTTTGGGGAAAATAAAGGCCAGTTAGAAATTTATGAATATTTAACATTAAATATTTTATTCTTTGTTATAACAAAACTAAGCAGTAATAAAAAAAAAAAATGCTCTGGGACTGGGAGGGCTGTCAAACCCAGGATTGTGGCAGGCAGAACTGAATAGTTTCTCTTTAACTTGAATTCTATTATTTCGTCTTGGAGGAGAAAGGAATGGGAAGTGGAGAATCGAAATAATGGAGAAAGGATACCTTTGTTCAGAGTTTAGTACTTTAACTGACAGGGAGGAACCATACAGAACTCTTTTCTGTAGCCATGGGCAATTCCTTGTTCAGTTTTAAGTAGCAACATAGAAAGGGAGTAAAGAGTAATCATATTAAAGCAGGGTTCCCTAGCCTTTCCCTGGTTTAGTTTCGTTTTCTTTCCCTTTGCATCAGTTTAAAAAGCAGCACCATGGATATTAGAGGATTTACAGAGGTTGAGGTTGACTGTTTTAAGCAGCTAGTTTCATATAGACTTTCACACTAATGTAATTGTTGTTGAAGTTGAGGCTCTGAAAAGAAAAGGAAATGGAATATTTTTGTGCATAGGATTCTAACTTTTCTTTTGATAATGCTCTCAGTGCAGAATTTCAAAAAAGAAAAACTGCCAGCAGTTAGCCAAATGCTTTGCATGTATTAGATGCTTAACAGTTTTGACATGAATGAAAAGTCATAAGTGGGTAGTGTAATGGTTATTTTTTACTAAGGGCTTTTAACATTTCTAGGTCAGTTATTGATATTTTATGAGCATTTAGACAGATAACTGCAATATGCCACCCATATGAAAATGCAAACAAAAAACAGAATGCATGTGGGACAGGTATGTCTGTTTTTGATTGGGCCCTTTTTGTTTGGCTAGTTGGTTTGGTAAATAACTCTTTTCTAACAGTCATGTGTTCATTTACAAATGACTTAATTTGCAGGTAGAAACTTTTAAATCCTAGAATGTTAGGGCTACTGACAATGTTAGATAAGTCAATAATTATGTAATTCTGGATTTGAGGAGAGTATGAAAATACAGTACAGATTATCATTATATGGGTTCATGAAACCTTTTACCTCATGAAACTTTTTAACCCACTGTGTATTGTAAGGAATTTGGAATAGAGAGATCAAATATCATCATACCCAATATTGTTGTTGTTAGTTGCCATTGAGTGGATTTTGACTCATGGTAGCCCCATGCGATACAGAGTAGAACTGCTCTATAGGGTTTTCTTGGCTGTAATATTAATGGAAGCAGATCAAGAGGCCTTTACTTCCACGGTACCACTGGGTAGGTTCTAACCACCAACCTTTAGGTCAGCAGTTGAGTGCCAATTGTTTGCACCACCCAGGGATTTATCCCCAATATTAGTTCATTTATAATATTGGTACTCTTTGGATGTATTTGGAGGCAAGAGTCCTTCTGAAGTTAATTATTATATTTACATGCTATAATACTTGGATTGTCAATTTAGAAAATCTTTTGTCAGTATTACAGATTACACTGGTAAAATGAGGCACCTGCAGCGGATGAGATATTAACAGAATGGAAAGCACATGCAACAGGATGAACGTGTGTTAATTTATTATTGTTATTTTATTTAAAAGACTTTTATTGAGCGCCTACTGTATGGTAGACACTGTTTGGGCACTGGGCTCAATGGTGAGGGGAAAGAACGGAATGGTTCCCACCCCCATGGGGCTCACATTCCACTGGGAAAAGGGATTCATTAAACAATATATATATATATATCACAAATGATGTTAAATTGCAGCTATAAAGGAGAGCCACATGCTCTGAGGACATGTAATGGGGAGAAGGGTTTGACATGTTGAAGGAGCTCAGAGAGGGCTTCCCTGAGGAAGTGAGGATTAATCTGTGGGCTGAAGGAAGCATGAGCGTTAACATGGAAGTGGAGGGGTACGGGCAAGCTTAGATGAACACGGCACATCTAAGAAACAGAAAAAAGGTCACATTCGCTGGAGTGCAGCAAGCGAAGGCAAGCACCAGCTGAGGCTGGAGAAGGTGGGGTCCTCTCATAAGAGCACTGGGAAACCAGTGAAGGGTTTTAAGTTGGGGGCAGGTGAGGAGGTGACTTGACTGGAGACAGCTTTTAGAAAAGATTCCCCTGGAACTCTCTAGTCTGATTTTACACTGAAAAGTCCAGTTTGAAGGCTATTACAGCAATCCATAAAAGTGATGGTGATAGCTTTAGAAAAGAGGATCCTTTTGTAAGCTGTTTAGGAGGTGTTACGGATTGAATTGTGTCCTCCAAAAGTAAGTGTTGGAATCTGTCATGGATTGAATTATGTCTCCCAGAAAATGTGTGTGTCAGTTTGACTGGACCATGATTCCTGGTACTGTGTGATTTTCCTATGTGTTGTAAATTCTGCCTCTATGATGTTAATGAGGGACGATGGGTGGCAGTTGTGTTAGTAAGGCAGGACTAGATCTACAAGATTGGATTGTGTCCTGAGGCAATCTCTTGAGATATAAAAGAGAGAAGTGAGCAGAGAGACAGGGGGACCTCATACCATCAAGAAAGCAGTGCCTGGAGCAGAGCGCGTCCTTTGGACCTTGGTCCCTGCGCAGAGAAGCTCCTAGTCCGGGGGAACACCTAAGAGAAGAAGGCCAACAAAGAGAAAAAGACTTCCCTGGAGCTGATGCCTTGAATTTGGACTTTTAGCCTACTTTAACTGTGAGGAAGTAAACTTCTCTTCGTTAAAACCATCCACTTGTGGTGTTTCTGTTACAGCAGCACTAGATGACTAAAACAGAATCCTAACTCCTACACCTGTAGATGTAATCCTATTTGGGAATAGAGTTTTCTTTTTTATGTTAATGAGGCCGTATTAATGTAGGATGTATATTAAGCCAATCACTTTTGAGATACAAAAGAGCAGATTAGGCACAGGAACAAGCACAGATCGGAGAAGATATATGCCACACCACATGAAGATCACCAAGGAACCTATGAACAGAAGCTGAAAGACACAAGTTCTTCCTCCAGAGTCTACAGAGAGAGAGAGAGCCAGAGAGCCTTCACCTCTAGATGGTGCCATGAATTCGGTAAGTTATCAAGGGTGACCCCTAGAGTTCTGGCTGTCAGATTTAGATGCACAGTCACCATTCAGTGAAATGAAGAACCTAGAAGAGGAACAAGTTTAGCAGGCAGGTCATGAGCTTGGTTAGGGTTTGTTCAGTTTGAGGTGTCTTTGTGATGTCCTGTGGTAATGACAAGTAGTCAGAAGCTCAGAGGAGAGATCTGGGATGGATATTTAAACTGGAGTTTTTCCTGCATATAAGTAGTAATTGAAGCCACAAGTGGAGATGGAATCACATAAGAAATGAGTAGAGAGAAGAAGGTTTAGAATTGAACTTTAAGGAATTCTATTATTTAATGGCTGGTAGATGAAGAAGAACCTGCAAATGTGTCAAAGGAGTGCCAGGGAGGTAGGGGGAGAATAGAAGTGTGGTGTTATAGAAGCACAGGGAAGAAAGTGTTTCAAGGAGAAAATGATCCCTTGTGCCTGATGTTGTTAAGAGGTCAGATAATATGAAAGCTGCACATAGAAGTCATTGTTGTTGACCTTAGCACTGGCAATGGCTATTTCAGGAGTGTGATAAGGGTGGGAACAAGAATGGAGTGGGTTGAAGAGTGAAAGGGATAAGAAATGCTAACATAGTAAGGATAAACCTTTCTACAGTTTTGGTTTAAAGGGGTAGAGAGTGTGGAAGAAAAAAAAAAGATGGATGCATGGATGGATGGATGGATAGATAGGAAAAGAGAAATAGGATTGGATAAGAGGTTGTAGATCTGTTGAATTTTGTCATCAGATACTTGAGAATGTTTAAAACCCAATAGAAGGATCCAGTTGAAGAGGAGAGAATAAGTGATAATGAGGAGTGAAAGATTCCTTAAGAAGGCCAGAAAGGATGGATCTAAAGTGCACAGATGGAGAGGTTGGCCTTAGATGGGAGGATAACACCTCTATTGTATAGCTGGAAAGGAGGACAGATGGGTCTAGATGTAGGTAGTTTTCATGGTTGGTAGTAGGATATTGAGTTTTCATATGTTGGCTTCTATTTTTATGTGTATGTGTATATGTGTGAAGTGGGATGAGGATTATCTGCTAAATATGAGGGTGGAGGGTTGGAGATTGGTGGCAGGGCTTGAGGACATCAGTGAACCAGGGTCTTTGAGTCTTTGGATGGCAGGAAGTGATTGGAAGGTTGGAATATGATACCACTGAGGATGGGGAGAGGGTGGTATAACTGAATGGAGGGACCAAAAAGGTATGGGTGTTCACAGGGGGTGGGGGGAGAAAGGTTTGAAGGGGACCAGGAGGAGCAAAGATGCTAGGACTGCCTCCTGACCTCAAAGTGTAAGAGTTCAGACAGCCACTACCTGAGAGGGTTGCAGGAGAAGTGTCTTCAGGACACTGAGAAGAGAGGCCCAGGATGTAGCCCTGTTTTCTTAGGTGTGGAGCAGCAGTTCCAGAGGGTCTAGTGGAAGCACTTGGGAGGTGGAGAGGGTGATGGGCTGGGTCAGGTGGCTGGGAAGGAACGTTGGGGTATGACAGGGACAGAGGATAGATTTCTGCAGTGGCGGTGGGTGCTACCTATGTTTTGATTGTTGAGTGAAGAAAACAGGGATGAGTTTAGTATCCCAAGGATGGCCTTGTTTCCGTTTGCTGGCGTGACAACAGACCCCGAATTTGCATGTCCTGCCGGCTGCTTGAGATGGATGATAGTGGAAGCAGAGACTTACCAAGTACAAAAATGCCATATACTGTTCTAGGTGCTCGATGAATATTATATTGTTTATTCCCCATGGCTGCTGTGTAAAGGGTGGTTGCCTTTTAAAAATATATTACTATTACATTTCATCTTTCTGATTGAGATTCATTATTTCAGCTCATGCAGATAATTTTGAAACCTGATTCTGTTATCCGTGATATTAGCTATCTTTCCCAGCTCTGTGTCAGATGCAGATTAAGTAAACATGTCTTTGTAAAAATATTCACTGAAACAGCACCCAGAAGAGAAAACCTGATAGAATAGCAGGAGATATTTTTCAAGTCTACTTCAGACCATTAATCTATACTCTGCTTCTAGTTATTCAACTGGCTCTGGATTTACCTAATTTTGTTATCCAGCCCATACTTCTTTGTATTATTCATGAAGGTATCAAGAGAAACTTTCAGAACTTGTCTGGAATGAAGTTATGCTTCATTTGGCGTTCTTCCATCTGCTAGGATGTAGAAGTCAGTTAATTGTGGGAGTGAGGAATAGGAAGGAGTCAAGGATGACTGGTTGTTTTAGACTAAAAGATAGGGAAGCATTTGGATCACAGTGTCATTCATTAATATATGGAACTGGAGGAAGGACTGGTTTGGGGTGGAGCTCAGTTTGGCCATGTAGTGCCTGATTCAAGCCATGGTCTTTCTCATCGCCTCATATGCATGTGAAAGCTGGACAATGAAAAAGGAAGACTAGAAGAATGAACAAATCAGTCTCAGAATACAACCAGAATGTTCCTTAAAAGTGAGGATGGCAAGACTTCAACTCACTTTACTTTGGACACATCATCAGGAAAGATCAAGCTCTAGAAAAAGACATCATGTTTGATAAAGTGGAGGGTCAGTGAAAATGAGAGAAACCCTTAAGAGGTGGATTGACACAACATCCACAGCAATGGACTCAAACATACCAAAGATCATGACGATGGCATAGGACTGGGCAACTTTTTGTTCTGTTATGCATAAGGTGGCCATGAGTCAGTGCCGACTCAACAACAGAAGCCTGCAAGGCCTCCAGGATGCTCAGGTGAAGCCATCTAGTGGGCAGCTGACCATCCAAGACTGGTGCACTGGAGGATGGTAGCATCTGGGAGCACACAATAAGCAGTGTTGAAGTTGTGTGAAGAAGGCTTGCGGGGGAGGGAGGAAAGCATTGCCAGGTTGAGGGAGTTCATGCCTGATAGCCTCTGTTTTCTTGGTGAAATAAGAAGAAACCTTATCTGTTACAAGAGAAGGAGAACTGGAGATAAGAGAGTAGTGGATGTTTGGAATCAATGTAGAAGTAAGAAAGGGAGCTTATTAGGGATGGGAAAAAGAATGCTAAGCATGAGTGGGGCATTCTTCCCAGCTTCCCCTTACTTGCTGCCCCTAAAGACTAACAGGAAAGATCTTTCTCCCTCTTTTTAAGAGTATTTATTGCTAAACACTACAGCAGTGGTTCTCACCTGGAAGTAGCATCAGGTAGTGAAGGAGTGTGGTTGTTTGCATTATGGTAGTTGCATCAGGGATTCTGACCTCCCTCTGGAACCCCTATACTATTACGGAATGACAAACATGGGAAAATGCAGGTACTTATTACTGTGTTCCCAGGTTGGTGGCTCTGGACTTACCTGGTGCTTATCTCTGCTGGGTATTTATCCACTGGAAAGCAGGGTGTGCTCCCCCAGCATCCTGAACTTATGCTTTGTGTTGTGATGACTCTTGTGCCTGCTTCCCTGCTGGGCAGTCAGCAGGTTCCCATTCTGTGTTGGAGCACCAGCACAGTGCCTGGCATGTGGTAGACACATGACAAATGTTGGATTAACTGATGCTGAAGTGAAGACTGAGTCACCCCTGTCCCTGGAAGTCCTCTTGCCAGGAAGAGACCAGCTCTCATAAGCTCATGGCTGAGAGGCGTACATCAAGCCTTTTCACGTTCTTCCCTACTAAGAAACCAGCTCACATTAAAGTTTATATAAATTGCATGGGGGGTAAAGGCACAAACATCATGGCTTTCAGCGGGTCCCTAGAAAAATTTCTTTGGTGTTCACACTTCTTGTGACTCAGGATGGGCTAATTATATTGTGAAGTGCATGTTTAGAAACTCCTCTTGTAAAACTGCCCCAGAAATATTTTCCCTATTTGTTTCAGCTGTTCCTTTCTAGGGCACCTAGTATCCCAGCCTTCTGCCAGCTACTAGTCACATGTAGAGGTGTATGAACTTGGTCCAATGCTTTTCCATTTTTACTGGGTATTCCTGTATTTAATAATCACCCAACTCTCAAAGGCCCTTAATCTACGTTACTAATAAGCATCTTTTTGTTTGTTTCTATTTTTACCATTTTCCTTTCCTGATTCAGTCTCCTAAAGTGAGTGAACAGGGGCAATTTCTTTGTGCCAGAAGCATTGGTTTTCTGGGGAAATATGTAAAAAAAATCCCTAGGTTAGTCTTTAATTTGGCATCACTGATTAAGCAAGCAGCTGCTTGAAAAGAAGCAAAGCTGAGAGTAAAACAATTTAATTAGCTTCTGTCTGTGTGGAGCCTTTTATGGAAACCACACCTTGAATATACAGAGCTCTTTATGTAGTTTTAAATGAAACACTTTTGTAAATACAGGGAGACTCTCAACATACACCACAAAGACTTAACTGAAAATAAGTCTGTTGAAAACATAAAATCTTCATCCAGTATAAAAAAGACGTAATAAAAACTTTTTTTGGGGGAATGATGAATATCTTAATGGTGAATTGTTTGAGTGCCTTTTACTGGATTAGTTAAATTAACAGTTCATAAAATGGATGTTACCTGATACCTATTTATAAATATGTTTTATAGCATAACTTTTAACAAACACGTACGAAATAAATGCTCACGGTATACATAGTGAAAATCAGTGAGCAGCCTTGTGCCCAGCCCTGCTCTAGGACCAGCAGGGAGCAGACAAACCCTTCAGAGCAAAGCATCCCTCCAGTTGAGAACAGACTCTCCACTCTGTTCTGATGACTGGTTTCATTTTCTTCATTTATCTGCCCCCCCCCCCCGGCCTCCAAAGCCCTATTTGCTTTAATCTTAGAATAACATTTCCCCTTTTCACCTAGCTTAGTAAATTTTAATGATATTTAATTTATATATAATAACTTTTATGTATTATTTGGTTAATATTAAACTTAAGCTAAAATATTTTAATACCCAATCAAACTGTGTTGAATTAAAAAAAAAAAAGTAAATGACCAATATAGTTAATGGAGTCCCAATAGAAGAATTGTAATATCTATATTTTTACTGAGCACAAAAAATAGAATGAGGAAAGAATTTGTTATAGATACATGAGCTCTCTTGGAAGGGCCCTTGTGGGAGACTGATTCTTATTATGATATCCTGGTTGGAAGGGAATGAAGTGGGGTTATTGCTGGTGCAGTCAATGACTTGGTTTTTCTCTAGTGAATTGGCTTCAGTAGCTGACTTTATTTTTTCACAGTAGGCAGCTGGAAATGTATATTGATCCATTGCCTTTTCATTTGAAGGTCAGCTCCATCAAAAATGGAGCCATATCGGCTGACCGTGCAGATCAGAAACACCCACCTTAGGGAAAAACCTCTCTCCCATTTACCTCCCCGCTCCGTGCTCTGCACGGGGTCCCAGACTGGCTTCAGCAACTGCCAAGTCCCATGGGCAGGAAGCAGGATCCTTCACACACCTGGAGCCATTCTCCCTGCCTTACAGAGTGAACAAGTTAACAAATGGGAAAAAATAAACTGCCGGCTTCCCTAAACTAGAAACCCAGGGTAGGCCCAGCTCCTTTGCCTAGTCACAGGCATAAGGGATCCACAGACTGTGAGTGCCTTTCCCCCTGCATAGACCTGTGTGGGCCCATCTCAACAGCATATGCTCTCATTACTGCAGTACAACAGGGTATATATTGGAACTCTAACTTCAACTATTTCAGCTGTGAAGTGGCAGGTTCTTGACATTCGACACTGCCCATTAAGCAGGGTCTTCACCTACCCACATCAGGGGCCTGAGGACTGGTGGCTCCACCCATACAACCTAGCCACCTGCAAGAGGGGCCCATGAATAAGAGGTGCCCCCCCAGTCCTTACAGCCAACAGCATTAGGTGCTCATAGTCGGCTGCAAAACCCATCCACCTACATGCTCTACGGAACAGGGACTTGCCTTCCTCCTGGACACTTGGGGCAGCCGTCAGTCCCCTGCCTTGCTCAGAGTGTGTCCCCCTGCTGCAGCCAGATGCCTGTGCCTACACCAATCACCCATACCTGTCTAGGACTGTAAGTGAGAGCCTATACCACACAATCGGTGGCTGTCTACCTGGGCACCTGAGCTGAATCCATTCACAGGAGGAGTGGGCAGACTCCTGAGCTCACATACCTAGTAACAGATCTAACCACCTGGTGACAGGACATTAGAGCTTCAAAGGTGCCAATAATCAAACTAGCTCATACGAGCAGCCTTTGTGGGCATATCAAAACAAAACAAGAAGCTAGGACACGGTAAGCAAACATAAAATAGATATAATAATTTATTGATGGCTTGGAGATAACAGTCAATATCAAATCACATAAAGAGGCAATCCATGGTGACTTCAGCAAGCTCCCAAAATAAAGAATCTAGAAATTTTCCAGAGGAGGAAAATTTCTTGGAATTACCAGAGGCAGTATACAACAGATTAATACGCAGAACTCTTCAAGAAGTTAGGAAGGAAATTAAGCAAAGTGCAGAACACAATAGGGGAAACTAAAAACATTAGAGAAGAGCATAATGACAAATTTAACAGGTTGCAAGAATCCACAGAGAGACAGCAATCAGAAATCCAGAAGATTAACAATAAAATGTCAGAATTAGACAACTCAGTCAAAAGTCATAGGAGTAGAATTGAGGCAATGGAAGTCAGAATTAGTGAGATTGAAGATAAAGCACTTAACACCAACTTATTTGAGGAAAAATCAGATAAAAGGATTTAAAAAAATGAAACCCTAGAGAATTATGCAGGACTCTATCAAGAGGAATAACCTACAAGTGATTGGAGTACCAGAACGGGGGGTATAACAGAAAATACAGAGAGAATTGTTGAAGATATGTTGGCAGAAAACTTCCCTGATATCGTGAAAGATGACAAGATACCCAAGATGCTCATTGAACCCCATATAAGGTAGATCCCAAAAGAAGGTCACCAAGCCATATTATAATCAAACTTGCCAAAACTAAAGATAAAGAGAATTTTAAGAGCAGTTAGGGAGAAATGAAAAGTCATCTACAAAGGTGAGTCAGTAAGAATAAGCTCAGACTACTTCATGCAGGCACGAAGGCAATGGGATGACATATATAAAGCCATGAAGGAAAAAAAACTGCCAGCCAAGAATTACATATCCAGCAAAACTGTCTCTCAGATATGGTTGCGAAATTAGGGCATTTCCAGATAAACAGAAATTTAGGGAACTTGCAAAACCAAACCAAAATTACAAGAAATACTAAAGGGAGTCCTCTGATTAGAAAATCAGTGACATCAGAGAACAACCCAAGACTAGAACACAGGACAGAACAACCAGATATCAACCCAGATAGGGAAGTTACAAAAGGAAATCAAACCTAAAACACTGAAAATAGGGAAACAGATGTCAATATGTAAAAGATGGCAACATTGAAACAAAAAAAGAGGGACTTAAAAAATGCAGACATAGATTTTTCATATAGAGAGGAAGTCAAGGCAATATGAAGAAATAAAAGACTGGTATAAACATAGAAAAATTAGGGTAAATATTAAGGTAACCACAAAGGAAACTAACAATCCTATAAGTCAAAATAAAAAATTAGAAAACTGTAAAGACTTAGCAAACACAAAATCAACAACAATAAAAAGATGAAAATAAAATACATAAAAACGACTCACCACAGAAAATTAAGTGGAACAAAGAAAGTGTGAACAAAACACAAAAAGACATCAAAATGACAGCACTAAACTCATACCTATCAATAATTACACTGAATGTAGGTGGACTAAATGCACCAATAAAGAGAGAGTGGCAGATTGGATTAAAAAAACACAATCCATCTATATGTTGACTACAAGAGACACACCTTAGATGTAAAGACACAAACTAAAACTCAAAGGATGGGAAAAAAATATATCAAGCAAACAACACTCTTTTAAAAAAGAGGAGTGGCAATACTAATCTCTGACAAAATAGACTTTAAAGTAAAATCCACCACAAAGGATAAGGAAAGACTCTATACAATGATTAAAGGGTCAATACACCAGGAGGACATAACTATAATAATTATTTACGCACCCAATGACAGGGCTCCAAAATACATAAAACAAACTCTTAACAGCATTGAAAAGAGAGATAGCTCCACAATAGTAGTAGGAGACTTCAACACACCATTTTTAGTGAAGGACAGAACATCTAGAAAGAAGCTCAACAAAGACACGGAACAGCTAAATGCTACAATCAACCAACTTGATCTCATAGGCATATACCAAACACTTCACCCAACAGCAGCTAAGTATGCTTTCTTTTACAATGTACATGGAACATTCTCCAGAATAGACCACATATTAGGCCATAAAGCAAGCCTTAACAAAATCCAAAGCTTCAAAATAATGCAAAACATCTTTTCTGACTATAAAGCCATACAAGTAGAAATCAACAACAGAAAAAGCAAGGAAAAAAAATCAAACACATGGAAATGGAACACCTTGCTCAAAAACTACTGGGTTATACAAGAAATTAAGGATGGAATAAAGAAATTCATAGAATCAAACGAGAATGAAAACACATCCTACCAGAACCTTTGGGACACAGCAAAAGCAGTGCTCAGAGGTCAGTTTATAG
>NW_004443994.1:11187978-11194326 GCF_000243295.1 Trichechus manatus latirostris
CTAGGTCAATTGGCATAACAAAGTTTATTAAGAAAATGTTCTGCATCCTACTTCGGTGAGTGGCGTCTGGGGTCTTAAAAGCTTGCAAGTGGCCATCCAAGATGCAGGAATTGGTCCCAAATACCTGGAGTAGAGGAGAATGAAGAACACCAAAAACACAAGGAAGGTGGTAGCCCAAGAGACAGAAAGGCCCCATAAACCGGAGACTTCATCAGCCTGAGACCAGAAGAACTAGATGGTGTCCAGCTACCACCAATGACCGCTCTGACAAGGAACACAACAGAGAGTCCCAGATGGAGCAGGAGAAAGATGGGGTGCAGAACTCAAATTCTAGTAAGAAGACCAGACTTAATGGTCTGACTGAGACTGGAGGAACCCCGGAAAGCATAGCCGCTGGATTCTCTATCAGCCCAGAACTAAACAATTTCCGAGGCCGACTCTTCAGACAGGGATTGGACTGGACTGTGTGACATAAAGTGATACTCATGAGGAGTGTGCCTCTTAGCTCAAGCAGATACAAGAGACTAAATGGGCAGCTTCTGTCAGGAGGTAAGATGGGAAGACAGGGCTAAGAGCAGGTTGAATGGACATGGGGAATCAGGGTTGGAAGGGGGGAGTGTGCCGTCACAGTATGGGGAAAGCAATCAGAGTCACGTAACAGTGTATGTATTAATTTTTGTATGGGAAAAAATTAAAAAAAATGAAGCCATAGAAATGCTCTATTTGCTGGACATGAGCAAATGCAGTAGTGTCTTTTTTTGGTGTGACTGGTACTATGGTTTTTAGGAACCAAATAAAAACCATGGAGGATTTTTGGTCCAAGGAGATGTATGACTGCAGAATATTTTTTAAAAGTTAAATACTAATTCAAGTAGTAAGTGGTATTGTTCTTTTCTAAGACTGGTATTCTTACAATTTTAATTTTGTTCTAAATATTGTTTGTCCTACTGTACAATTAGTTTTTATTTGGTAATTATTGTTTGTTTTGATTTTACAGGTGATGTTATTTCTCTTATGACTTCTCGCTTAATTCTACCTTAGAAATTATCTAACCAACTCTCGCATTTTATAGATGAGGAAATTGAGGCATGGAGAAATCAGTTGATTTTTCCTAACTTTAATAATAAAAAATAATATTACTGAAAGGATATTTTCAGTTATAGTACTTCAGATTTCCTCTTAATGCTAAACTTTAAGACTTGAATTATTTTGTATCTCATGATGTTAAAGTTGTCTTCTAAAATTTATAACATTGAAAGCTTTAAGATAATAGATTTTTCCCTCCTTTTTATTTTAAATACAAATGTAAGATACATGACAAATAGCTGGTTAAGACAAAGAAACACAAAAGCCTTAAAATTCTCAATTTCATTGTACTAATTTTTAAAAATTACTAAAAAAACTACGTACTCTTTAAAATGTAAGCAATTTTTAATGTAGTTTTATCATGAGATAGCAATTTATATCCATTATTTCTTTTAACAGGTTGAAGAAATATGGATACTGTCTCTGAACTGGGCACTGTTTTTGCCAGCTTTCTCATCTGTCAGGTTCTTTTCCACTTTGTAAGTTCTTGGTTTTCAGCAAAAGTTTCTTGTTTTAATGATCTCAGCTTGGAAAAGAAGATTGACTGGAACTCAAGGTAAAGCATATAAAAATGTAACTAATTAATTAAAAAAAAAAAAACTAGTTTTGTGACATAAGGTAGCTATCTAAATATCTCAAAAAAGTATTTTTCCTTGAGGATGTAATAAAATTTAAGGTCACTTTTTTAATTTGATCTTAGGAGTAAAAGGAAAGAAGTAGATAGATGTCATACAAAACATTTTGAAAAATTCTTATACTGAAAGGTATTAAGATAAAATTATACTTTCTTGGTAAGTGTGGGAAGGTTAAAGTTAGACACCAGCTGCCTGTTTGAGACTACTATTTTGTCTTCTTTTCTGAAATATTTAAGATAACAAACACATGTTCTTTGGAAGTGATAACAGAAGAAAACATGCCTTGGTGTTGTGAGTAGCCTATATATAGTACTGACTGGCTTAGGGCAGTTAAACTCTACTCACCACAGAACACAGAATATGATCAGTGCATCCGTGTCTCTCTTTTAATATACTTTTCATTAGAATTCAGAGCCCTGCAGAAAGTATTCTTTTGCTATGTAATTCTAAAGTTAAAAATTGTCTTTTAACTTTTTTTTAAATGGAAAAAGAACAAGATATCTAAGTGTCTCAGTCATCTAGTGCTGCTGTAACAGAAATAGAAGTGGATGGCTTTAACAGTTTTTTCTCTCTCAGTCCGGTAGGCTAAAAGTCCAAACTCAGGGTGTCAGCTCCAGGGGAAGGCTTTCCCTGTCGGCTCTGGAGCAAAGTCTTTGTCATCAATCTTCCCCTGGACTAGGAGCTTCTCTGTGCAGGAACCCCGGGTCCAAAGCACCTGCTCTGCTCCCAGCGCTGCTTTCTTGGTGGTATGAGGTCCCCGTGTCTCTCTGCTCACTTCTCTCCATTATATTGCGAAAGAGATCAGCTCAAGACACAATCCAGTCTTACAGATTGGCTCCTGCATCATTAATGTATCTGCCACCAATTCCAACTCATTAGCATCACAGAGGTAGGATTTACAACACATAGGAAAATCACATCAGATGACAAAATGGTGGACAATCACACAATACTGGGAATCATGGCCTACCCAAACTGATACACATTTTTGGGGGATGCAGTTCAATCCATGACACGAAGGATGTAGAAATATGCTGGAGTTGTTTGATAATTTAGCTATGCTTTTTTTTTTTCCTGCAACTCATTAATCTCTCATAAGGTTTCAAACACAAAATGACTCTGATGACTGCTTCACTTCCTTTAAAAAATTTCATGTGCTCAGACATCCCTGTGCATTTGCAAACCTCAGTGAATGGTAGCAGCTATGGGAATATTTTTTGTTATTTAGTTGAACTTAATGCTAACTATAAAATGAATTCAGCAAGTCTTTAAAATTGCTATAGTTGCTTTTTTATTGACATTTAGAATTAAAGAACTTCTGCCAAATGTCTACGTATTTGAGAAAGATCATATCTGACCTGAAATCCCCTATCTTTGAGTTAAATTGTTTAGTAGGTATCCACTTTTTTTTCGTTTTTTTTTTTTTTGTAAATGTATAGGTAACAAAATGTTTGCCTTTTCAATAGTCTTCACATGTACAGTTCAGTGACATTAAATATGTTCATCATGTTGTTCAACCATCACATCATCATTAACCATTCCTGAATTTTTCCATCATCCTTAGAAGACTCTCAGTGTTCCCTAAGCATTGTGTCTTCCTTTCCAGCACCATCCCGCCCACCTATGGTAACCAGTAATAAACCTTGATCTCTATATACTTGCCTGTTCTAGATATAAGTGAGATCATGCAATATTTGTCTTTCCTGTTACTGACTTATTTCACTCACCATAATGTTTTCAAGGCTTATCCGTGTCCTAGTAAGTATCATGACTTCATTTCTCTTTATGGCTGAATGATATTCAATTTATGTATGTATATTTTGTTTATCCGTCTATCTATTGATGAACATTTAGCCTGTTTCCACCTTTCAGGCATCCACTTTTATAACTCATGATGTGAATAAGACTTTAGTGGTTTTCCTGTGCACCTTATGCTGACTTGTCTGGTTCATACATGCTACAGTTCTTGCCCAAAAAGCAAGAATTATTTCTCCACATATGTTTGAAAAATGAGAGGTTTTTTTTTTGTCTTAAGAGTAGCACACATTGTATTGTTGAAATGTACTGTACTAAAGGTACTAACCATTATTTGTTTTAAACTGTTTCTGACATGTGAAGATACATGAAATGGCAGAAAAGAGAAGAGTGGGAAGAAGGGGAATGCAGTCTCTGCTGCTAATTTAAGCTCTCCATTTCTTTTCCACTGTAGTTAGGATAGGCTAAAGGGTTTTGAATCTTGTTGTTAGGTGCCACTGAGTTGGTTCCAACTCATAGTGACCCTACGTACAACAGAACATAACACTGCCCGGTCCTGCATCACCTTCTCGATTGTTGTTATGTTTGAGTCCACTGTTGCAGCCTCTGCGTCAGTCCATCTCATTGAGGGTCCTCTTCTTTTTTGCTGACCCTTTACCAAGCGTGATGCCCTTCTCCAGGGACTGGTGCCTCCTGATAACATGTCCAAAGTATGTGAGACAAAGTCTCGCCATCCTCGCTTCTAAGAAGTATTCTGGCTGTACTTCCTCCAAGACAGATTTGTTTGTTCTTTTAGCAGTCAATGGTATATTCAGTCTTCTTCGTCAACACCATAACTCAAAGACGTCAATTCTTCTTTGGGTTTCGTGATTCATTGCTCAGCTTTCCCATGGGTAGCTGCACATCAAAGAAACAGGAAGGGTAGAGAGAGGTAGATGCAAACAAAAATGAAACAAGACAATGAAATTAAAAAATGCTTTACATTATTATTATTTTTCATTGTACTTTAGATGAAGGTTTACAGAACATACTAGCTTCTCATTAAACAGTTAGTACACATATTGTTTTATGACATTGGTGAACAACCCCAAGACATGTCAATACTCGCCCTTCTCGACCTTGGGTTCCCTATTACTATTACCAGATTTCCTTTCCCCTCTTGCCTTCTAGTCCTTGTTCCTGGGCTATTGTGCCCCATTAGTCTCGTTTTGTTTTATGGGGCTGTCTAATCTTTGGCTGAAGGGTGAACCTCCAGAGTGACTTCATTACTGAGCTAAAAGTGTGTCTGGGGACCATACTCTTGGGGTTTCTCCAGTCTCTCTCAGGCCAGTAAGTCTCATCTTTTTTTGTGTTAGAATTTTGTTCTACATTTTTCTCCAGCTCTGTCCGGAATCTTCTGTTCTGATCCCTGTCAGAGCAGTCAGTGGTGGTAGCCAGGCACCATCTAGTTGTACTGGACTCAGTCTGGTGGAGGCTGCGGTAGTTGTGGTCCATCAGTCCTTTGGACTAATCTTTTCCTTGTATCTTGTTTTCTTCATTCTTCCTTGCTCCCAAAGGGATGAGACCAGTAGAGTCTCTTAGATGGCTGCTCACAGGCTTTTAAGACCCCAGACACTACTCACCAAGGTAGAATGTAGAACATTTTCTTTATAAACTGTGCTGTGCCAATTGAGCTAGATGTTCCCCGAGACCATGGTCTCCACAGCCCTCTGTCCAGGCTTTACATTATTTAGTCTTATCACTGCCATAAAAGTGAGTTCCTATTTGATAAAGGAGTCTGGGATTATGTAAAATTCATTTAGCTATTCAAATGGTGTGTTCTCTATGTCTCTGTCTTTCTCCTAGTCTAGAATTACTCCTGCTTCCCACTCCAACTGTGAGGTGGAGAATGCAAAAAGGGAAAAAAATTGGCTACTATTTGAGTAAAGTACACATTTATCTCTTGAAACCTAGCCTCCAATATTGAAACAGGCAGATCAATACAACACACATAGTTCTTCCTAGTAATCAGGAAAAAGTCTCTGAACAAGGAGTGGTCGAAGCTATCTAATAGAAAAAAGACAGGAGGAAAAACCTTACCAGAAAATGTATGCTTGAGGGCTGATTAATTATAAATGAGAAATTGTTGTGTTTGTTGCTTTTTCTGAAAACTTACATACTTCTAGATTATATATAAAAATATAATCTTAAATTTAAAAATTTTTCTTAGTTATTTTTATCCTGTTGCTGTCATATAGCTTAGAAATTTCCATCGTACTGAAATACTCCTGATTTTAAATCTTCTACTCTAAAATTGAACTCACCTGTTTGAGTGATATCATTTCTATTGGTAATACTCAAACTATTTGTGAATGATTGAATCAGTAACTTTAAAGTACTGTTCTAAAATTGGTCACTAATTATTTCCTAGAAAACCAGTGTCTTTTTGTAAGCACAAATATCTTTTTTTTAATTGTACTTCAGGTGAAGGTTTACAGAACAAATAGTTTCTCATTAAACAGTAGTACACATAGTGTTTTATGACAATGGTTAACAACCCCACGACACGTCAACCCTCTCCCTTCTCAAACTTTTTTTTGGTGAAAATATACATAGCCAAAGATACACCATTTCAAAAATTTCTACGTGTACAGTTCAGTGACATCAACTACGCTCTTCCAGTTGTGCTGCTATTCTCCCTTTAGATGAAGGTTTACAGAACAAAATAGTTTCTCATTAAACAGTTAGTACACATGTTGACATATGACAATGGTTAACAACCTCACTACACATCAACACTGTCGTTACTCAACCTTGGGTTCCCTATCACCAGCTTTCCTGTCCCCTTCTGCCTTCTAGCCCTTGTCCCTGGACTGCTGTGCCTCATTAGTCC
>NW_004443994.1:11194426-11209654 GCF_000243295.1 Trichechus manatus latirostris
TCCATGTGCATTGGAAAAGAATGTGTACTTTGCATCTGTTGGATGGAGTGTTGTATATATGTCTGTGAGGTCAAGTTGGCTGATTGTGTCATTTACGTCTTCTGTATCTTTGCTGAGTTTCTTTTTAGATGTTCTGTCCTTTACTGAGAGTGGTGTGTTGAAGTCTTCTACTATTATTGTGGAACAGTCTATTATTAGAGTTTGTTTTACGTATTTTGGAGTCCTGCCATTGGGTGCGTAGATGCTTATTATGGTTATGTCTTCATGATGGATCGTCCCCTTAATCATTATATTGTGTCCTTATTTGTCTTTTATGGTAGAATTTGTTTTAAAGTCTGTTTTATCTGAGATTAGTATTGCCATTCATGCTCTTTTTTGCTAGTTGTTAGCTTGATATATTTTTTTCCAACCTTTGACTTTTAATATTCACATCTTTGTTTCTTAGGTGTGTCTCTTGTAGACAGCATATTGATGGATCCTGTTTTTTAATCAATTCTGTGACTCTCTGTCCCTGTATGGGTGCATTGAGTCCGTTTATATTCAGTGTAATTATTGATAGATGTGAGTTTGTTGCTGTCATTTTGTAGTGCGTTTTTTTTGTGGTGCTGATGTTTTCTTTGTTCTTCTTACTCTCCTGTGCTGAATTACTTTTGTTTGTAGATTGTTTTTAATTTCTTTTGGTTTTGTAGGTTTTGTTTTTGCTGAGACTTTATGTTTTTCCTCTCTATTTTTATGAGTATATTAACTTTCTTTGTGGTTACCGTGAAATTTACCCTTATCTTTCTAAGTTTCAAGCAGTCTATTATTAATTGGTATCGCCTTCCCTTCCTCTCCATTAGAAGGTTCTATACCTACACCGTTTATTCCCTCTTTTATTGTTCTGATGTTGTTGTCATTTGCAGATTAACTGCTCTGATTCCCTGTTGTATTTCTTTTGGTTTTTGATAGTCCTTGAGAGTTCATTTCCTAGATTGGTATCTGGCTGGTACGATCCTGCTTCCTTGATTCAGCCTGTGAGCTGAAGTTGTTTGTTCTCAGATCGAAGAACTCCCTTTCATAATTCTTGTAAGTTTCATTTGGTTTTTACATATTCCCTTCATTTCTGTTTATCTGGAAATGTCCTAATTTCACCAACATATTTGAACGAGATTTTTGCAGGATATATTATTCTTGGCTGGCAATCTTTTTCTTTCAAGATTTTATATATGTCATCCCACTGCCTTATTGCCTGCATGGTTTCTGCTGAGTAATCTGAGCTTAGTCTTATTGTTTCTTCTCTGTATGTGACTTCTTGTTTTTCATGAGCTGCTCTCAGAATTCTTTCTCTTTGTTTTTGGTGAGTGTGATTATGATATGCCTTGGTGATTTTATTTTGGTGTCTATCGTACGTGGGGTTCGTTGAGCTTCTTGGATGGGCAGCTTTTCATCTTTCCTGATATTGCACAAGTTTTCTGTCAGCAGTTCTTCAGTGATCCTCTATGTATTTTCTGTTTTCTCCCCCTGTTCTGGAACTCCAATCACTCGAAAATTTTTGCTTTTGATTTTATCCCACATAAGTCTCAGGGTCTCTTCATTTTTCTTTGTTCCTTTTTCTGAGTTTTCCTCAAACAGAGGTATATTCAAGTGTTTGTCTTCAATTCCACTGATCCTGTCTTCCACCATTTCAAATCTGCTCCTCAGCCCTTATATGACGCCGTCCATTTCTGAAATCTTGTTGTTTATCTTTTGGGTTTCTAATTATTGTTTTTGTATAATTTCTAGCTGTGAATTTATTTTGGCATTTTGTTCCTGCATTATTTTCCTGAATTATTCCAGTTTTTTATCTGTATTTTCCATGAATTTGTCTGCCTTTTCCATGAATTTGTCTATTTTTTCCTCATTTTTGTCTGCTTTTTGCTTCAACTCTTGGATAATTCTGAGTATTAGAGATTTGAATTCCCTCTCAGGTAGTTCTAGTGCCTTTTCTTCCACTGGAAAGTCATCTTGTATTTTATTTTCGACTCCTACTGCAACCATCCTGTCATGCTTTTGTAAATGTTTTGATATTGTCTGCTGTCTTCAGTGCATTTAGTAGTTATTATTCTCGTTTATTGATTGTAGATTTGTTTGTTTTGTCCCTTTTTTAAAATTTGGCGTTGTCTGAGCAGGTGGGCTGTGTGTTCTTTTTTGTTTGCTTGTCTGTGGGCACGATACTTTTCGCCTCCTTCTCTAATTGGCAGGGTTAGTCGCTCAGATATAGTACAGCAGGGCAGGTCTAGCTGAAGAGGAGTTACTGGGATGGGTTGTTTGTGGCACTTACTACAGGCACCAGGGCGAGTCAGTAATCAGTGCAGGGCAGGTTTCGGTAGGCTGTGCCTGTGCCGCTTGGTGGTGTGACGTTAGGCACACGCTGCAGGGAAGCAGGATGGAGCTGGGAGATTGTTATGTTTGGAGCTATGATGGATATGGGAGAGAGGAGGGAGGAACAGGAGCTAAAAACATGCAAACAAAAAAGAGTGCTAGGGGAGCTTGCCATTGGAGTGGAGAGATGAGAGACTGTGAAATGGAGAAAACCAAAAAGGGGAAGAAAAAGAAAAAAAAAAAGAATCAATAAATAAAAATTAGAAAGGAAGAACAGCAGAGGTCCTAGGGATCCCACCGGTGTGGCTACGAGCTCTGGGGAAGTTGTTCTCGGGTGTTGTAGTACTGCCTGGCTAGAAGGTGTAGAGGTATTCAGCACCAGGTATTCAGGGAACAGGAAGAGAAGGAAGGTATAGAGAGATGAGAAACTGAGTAATGAATAAAGACAAAAAGGGAAAAAGAGGGAAAAGAAAACAAATTTAAAAAAAAAAAAGAACAAGGAAAGCCCCCAAAAAACAGAAAAAAAAAAAAAAAAAACCACGAGAAAAGAAATGCCCTCAGGAATCTCTCTGTGTGTCTGTGCAAGCCGAAGGGGTAAGTCCCAAGCCGCGCAGGGCTGCCTGGCCAGAACAGGCCCCCAATTTGAGAAAAGAAAAAGAAAACAAACAGAATTAAAATCAAACTAACAAAAAAAGCCCCAGGATCCCACCAGCGTGGCAGCCCAGACCAGGAAACAGTTTCATACTCAGACGGAGCTCTGCAGCCCCTCAGGAAGAAGCAAAGATGGTGCACGAAGCCAGATATTTGAGCGAAAGTAGGGGGAGGTGGTGAGAGATAAGGAAGAAATCAAAAGAAGCAGAAAAAAGCAACACCAGGAGCCACCAAATGGCACTCAGGGAGCCGCCCAGTGCGGGTGGGTGGAATCCAAGCTGCCGGTGCTTCCCGGCCAAGAGACTGTGGCCACGGGAAGCAGAGGAGGCTGAGTGGGGGTGAAGACGGGTAGGGGGTGGGAAAGCATATATCACAAATTACTGGTTGTTTTGTCTCCTGCTGGAAACTCCGTGAAGCTGCTTTCTCGTACCCTCTATTTGCTGGTCTCTGATAGGAGTCCAAGACGGCAGATCTGCGCTGTGTTAGCTGATAGGGGACCTCTGCATGAATCTCTCCTCACTCTCCATTCTCTGTCGGTTTTCTCACTCCATTTGGTCCTTGGCTGAATTCTTTTATCTCTTCATTTGATGTTTTAGGGTTTCAAGATTGCTGTTTTCTCTGCTTGGCTTAGTTTTTCAGATCTTTGCTGTGGAGGGATGGCGTGGTGCTTCTGCCTAGAGTGCAATTTTGCTGCAAGTCCAATCCAAACATTTGTTTTTAATCTTCTTTGAAAAAAATTTGCAATATTTTATCTTTGGCAGCATTTTGCTATTTCTTTACAGACACTAATGAATTTATATTTTACTTTGTCAGAAATCTAATTTTAAAGAATAAGATAGGAAATTTTTACTAACAGAGAAGTGTCAAAGTATAGACTTTTAATATAGAATAGTATGTAAGCACAGGGTATCTGCTTCCTCTGTTCCTTATAATGGGACCGTTTGGTCCATATTACATTTAACTGTCCTCTAATGAATTATAGGAGCCCTGGTGGCACGTGGTTAAGAGCTTGGCTGCTAACCAAAAGGTCAGCAGGTGGAATCCACCAGTCACTCCTTGGACAGTTCTACTCTATCCTATAGGGTCGCTATAAGTTGGAATCAACTCATTGGCAACGGGTTTTTGGTATTAATGAATTATATGTCATTTCCATCAGCTGAGGGCTTGTAATCTATCCCAATTACCATATAACATCTCAGCAGAAAAGAGGATTTGAGGCCTGAGTATCAGAAACAAAGAGACTTCTTATGAAAGGAAACTTTTGGACTTAAGGTTATTGAACACTAAAACTGGTTAGTAAGAGAGGCTATGCTTTTTTTTTTCTCTCATAAAATTTTTGAGTAGGAACAGAAAGCTGGTTATAGGATTACTTAGATGGAGTGTTTCATTTAATCATCAAGGAGTTGACGTTTTTCTCTTGCTATACCAAATGGAATACAGGTGTGGTTGGCATGAAAATTCCAGACTTGTAAGTCAGATAAATTGGGCTAATTATTCACACTTCAAAATGATCCTTTGGTATTACAAAGGATCAGTCCCTTTAAATTAGTGAGATTTTTTGACACTTTAAAATAACATTGGATATAATAGGATTACACTCATCTGTTTAGGAACATATCATCTATTAGATTAAATATATTGGTTTTTCATGTTACAATGAGATTTTCTAACATCATGTTTATTTTGGTTGATATATTTTAGTTGTTTGTAAAGATTTGGGGTCATAGTGTAGAGAGATATTTATTGCACACCAGTAATTTCTACAGAGAAATCTTTACTGTTGCTTTCATCTTTTATTTTAATGAAGAGAAAATTCATTACTTGTAAACTCAATCAAGATGTGAGAATCCCTAATTTGTTAGATAAAAAACTTCACTGTGTGAATAAATACATGGTAACCTACATATAGATCTTTAAGTGGAACATCATAGAGTTTGGGTTTCATTTGAGTCATTAAATTATTAATTAGCAGGATATATTCATAGAAACTAATGATTTTCACTTAAACCTTATTCCTTCTATGAAAGAAAACTGGACCTGGATCTTATGAACATTCTCCTTTCACTTGAGTGTTTCTGTTAAAAACGGATTCTCTGTATATGGGCCTCAATTTCTCTATTTAGAAGGGCTTTCATAATACTTTTAAAGAAGCACTAATAATAGCTGCCCTAGCTTTCTCACAGCTTTGTTAAAAAAAAAAAACAAGTGAAATAATGCATGTGGATATACATTTAAAACTGAAGTCTCCCAGGTAATACATCTTCATTTCATGATCCATTTGAATTCTGTTTTAAGTATACAAAAAAAAAAAATCTGTTGCTGTTGAGTAGATTCCGACTGATAGCGACCCTGTAGGACAGGGTAGAACTGTCCCATATTGTTTCCAAGGAGCAGCTGGTGGATTGAACTGTCGAACTGCTCACCTTTTGGTTAGCAGCTGATCTCTTAACCACTCTGCCACCCGGACTCTGTTTTAAGATAAGGAGGTGGTTAAGGCCAGTAGATTTGGAAGCATTCTCAACTGATTTCTTAAAGAGCAGGGAACTCAGCCTGCAGTGACCCTGTTGGAAATGGAGCTGGAAGCATGATGCTGGGCTTACCAGTTGTCATCTGTCTGTACAAAACTCCATCAGCTGCATTATCACGTATGCTTCTGCTTTAGAGCTCTTCACCAAGAAGTTATTCCTTGGTTTTCTAACAGGGGATTACAGTCATGGGCACTCCTTCTGTCAATAATTCCGAAGTAAAATATGGGCCTTGGATTTCTAAATGGCAATTTTGTATTATACTCTCAGATGGATCTACTACGATATTTAAATGCTTCTAGATATAACTTCTTAAGAATGCTAACTGTCTTGCCAGAATGAGTTAAAGTTTGGTGCAAAGAATCTAATATCTTTGTATTTTATTTCATTTCAGGGTGGTATCCACCTGCCATTCTTTAGTGGTTGGAGTTTTCAGCCTGTATATTTTCTTTTTTGATGAGGCTGCTATAGCTGATCCGCTTTGGTAAGCTGTTTATTTCTTAGATAGTCCATTTCATTTCTATTTTTATATTAATTATTAATAAGAACATTTCTTACTTTAAAACATAGAGCATAGAGATGGTATATGTTTTATGAAAATGCATGTGTTCATGATTTATTTCAGCAAGGTGCCTTAAAATGATTTATTAGATTTGAATATATACAATGAAGGCTGTTTTGACTTAGTATTGGCAATTTTTATCAAAAACAGGGAGCACACGGTGATGATTTAAACATTTTTACTGTTAGTGAATAAAACCAAGTTATTATAAATACTGTTCTGAGTAAAAATGAGTTATTATTGAGATATGTTAGTCAACTTGGATAACAGCTACTTAAGACTTAGTCTTCAAATTCATAAATTTGTAGCTATCAATTGATATCAAAGGGATGAAACATGAGAATTATTGATGGCTATGTGAGAAGAATTTAGTACCACATGAGAAGATTTGAGGCACTAATAGTAACTGTATTCATCAATCATAGGATGATTTGTAAGATGGTTCCTGTTGAAAAGTTTAAACTCATTCCATGGCAGCAATTTTACAAAATGTATTTCCTTGTGCTGTAAGAAAGTTTTAGTTCAGCTTAGTTTGAGAGATGTGTTTTGAGAAAGCACTGCCCTGGGACATGGTAGACATGGGCTCTGAGGGCAATTTGACCAGGCATTTGAGCACAACTGTTTCCAAGGATATTGTGTTTTTATTAATCAGTATGGAATTATTCTCATCAGTATTATACTAACATTGATGAATTTTCATTGGGAAGCTATTTGTCTGAGTGAATCAATGTAGTGAATTTAATTCCTTCACCAGGTTTCTATATAGTCTACCTAAACAATTTCTAGCTTTTTTTTTTTTTCATTTTTATTTTACTTAGATGATTATCAGAAAAACCAATTCTTTTGGGAAGTAAATTTTACAGCAAAGATGACTCATTGATCAATTTTTTCCTTCACAAACTTCTACTTATTATTCTTTATATTTTTACATTTTTATGCCATAATTTATTCAGTTCAGTTTTCATGTGTTGTAGTTTTCAGATCCAAATTTGTAAAGAAGACATGATTTGTGCTAAATGTTTCCAATTGTAGTTTTAGTTGTTAACAGTCTTATTTTGTTATAAATGGCACTTACTTTTTTTTTTGTCTATCAAGATTTAAATATTTCACCATTAGTTCACATTATAAATCAGATAAAAGACTGATCATTTATATTTGTTTCTTGGAGCAAAGAGCATTAGTAGGGCAAAAGGGTAGGCTAGTGATATATGTAGAGATTGAAACAGCTGTCCTACTCTGATTATTTCCTAGTTGTATGACAATAAGCAAGTTACTTTAGTCCTCAGTAAAATGAAGATGATAATAACATATTGCTTCAAAATCAGAAGCTGAGTCAGATGATTTCTTGAGGTATTTGTGTTTCTGATTCAGAATAAGGAGTCAAAAAAATCAGCACCTGCAATTCCATTTGGCTCCCCTTACAAACAAATCATTTGAGAACACATTTATAAAAAGTTGTCTTTTGGCTAAATTATCTTAGTAAAACTTTTAGCTAATATATACAGGAAATTATGGTTATTCGCGCATTTGGAAGTATTATCATAGCTAATACGGTATTTTGTGCACTGCAAAAATTATAATGGAATCCAGAATTCCTATCAAGACATTCCTTAATTGACTTAATACAGTGCAATGTCAGCTGTAGTGGGCCCTTAGATATCTGCCAAAGCCCATCATAAATTCCTCTGTTGGTGTGGACGATGGCTTCCAAATTTGGGGAAAAAAACAATAAAAAAAACCTAAAAACTCTGTTTTACCCCCCTGGATTTGGAGATTCTGGGAATAGTTCTTAAAACTTGGGTTTAGTATAAAATGCATTGTAAACTTTTAGCCACCCTCAAGAGGTTTGAGATCTTCTAATTCAGGGAACTCATTATGAATTGGCTTTAGGTACTTTAGAGAATTTGAGCCTAGCCTGAATACCAAGAGTTGATGATTTATTCTCAAGGAAATTTTGGAGACTGGCTTGGGACTAGAGTAAATTTCAGGAAAATTATGGACTACAGAAGATCTCTTGATTAAAATGAGTCATCTCAGATAGGAAGGCTACAAGGTTTTCTCAGGGGCTATGGGTGGAGATTATCCTGGGAAAAGCGTATGCCTGTGTCTTAGTTATCTAGTGCTGCTGTAACAGAAGTACCACAAGTGGATGGCTTTAACAAAGAGAAATTTATTCTCTCACAGTCTAGTAGGCTACAAGTTCAAATTCAGGGTGTAGCTCCAGGGGAAGGGTTTCTCTTTCTGTTGGCTCTGGAGGAAGGTCCTTCTTGTCAATCTTCCCCCGGACTAGGAGCTTCATTTATTGATTGTAGATTTGATTGTTTCATCCTTCTTTTTTGTTTTGATGGTTATATCTGGGCAGATGGGCTGGTGTGTTTTGTTGCTCACATGCCTGTGGGCACGATACTTCTCACCATGTTGTTCAAGTGAGTAAGGCTGGTCACTCAGCTCTGTTGCAGCAGGGCGGGTCCAGCAGGAGTGGAGTGGTGGGGATGGTAGTTTTTGGTACGAACTGGGGGCGACAGAACAAGGCAGGGGGGAAGTGCAGGGTAGGGTCTGGAGGACCACATTGGTACCACGCGGGGGCGTCGCACTTGGCTCACAGTGCAGATAAGCAGGAAGGAAAGGAGAGGATGTGATATGCAGAGCTAAGTAGGTGGGTGAAAGAAGAGAGTGAAGAGAGAGACACAAAGGCAAAAAAAGAAATAAAAAAGGCAAAAAATGAAGTAAAAAAAAAAGTAAATAAAATGGCAGTGTAGTAGGATCCGGCTGGTGGGGGTGAGCGAGACCCAGTAAGGCCATGTGCTGGTGGCTCTCTAGCCAAGCAGTGTGGCTTGGCCTGTCAAGGAGCAGCGTGGGTGGTTCATGGAGCTAGGTAGGTGGGAGAAAGGAAAGGAAAGGGGGAAAGAGAGAGAAGAAACCAACAATCAAACAAATTTAAAAAATGAAAACAACAACAACAAACAAATATGGTAGTGGGTGTGCCGACTTTTGGGTGCAGGGCAGAACTGGAGTGGAGGCAAGCTGATGTCTTTCTTGCCAGGTGGCATGGTATGGCCCGTCAGGAAGGGGTGGAGGCAGTGAAGGGCCTAGGTATGAGAAAGAAGGAAAAGGAAAAGAGAAAAGATAAAGAAAAATATAAATTATGGTGCTGAGGAAGCTGTCTGTGGGCAGTGCAGACCTGGGGAGGCTGTGTGCCAGAGGCTCTTAAGCCAAGCGGAGCGGTGCCATACAGCCTGTCAAGAAGTTGCAGGTGGTGCACAGGGCTGGATGGATGGGAGAGAGAAAAGGAAGGAAGAGGGAGTAAGAGGAGAAACAATACCAAAAAAAACCAAAAAAGACCAAAAAAAAACAAACAATGAATAGAATGTCATTGAGGGATCTGGTAGGTGATGGTGGCACAGACCTGGGGAGGCCACGTGCAGTTACTCTCCAACCAAGCTGTGCAGCTCAGCCCCTCCATAAATGTGGGCATGGTGCACAAGGCTGGGTGAGCAGGAGAAAGGAGAGGAAGGAAAGGAGAGAGAGAAGAAACAGAAAAATAAGAAGAGAAAAAAAGGACAAACAAACCAAAAACACAGCCTGTCAAGAAGGGGAGGGGATGGCATACAGGGCTAGCTGGGTAGGAGAAAGGAAAGGAAGGAAGGAAGAAAGAAGCAACACAAAGGGCCAAAAACACCCTATCTAAAAGCAAACAAACAAACAAAACCAAACACAAGAAAAAGAACAAAGCAAACAAACCAAAAATCACAGCCTGACACTGGTAGTGCAGTGGTTAAGAGCTTAGCTGCTATTCAAAATGTCGGCAGTTCAAATCCACCAGCTGCTCCTTGGAAACCCTATGAGGCAGTTCTACTCTATCCTATAGGGTAACTATGAGTTAGAATTGACTCAGTGGCAAGGAGTTTGGTTTGCTTTTGTTAGTAAGGGGAGGGGATGGCACATGGGGCTAGCGGGGCGGGAGAAAGAGTAGGAAGGAAGGGAGAGAGAGAAAAGCAACAAAAAAAGCAAAAAAATAAAATTAAAAAAAGAACAAAGCAAACAAACCAAAAAAATTGCAGGCTGTCAAGAAGGGGAGGGGATGGCATATGGGGCTAGAGAAGCAACAACAACAAAAGAAGCCAAAAAAAAAAGAAAAGAAAAAAGAAACAAAAATACAAACTGAAAAAACAAACAAAAAAATATGGGGCTGGAGGGGCCAGCCAGTGGGGCGAGGGCAAACCTCGGAGGCAGTGAGAGACCGGGTGAGCAACCATGGCAGTGGGGACCATAGAGGGAAGAAGGGTAAGGGGTGGGAAAGCATGTATCCCTGGTTACTGGGTGCTCTGTCTCCTGTTGGGAGCTCCGTGTACTCTCCTTCCCGTACTCCCTGTCTGAGTTCTTTGGCAGCAGAAGCCCAAGATGGCAAATCTGACCACTTTAGCTAGTACAGGACCTCCACTCCATAGCTCTCCTTGTTCTCTGTCAGTTTCTTATTCCATTCAGTGCTTGATCAAGTTCTTTATTCCTTTATTTGGTACTTCAGAGTTCCAGGATTGACGTTGGTATCTGTTTTAGTAGTTTTTCAGAACTTTGCTGCAGAGGGACGGCATGGTGCTTCTGTCTATAGTGCCATGTTGGCTCTGTCTATGATTTATATTTGAAAATGGCAAGTTAACATCTGAGAAAACTACAGAAAGTGTTTTCATTACATTTAAATCTCAATAGAAAAAAAAAAGTAGGCATCATTTATAAGCCATGTGCTAATTTTTTTTTTTTTTAATATTTATAGGGGTGATTCATTACTTGGGAATGTGAATATTGCTATTACTACAGGCTACCTCATTTCTGGTATGTGTTATGTGGTTTACTGTTTACTTCTTTTTAAAATACTTGTGGAATTATGCAAAGAATGCATAGTGTATGCTTTTGGTTTATTAATTTGAGGAGGAAGCTTTTAGAATCCATATAGAGAAAAAAAGTTGGCTTTCTCAACTCCTCCTGATCTCACATGAAGATCACAGCTGAAGAGTGAAGCCCCAGACAACAGAAGCCCAGACATTTTTTACTAGTGACAGGCCCTTTGTAGGTCCCTGGGTGATGCAAACAGTTTGCTCTCGGCTGTTAACCAAAAGGTTGGCGGTTTGAACCCACACAGTGATGCCATGGAAGATAGGCCTGGCTATCTGCTTCCATAAAGATTACAGCCAAGAAAATACTGTGGAGCTCAGGTCTACTCTGTAACACATGAGGTTGCCATGGGTGGGAATCAGTGAGTTTGGGTTTTGTTTTTTTTGGTCCCTTTGTGGCCTAAGAGTCTCTCAGGTGAAATTAATTGTGAAGCTAAAGAATTTTAAGCTTCAGAGTCTCTTACTTGCAAAGGTCCTTAAATTGTGTTCCTATGCTGATTGTTTTGTTAAAATTTGCAAAAGTAAGCTGTTTTAGCCACGATCAATTACAATCCAGACTTTTTCTACTCCACATTCACCTCTCTCATATTTCCCTTCATGTTAGATGGAGTCGGAGTGGTCAAGGGCATTTGTATGATTAGATAATGGGGAAATTGGGAACATGTCATTTTAGCTGCAAAAGACATTTGGCCCATCTCAATAAAACAAGAGATAAATAACAGATTCCTGATTTGAACATTTATATAGGAACTTTATTTTGTAGTTTTTAAGTTTATTAAAAAATTGAGAGAAAATCAAATAAAAATAATGGAATATGAGACAAAAATGATAAATGATGAAATCAATAAACATTTTTCTGCCACTGAGAAGTGAATTGTAACCAAAAGAATTAGATCATACCAAAATGCAGCAATTCAGTAAGAGGAAGAGATAAATTTTGAATAGAAATAATTAATAGGTTATTGGCTTATTTAATAATTCAATTAAAAGAAGAGTGAATCATGGGAAGACATTGGAAAAAGATTTTCTGGTGTGACATAAAATTCTGTCTTTGTCCAGGATAACACAAAATTCATAATACACCACATACACTGGTTAATGAATGGTGTCAATTCTGAAAGTTGTTACTACCCAGGAAATCTTGTGTGAAAGAAACTTGATAAAGATTTTCTCAAATAAGATGATCCAAAAAATTTACAAACAAGAGCTATGAAGCTGAAAGAAATTTTTAACTACCAGAAATTTTTTAAAGCTGAATGAAAAGTGAATTCTTTTTATTCTCTCTACTCTACAGAAAATATTATAAAATTGTCATATAAATTAATGACCAAAGAGTGTGCAGCCAAAATATGTAGGCAAAATGTACTTGGAGACGTAGATCAGACTGTTAATTTAAAAAAAAAAAAAAAAAACCCATTGTTGTCAAGTGCATTCCAACTCATAGCGACCCTATAGGACAAAGTAGAACTGCCTCATAGGGTTTCCAAAGAGCGTCTAATAGATATGAACTGCCAGTATTTTGGTTAGCAGCCGAGCTCTTAACCACTGTGCCACCAGGGCTGTTCTATTACTTTACTTGATATTTCACATTTGTGGTATTTATTTTCTCTTTAACTTTTGTGATTTGATTATATATTTCCTCTTTGTAAGTATTCATATCTAATTTTTTATTTGTATTTTTGTAAGAGAAGGTCCCACTTTATATAAGCTTTAGACCTCACAAAACCTGAATCCTCCCCTTTGTGTCCATCCATGTTAGCCATTTGTTTCCCTGTCTAAATTTCATTTTAACCAGTAAGTTAAAAAGACAAAAAATAAAAAGTTACATTGACATTTTGAGACGTTTCTGTTTCATTATATTTCCTAAATCATGGTATTTCAACTCAGGACGTTTTAAGGGAAAACTGATGATATGACCTCGTGGTGCTTTTGCCATTTTAAATTAATATTTAATTTGTCCTTTGTTCACTTTCTATATTTTTTGTTGAATTTGTTTTATAAATCAGTTGGTCATTTCCTACCTTTTCTGCCACTATCTTATCACTGTCTGAATTAAGGTAATGGTGAAAATCAATAATACAGGCTTTTAAAAACTTATTATTAGATAATATTTTTATTTTATTTAACACTGGAAACAGGTTATCCATATATTCATTCATATTATATTACATGTCTATACACGAGATGCTGTGGGTCCCTGGGTATCACAAATGGTTTGTGCTTGGCTGCTAGCTGAAGGGTTGATGGTTCGTACCTACCCAGTGGCACTTCAGAAGAAAGCTCTGCTTATCTGCTTCTTCAGAGATCACAGCCAAGAAAACACTTTGGAGCTTGGTTCTACTCTGTAACACACCTCATCATCATAAGTTGGAACTGACTTGATGGCAACAGGTTTTTGGTTTGGTGCTAGATTCTGCGAGTATAAAGATGCCTACAACTTGGCTGTCATCCTGAAGGAACCACAGTATAGTGGGTGTTTTGTTGTTAGATATGTATTGTCAACTCCATGCACACTGGGATAGGACCATTGTGATCCATAGGGTTTTCACTGGCTGCTTTTTTGGAATTAGATCGCCAGGCATTTCTTCCTAGTCTTAGTCTGGAAGCTCGGCTGAAACCTATTCAGCATCATAGCAACACTCAAGACTCCACTGATGGACAGATGGTAGCTGAGCATGAGGTGCATTGACTGGTAATTGAACCTGGGTTTCCTGAATGGAAGGCAAGAATTCTACCACTGTACCAACCAATACCCCCCAACCCCATAGTAGGTGAGACAATTCTGTCAAAGCAGATACTTTACAATAAAGTGGGATGGTGGACTAGCTGAGGTATTGAATAAACTTCTGTGGACTCGGAGTAGACAGTGATGAAATGCCAAAGGAAAGAGTTAAATACATTTGGGTAACAATGCAGCTTTTTTCCTATGGAATATCTTACTAAATTTTCCTTCTTACAGATTTGTTGCTTCTCATTTTATATTGGAGAGCGATTGGTGACATTGTTTATGCAGTTCACCATTGCACAGTGCTATATGCATGCTGCCTTGTACTGGTGAGTGCCGTTTTGCAATAGCCTAACAAGCAGACAAGACTGGGTATAGTGACTTCAGGGGGAACATAAGTCTAAATATACATTTCTTAATTTATAAAGACCAACTTCAAACACATTCAGGGATCACTTCTGTGATATGTTGTCTTGTTTATTAAACAAAATAATAATGTGTGTCTGTACTGCTGTGACTGTTTGGATTTATAAATTTTGAGAGAGAGAAATGATATCAATATTGTGAATTTTTACTTAAAACTTTGAGGATTATGTAGATACAGACATTTGTCTGTCTTTCTAGATGCATTCATGATTTAGCAGCCAGGGGAAGGTATAGATTCCCATATAACCAGTTAAATTATTTCTTTTCTGCTTAATTACATGTTCATTAATTAAGTAGTTTGCAGTAATGGGGGTGTCTTGCTCAGAGACTTCATCAGAATTCCAGGACTGAGCTTAAAGAGGATTCTTGCAGTAAATCTCAGGCAGTAAAGCATCTTAAATTCTATATCTAAAATTATTTTTCTATATATACATTTGTAAATTAGCAATTTTATATCCCTTGCATGTTTGTTTCGTTTCTTGATGATCAGTTATTTTTCAAACTAGATATACCACCAAGCTGAAAATATATATTTGGAAGTAATACATGTATGTAAATGAGAATTTTATACATTTTATGTAATAGACATGGCATAAAAGTCCATGTTTTAAAACGTAAATGTAATTTCTGGCTTTTTTTTTTCTTTTGTACGGTATTACTAAAATCCTTGCATTACTGGATATTTGTGACTATTTGAGGATTTAAAAAAAATTCATACAAATGTGTATTAATCTATTTTTCTTTACGTTGACTCCCACAAAGATTGCTTAGTGACTCAGAAGCCAATCTGCATTATTTCTGCAAGAATCAGATATATCAAAGCATCTTTGCACATCACCCATTTGAAGTCACAAATTTAAATAACAGAAGTGTTTCAAAAACTATATGGGTTTTAATGTAAAAATAAGGGCTTCTCCAGCATAACCCTGATACCAAAACCAGGTAAAGACACCACAAAAATAGAAAATTACAGACCAATATCCCTCATGAACATTGACGCAAAAATCCTCAACAAAATTTTAGCCGATAGAATTCAGCAACATATCAAAAAAATAATTCACCATGACCAAGTGGGATTTATACCAGGTATGCAGGGATGGTTCAACATTA
>NW_004443994.1:11209754-11234848 GCF_000243295.1 Trichechus manatus latirostris
GGCTTCTGTCCAGAGGTGAGAGGGGAAGGCAGAGAGAGTCAGGAGCTGGGTGAATGTTCATTGGGAATCAGGGGCAGAGGGGAAGAGTGTGCTCTCGCAGAATGGGGTGAGTGGTTGGGGTCTCATAACGATGTATGTTAAAAAAAAATTCTGTATGGGAGACTAAACTTGAAATGTAAACTTCGTTTAATTACAACAATAAAAACAAAAAATAAGGGCTTCTGTACCTGAAAAGATGTCTGTAATCACTTTATTCTTCTGAAGAAATAGGCTGTTTGTTCTGGCATTTCCTACTGTTCATTCCTTCACCTTCTTTTTTTTTTTTTTTTAAATTTTAATAGATAATAGTTAAAAATACAGCTTCTTAGTTTGAAATTCTAATGATGACAATAGAAAACATCTTTTCAGGCAACCTAATAAAATATTTTCTGATCCTGTGGCAAGTTCAGGATTTTTACTACTTTCTTAAATGTTATAACCATTAATATATTACCAGTTTAAGATGCATCAAAAGACTTCTTCTTTTTATAGGTCTTAGATATTTAGTATGTAGGCACTTTGTTTCTTAAGTGCTTTTTCTAAAAAAGGTATGGGTACCTGGGTGAGTTTAATCTCATGCTATAATTTAGAAATATGTTCTGTGAACATGAGCCACATATAATCAGTGTGTTATGAAAAGAATATAAGCTGGTGAAACATAACAGATTACTTACACACATTTTTAAATGTGAATATTATGAACTGCTTCTCTCTGCTGGCCACTGAAATCACAGGCTTAGTGTGATGGTTAAGATTGTGTGTCAACTTGGCTGGGCCATGATTCTCCATGTTTTAATGTAATCACTCCCATGATTGAATATACTGTGAGTAGCCAATCAGATGAAAGGCAGTCTCCTTGGGGGTGTGTCCTGCATCTGTATATAAGCAGACGTTCTGGCTTTTTGCACTCTCTGGATCCTGCGGCTGCTTCCTGTCGTCTTATCTCCCGTTCTTGGGATTTGAGCTGTCAGCTCATCTGCCGAACCTGGGATTCGTCGATCTGCACAGCCTGTGAGTGGGAGCCCTGCCCTCCGACCTTCCGATCTTGGGCTTGCTGGCTTCTGCAGCTGTGTGACTTGGGAGAGGCCTGTACCCTGATCCACGGACTTGGGACGTTCTAGCCTCTAAATCGCATGAGCTGTTTCCTTGATATAATCTCTCTCTCTATATATATTTATACACTTTACTGGTTTTTCTTCTCTAGAGAATCCAGCCTTAGACACTTAGTAAATGTTTGGCTATGCATGGATTGGCAAGTTGAATGTTTAATTACGTGGGATAAATACTTTTTTTCTCTTTCAACTTTTATACTTTTTAATAAACCAAGAAAATACTTACTAGATTTTTAAAAAAGAGTTAACTGTTGCCTTAGTAAAATTGGTAAGTAAAGGAAACCAACAGCAATTTTTTTTTTTTAAAGATTGTTGTTGCTTCTTTGATGCCTTCCTGTGTTTTGTTGCTTTAGTATGAAATAAATTTATCTAACTAAAGTGAATCTATTCACAGGGAACCAAAATAGAAAAAAATAGATGAAATCATGAATGTTTCCATGAAAGAAATTATGTGTTATATCTATTTTCAGACCTGCATTTACTAGATTTTCCTGCAGTGAACTGCTAGGTCACTTTGTGCATTTTGTTATTGTAAGTAAGTCTAACAAAATAATAAGGCAACCCATGACGAATCCTTGTCACGTAAAGAACGAGAACTGGTATTTGGAAAGCACTCTGACTTGACACTTATTCCAACTATTCTTTAGGTTATGTGTAGTAAGCTTTTTTCCTAAAAGAAGATTTTGTAATTGCAACTTAAAAAAAGTCAAGTGAAGAATAGAAGGAAGGTACCTGTACCTTCTTTTTAAATACAAAAATCAATTGTATTTTTATATACCAACAACAGAGAACAAAGAAAAAGATATTTTTACAATAGCATCAAAAAACATTAAATACCTAAGAATAAGTTTAACAAAAGATGTGCAAGACTTTTACCCTAAACACAACAAATCATTATTAAGAGAAATTAAAGACTACCTAAACAAAAGAAGATGGAAGGAGTACACAGATTCACTCTACCAAAAAGAATTGGTCAACGTTCAACCATTTCAGGAGGTGGCATATGATCAGGAACCGATGGTACTGAAGGAAGAAGTTCAAGCTTCACTAAAGTCATTGGCAAAAAACAAGGCTGCAGGAATTGATGGAATACCAACTGAGATGTTTCAACAAACAGATGCAGAGTTGGAAGTGCCAAGAAATTTGGAAGACAGCTACCTGGCCAACCGACTGGAAGAGATCCATATTTATGCCTATTCCAAAGAAAGGTGATCCAACCGAATGCAGAAATTATTGAACAGTATCATTAATATCACACACAAGTAAAATTATGCTGAAGGTCATTCAAAAGTGGCTGCAGCAGTACATCAGTAGGGAACTGCCAGAAATTTAATCCAGATTCAGAAGAGGATGTGGAACTTGGGATATCATTGCTGATGTCAGATGGATCCTGACTGAAAGCGGAAAATACCAAAAAGATCTTTACCTGTGTTTTATTGATAATGCAGAGGAATTAGACTGTGTGGATCGTAACAAATTATGGATTAACATTGCAAAGAATGGGAATCCCAGAACACTTAATTGTGTTCATGAGGAAACTGTATATAGATCAAGAGGCAGGCGTTCAAAAAGAATAAGCATGGTTTAAAGTCAGGAAAGGTGTGCATCTGGGTTGTATACTTTCATCATACTTATTCAGTCTGTATGCTGAGCAAATAATCGGAGAAGCTGGACTATATGAAGAAGAACACGGCATCAGGATTAGAGGAAGACTCATTAGAAACCTGCGTTATGCAAACGACACAACCTTGCTTGCTGAAAGTGTAGAGGATTCAAAGCAGTTACTGATGAAGATCAAAGACTACAGTATTCAGTATGGATTACACCTCAACATAAAGAAAACAATAATCCTCACAACTGGACCAATAAGCAACATCATGATAAGCAGAGAAAATATTGAAGCTGTCAAGGATTTCATTTTACTTGGGTCCACAGTCAACACCCATGGAAGCAGCAGACAAGAAATCAAATGTTTTGTATTGGGCAAATGTGCTGCAAAGGATCTCTTTAAAGTGTTTAAAAGCAAAGATGTCACTCTAAGGACTAAGGTATGCCTGACCCAAGCCATGGTGTAAAGTCAGTAAAGGGTTTATTTTGATTATATTAAAATAGGTTTGTTTCACAACCAGGATTGCATTTCCTATCTAATTCCTAGAGTTTCTAATTGCCTTTCATTTTTTCTTGTATTGTCTGCCTTTATCACATATTTGAGTTGCTCCATTTCTCAAGGATAGTATCAAAGCTCTGAAATAACTTTTCTCAGATTCCTGCTCCCCAGGCTCTCCATCCTCTTGCTCCAGTCTAAACAGGCTGCTGTGTAGGTCTGCTGCCTAACGGCCTGGGGCTTCCTTTCATTACTCTTCTGGGTTGGAGCCTTTGTTTCCTGAATCCCATGTCTTTAACTTTCTTGGTTTACTCACTCTTTTTTCTGCAGCCTAGTCTCAAATAATTTCCTAAGAAAGGGTGTGAAGGCCGTAAACTCTGAATCACTTTTGCAAGTTCTCCAATTGTTTTTATTCTCACACTGTCTGGTTCCAGCATTATATCTCTTGGTGGCATACGGATTTGTAATATATTTAGCCACTTCCCTATGGTTATGTGTTTGTTTTAACTTTCATTGTTATGTATAACTCTGAGTGAACATCCTTAGATCATATTTGTGAACATGAATAATATTACTAACGGTTATTTGCAGCACTCATTAGTTCAACTTGAGACAACTATTTGCAAACTGTTCAAGTGAATGTTGTGTACAATATGCCATCTTTTAAAAAAGCTATAGCATGCCAAGTATATTTCTAAATCCTCAAAAAGAATATGTAATCTGTCTGGCTGTAGAAAGTAGAAAACACCTTGGTTTGTTTTGATACTAAGAGTGTCATTTTATGCTGAGAAGCTATTGAGTGTTTCTTCAGTATTCGGAGTTTTGGGTAAGAATGTTATCGCTGGTATTGTGTTTTACATCTATTTTCCAGAAGGAAGGAATACTGGCATACATTGGGAATTTTCGTCTGATAGCAGAGCTTTCCACCCCGTTTGTGAATCAGCTGTAAGTTACTGATACCACTAATTATTTTAAAGTTGTGCTGTTTATTTTTAGTTTGGGGAGGGATTTTTCCAGGATCCTAAAGCTACTATATAAAAAATGAACATACATGATATGAATCATTACCACCATTCTACAAATGAAGACGCTGAGGCTTGGAAAGGCTACAGTAGCTTTCTCAGACTTCCTAGCTAGTAAGTGGTAGTGCTAAGCTTTTAACACAGCTGTCTTTGCAGCATGTCAATACTGTATTATACTTTCTTCCAGGGCATTTGTTATGGATTGAATTGTGCCCTGAAAAATGTGTGCCAGCTTGGCTAAGCCTGATTCCCACTATTGGGTGGTTGTCCTCCATTTTGTGATCTGATGTAATTATCCTATGTGTTGTAAATCCTAACCTGTATGATGTTAATGAGGCGGGACACAATCTACAGGATTAGGTTGTATCTTGAGTCAATATCTTTTGAGATATAAAAGAGAGAAGCAAGCAGACAGGAGAGGGACCTCATTACCACCAAACAAGAGGTGCCAGGAGTAAAGCATGTCCTTTGGACCTGGAGTCCCTGCGCCGAGAAGCTCCTAGACCAGGGGAAGATTGATGACAAGGACCTTCCACCAAAGCTGACAGAGAAAAAGCCTTCCCCTGGAACTAGGACACTGAATTTGAACTTCTGTCCTCCAAAACTGTGAGAGAATAAATTTCTGTTTGTTAAAGCAATGCACTTGGTGGTATTTCTGTTATAGCAGCATTAGATAACTAAGATAGCATTCATACACCCCTATGAGGTATGCTGCAAGATGAACTCTTTCCCCCGAATCTTTGGATTCAGTGGATTCTTCATGGAAAAGAACATAACGTACTCCATTTCATGTTGGGGTCATTCATATTCCTGAATTCAACTTCCTCCTGTCCCAAATTCTGATGTCAACATTCTCTCAGTCCCTCACTTTTTAAAAATCAACTTTTTATTTTAGATATACAAAAAAGTTGTGAATTTAGCACAGCGAATTCTCATATATCCCTCACCTGGTTTCCCCTATTTTTAACATCTTACATTGCCATGGTACAGTTGTCAAAACTAAGAAACCAGCATTGATACATTACTATTAACTAAAATCCAGACTTCACTGGATTCCATCAGTTTTTCCACTAGTATCCTCTTTCTGTTCCAAGATCTAATCCAGGGTGCCATATTACATTTAGTTGTCATGTCTGCCCAGTCTCCTCTGGGCTGTGACATTTTCTTACTCTTTCCTTGGCCTTGTCAGTGTTAAGGAGTACTGGCCAGGTGTCCTGTAGAATGTCCACTCATGAGTTTTTCTGATGACTTTTTTCATGATTAGATGGAGGTTATTGGTTTTTTGCAAAGAATACCAGAGAGGTAAAGTACTCTTCTTGTCATATCCTATCAGGGATAACATGACCTCCACATGACATCACTGGTGATGTTAACCTTTATCGCTTAGTTAAGATAGTGTTGGCCAGGTTCCTGCACTGCAAAGCTTTGCCCTTTCCCTACTCTATTTGAAAGCCAAGTGGTGAAGTCTAGCCTACTCTCAAGGGAGGAAATTAAGCTCTGCCTCCTGGAGGGAGGGAGGTGCTCACTTGGACAATGGATTTATTGTTAAACTTTTTTGCCCTGATCTTGTCATTTAACAAGGTCTGCTTTTTTTTTTTTTTCCCTGTGAGATGTTTAACTGTCCTTTCTCTCCATATCTACTGCCGTGGTCCTAGTTTAGGGCCTTTAGAATCTCCATGGTTTGATTACTGCAATACCTTTAATTAACTTCCCTAATTCCAGATTAACCTTATCTGGAATGCTTTCCTCACAGTTCAGAGTAGTATTTCTCATGTTCCATTGTCAGTACCTTATTTTTAAAAAAAAAAAATAAAAACAAACAAAAACACTGCATTCTGCTTAGACTCTTCTCTCTCACTTTTGAAAGTTCTGTGTGATGTGGTCCCACCCTGTGTCTCCGGTTTTATTTACTACTTGTTACAGTCAGGTATGTACTCTTACTGCTACAACCCTGCTACAACCCATGCACCTGTGGGTTGTTTCATGCCTTTCATTCTTTTATTCATAGCCCCCATTTCCCCTCCATCTTTGAAAAATATACTTGCCTTTCAAGCCTTAGTTCAAAATTCAAAACCAAGGTGTCTTTGTTAGCTGTGCTGCTGTAACAGAAATACCACAAGTGGACGGCTTTAAACAGTAGAAATTTATTTTCTCACAGTTCTGGAGGCTAAAAGTTCAAACCAGGGTCTTGACCATGTTGATTCCTTTCTTGCTGGGCGTTCCTTGGTTCTTGGTGATCCTCGCATGGGCATCTGTCTTCCCTCGTATGTGGTTGCTTCTGTGTCTGATCTGCTCTTTTTATAACTGAGAATTTGATCAGGTTTAGGACCCACCCTACACTGCTGTGGCCTCATTAACATAACAAAGAAAACTTTATTCCTAGATGGGATTACGTCCACACGTATGGGGGTTAGGATTCCAGCTCATATTTGTGGAGGGGGATGAGGAGCACAATTCAATCCATAACAGTGGGGAAAAATTGATTGTATGTAGCCTTTTATGATTTAGTACGGGGATAACACAGAGGATTGGGAGTGTCAATTAGACTCATATGAGTTAGACAGCATACCCTGTATCAAGCTTTACTAATGGTTTAAAGGATCCAGGTAACCATGAGGCAAAGCAGGGAGAGGCTCAGGACCATCAGGATGGCTCCCTAGGTCCTTTTTGCATTGGGCACTTACTGAAGCATGATTACCTGTGCAGTCTCTAAGCAATGTGCGCAGTTCACATCTCTGACATAGAAAGAGTGCTCTTGGTTGTAAAGCATCTCCATTTCATACTTAGATAGTTACATAGCTTAAATGCATACATTCCAGGTTTGTTTAACATAAGCAATCCTAGGCTAGGTATATCCTGCTAGCAGCATTCCATGAATGAAGACTCTCTTGGCACAAATACCATTATTCTATCAGGAGGTCTGTTATTAGTATGCTTACCAGGAGATTAGCCTGAATCACCCATATTTTTTCTTGATTAGGGGGTCATCCTTCAACCCCAAATAGGAGAGAATGGATTGCAGATCAGCTGTGTAACACTTTCTTTCCCAAGTACTTATATACTGTCTTATTTTCTTTGCTATTGTTTCATATATTATAATCTTATTTCTTCAAGAAGATAACCAGTTCCTAGGGCTTGAGCCCAGTTTTAAAAACATTTTTAAATAACTTTTCTGCAATCCTCAAAAACTGTGATAATGTGAAAGTATAAGAGTATAAAGGGAAAGAGCATCTTTGAAGTCTAAAGACTTGGATTCAAATCCAAACTCTCCCACTTACCATTGTGTGATGGAAGATTGTTTAACCTCTCTGAGTGTCAGTTTTCATGTCTATAAAATGGAGATGATACCTACAGACCCCACAGGTTGTTATGAAGATAAAATGAGATTATATATGTAAAGCACCTGGCATAGTGTCTGTCATTCAGTATATATTCAATAAGTGTTAAATCTAACATATATTCAGTATGCTAAAACCTAGTAAACACTGAAAGTGCATAGTTTATGTTTGCTTTCTCTACTTTATCATGTCCTCTTTGCTTGTCAGCCCACTATAATTAGGCTTCTGCCTCTGCCCTTTTGTTGAAACTGTGTTCATTAAAGGCACCAGTGACTTCCACTTGCAAAATCCAATGAGCTGTGGTTGGTGCCTGTCATGGGACTTGATGCTGTTGGTCACACCTTTCTTCTAATGCTGCACTCCCCTTGCTTTCATGGCATTGCCCTTGCCTCATTCTCCTTCCGTTTCCCTGACCATCCCCTCTCAGGACATAGTTTTTTAGATGATTGTACTCCCGAGGGCTGTCTTCTGGGCCACTGACTTTCTCCTGGGGTGAGTTCTGCCATTCCCAGGGTTTTAAGCTATTACCTATTTGCTGATTTTGGTGTAGAGGACTATGCATGAGTTTTGGAATCAGATAAACTCAAGTTAGAGTTTAACTTTGCCACTTCCTATGGCCTTGGGCAAGTTACTTAACCTTCCTGTACCACAGTTCCTTCTTTCTTAAAAAAAAAAAAGCAGCATATTAATGTTGTTTGCAGTCAAGTGGATTCCGACTCATAGCGACCCTATAGGACAGAGTAAAACCGCCCAACAGGGTTTTCAAGGCTGTAATCTTTATGGAAGCAGACTGCCACATCTTTTTTCCATGGAGAAGCTGGTGGGTTCGAACCATTTACCTTTCAGTTAGCAGCCAAGGGCTTAACTACTGCACCACGAGGGCTCCTATATTAATATTACCTACCTCTTGATATTATAGTCAAGTGTATTCTCCTTTCAGGTGGCACATCAAATTCAATACGTCTAAAATAGAATGTGAAGGAGCCCCAGTGGCGCAGTGGTTAAGTGCTCGGCTGCTAATCGAAAGGTTGTCAGTTCGAACTCACCAGGTGCTCTGCAGGACAAAGATGTGGCAGTCTGCCCCTGCTGTAAAGATTATAGCCTTGGAACACCTATGAGGCTGTTCTAGTCAGTCCTATAGGGTCTCTGAGTTGGAATTGACTTGACAGCTACGGGTTTGGATTTAGGTTTTTAAAGTGGAATGCAACGTTTCCCTCTGTATCCTTGTCTTGTATTCTCTTGTTCAGTATGTAGCCCAGCCGTCCACTCGGTTACCCCTGCTGGACATCTGGGAATCATCTTTGACTGTTTCTTCCTCACCTATATTTGGCCCATCACCAGGTCCTACCGTATCACCTCCTAAATGTTTCTTGCCTTTGCCACCTCCTCTCCATCTCTGTCCGCGCCCTAGGTCATCATCTCTTGCCTGGTCTACAGCACCAGCCTCTAACTCTGCATTGTCCAATAGAGTAGCTACAAGCCACATGTGGCTATTTCTATTCAAATGAAGTAAAATGAAGTAAAATTAAAAATTCAGTTCCTCAGTCTCACTCATAACATTTCAGGTGCTCCATAGCCCTATGTGGCTATGGAATTGGACAGCACATATATGGAACATTTTCATTATAGCAGAAAGTTCTGCTTGGTAGACCCTATTCCACAGTGATCTACTAAAATACATAAATGAACATGCAGCTCTGCTGAGTAAAACCTCGCTCAGTGTCTCCTACTGCTCACAGGATGAAAGCTGAGCTCTTTAATGTGACCCAGAAAGATATACAAGTAAAGCTGTCTTATCTCTGCCACTTTCATCTTTATCCTCTTCTCTCTCACCAACTTGCCCATCTTCCAGCACAGCCTCCTGTCTCCTTACTCATCTTTCAAGACTCAGCCCAGGGATCATTCCCATCACTAAACCCCATCACTTTCCAGGCTAGGTTGGGTGTCCCTCACTTGTGCTTCCAAGATAGCAGTGTTACGTTTATATCATTGTGCTAGGTATATTTTATTGTAACATTGTCTCTTTTTTTTCCTCTTTTTTTACTACATTTTATTATGTTAGGGGACATATTTTGTTAAACACGGCATAGTCTAGGGTCTACACAATGTCTGGCACATACCCATTGCCATCACAAATCTTTCTCTCATATAGCCACTGGTGGGTTCAAACCCCCGACCTTTTGGTTAGTAGCCAGGTGCTTAACCACTGAGCCACAAGGGCTCCTTTCTGACACATAAAACCATTGTCACAGAGTCGATTGTGACTCATAGTGACCTTATAGGACAGAGTAGAACTTCCCTATAGGGTTTCCAAGGGGCGCCTGGTGGATTCGAACTGCCCATCTTTCAGTTAGCAGCCACCAGGGTTTCCTTCTGGCACATAGTAGCCATTTAATTGCTTTTTGAATGAATGACTCTCAAGATGTGATTAATTAAACTTTAGCGGGGTCCATTTCTTGAATATGACTCTGATTATGAGATTTTGAGGTTGGGGAAAGGTAACTTTGACATAGGAACCTCAACTTGTTTTTGTTTAAAACTCTTCTTCAGAAATTGTAAAATTAACCCAGAAGAACTAGATGGTGCCCAGCTACCACCACTACCATTGTGACATGGATTGTAATACAGCAGGAGAAAAATGTGGAACAAAATTCAAATTTACAAAAAAAGACCAGACTTATTGGTCTGACAGTGACTGGAGAAATCCATGAAGCTATGGCCCCAGACATCCTGCTAACTCAGAACTGAAGCTACTCCTGAAGTCCTCCTTTCAGCCACAGATTAGACAGGCGTATAAAACAAACAGTAACACCCATAAGGAACATACTTCTTAATTCAATCATGTATACGAGACAAATGGGCAACACCTGCCCAAAAGCAACGATCAGAAGGCAGGAAGGGACAGGGAAACTGGACAAATGGACACAGAGAACCCCAGGTCAGAAAGAAAAAGGGGAGAGTGCTGATACATTGCAGGGATTGTAACCAGTGTCATAAAACAACTTGTGTATAAATTTTTGAATGAGGAAAAAAAATTGAATTCTACCCCAAGTGACTCTATAAATGTATTGCAATTCTAATAAAAATTTTTGCATATTAAAAATATATATACATACTTAAAAAAAAGAAATTGTAAAGTTAGAGATAGTTTAATTTATTCCTTAGTTTTATAGTAAGAACATATATTATACTTTTATTTAAAAGCTCTGGGTCTTTGTAAAGTAAGAAAATGAGAAGTGAATGGGGTTGGAATATGAGTAGGAGAAATGGTATATTGTGAGCAACAGACAGTATAACAGAATTGAGTACAGCTGCTTAAGTCCTGTTAAAGTTTCCCATAGTTTAACTGTATTCTATGTATTTTCTTTTCATCTTTTTCATTGTGGTTGATTTTGTATTTGGGGAGTCTTTATATTTTTCTTGTTTTTTATTTTGACATATAGGATTGTTAGTTTCCTTTGTGGTTTCCTTAATATTTACCCCTATTTTTCTAAGTTTAAATGAGTCATTTTTTTTTTCTGTATCCCCTTGACTTCCTCTCCATATGAAAAATCTATGTCTACATTTTTTGGTCCCTCCTTTTTGTTTTAATGTTGTCATCTTTTACATATTGGCATCTCTGTTTCCCTATTTTTTTGTTTTAGCTTTGATTTATTTTTGTGGTTTCCCTATCTGGGTTGATATCTGGTTGCTGTGTCCTGTGTGCTAGTATTGGGTTGTTATCTGATGTTATTTATTATCTAACTGGAGGACTCCCTTTACTATTTCTTGTAATTTTGGTTTGGTTTTTGAAAATTCCCTAAACTTCTGTTTAGCTGGAAATGCCCTAATTTCGCCATCATATTTGAGAGACAGTTTTTTGCTGGATATATAATTCTTGGCTGGCAATTTTTTTTCCTTCAAAGCTTTATATATGTCATCCCATTGCCTTCTTGCCTTTATGGCTTCTGCTGAGTAGTCCAAGCTTATACTTACTGACTCTCCTTTGTAGATGACTTTTCGTTTCTCCCTAGCCACTCTTAAAATTCTCTTTTTATCTTTGGTTTTGGTAAATTCGATTATGTCTTGATGACTTTTCTTTTGTGGTCTACCTTATGTGGGGTTCGATGAGCATCTTGGATAGATATCTTTTCATCTTTCATGATATCAGGGAAGTTTTCTGCCAACAAATCTTCAACAATTTTCTCTGTATTTTCTGTCGTTCCCCCCCATTCTGGTACTCCAGTCACTCGTAGGTTATTCCTCTTGATAGAATCCCACATAATTCTTAGGGTTTCTTCATTTTTTAAAATACTTTTATCTGATTTTTCCTCAGATGAGTTGGTGTCAAGTGCTTTATCTTCAATCTCACTAATTCTGACTTCCATTGCCCCAATTCTGCTCCTATGACTTTCTACTGAGTTGTCTAATTCTGAAATTTTATTGTTAATCTTCTGGATTTCTGATTGCTGTCTCTCTATGGATTCTTACAGCCTGTTAAATTTGTCATTATGCTCTTCTCTAATCTTCTTAACTTCCTTTACTGCATGTTCTGCATTTTGCCTAATTTCCTTCCCGATGTCTTTGAGAATTCTGTATGTTAATCTTCTGTATTCTGCCTCTGGTAATTCCAAGAAATTTTCTTCCTCTGGAAAATTTCTAGGTTATTTTGGGAGCTTGCCAAAGCCATCATGGTCTGCCTCTTTATGTGATTTGATATTGACTGCTGTCTCCGAGCCATCAATAAGTTATTATATTTATTTATTTTATGTTTGCTTACTGTGTCCTAGCTTCTTGTTTTATTTTGTTTAGATGTGTCCAAACAGGCTGCTCGTGTGAGCTAGCCCAGTCACCGGTGCCCCTGAAGCTCCAACGTCCTGCCACCAGGTGGCGAGACCTGCCATAAGTATGTGAGCCCAGGAGTCCACCCACTCCTCCTGTATGGATTCAGCTCAGGTGTCCAGGTAGTCGGCCACTAAGTGTGTGGTGTAGGCTCTCACCTACAGTCGTAGATTATTGGTGTAGGCGCAGGCATCATCCGCCTGCAGTGGCGGACACACACTGAGCAAGGCAGGGGGCCCACGGCACCCCTGAGTGTCCGGGAGGAAAGCTTGTCCCTGTTCCCTACAGCATGTACATGGGTGGGTTTTGCAGCTGGACTATGAGCACCCAGTGCTGTTGGCTATAAGGACTGGGGGGCACTTCTTGTTCTTGAGCCCCTTTTGCAGGTGACTAGGTGGTGTGGGTGGAGCCACCAGTTCTCAGGCCCCTGATGTGGGCAGGTGAAGACTCTGCTTAATGGTCAGAGCTGTGTCAAATGTCATGAACCTGCCACTCTACCATATAGCTGATACAGTGGAAGTTAGGCTTCAGGTATATACCCTGTTGTACTGTGGTAATGAGGGCCTATGCTGTTGACATGGGCCCACATGTGTCTGCAGGGGGAAGGGCACTCAAAGTCTGTGGACCCCTTATGCCTTTGCCTAGGCAAAGGAGCTGTGCCTACCCTGAGTTCCTGGCTTAGAGGAGCTGGCAGTTTATTTTTTCCCGTTTGTTAATTTGTTCTCTCTCCAGAGCCACTGGGAGAATGGCTCAGGGCATGTGATGGGTCCTACTTCTGGCCTGGGGGACTCGGCAGTTGCTGAAGCCATCCTGGACCCAGTGCAGAGCAGGGAGCAGGAAGGTAAATAGGAGAGAGAGTTTTCCTAAAGGGGGGTGTTTTTTATCTGCGTGGTAGGCCAGACATAAGTACTTGTCTTTCGCCAATCGTGGGCTGCTTCTCACTGGTTCTGGATAGCCTAGTAGACTCTCTGCCACTGGGTCTCTCCTGATGTGGAAAATGCCTCCTGAGTGCCGCTGCTTGCCTATCTCACTGAGCACCCCGAACTGATTCAAGCTGAAGGGCACCAGTTCCCACTGGGACAGGTCTGGCAACTCCTCGCTGCTTCCGAACCATCTCCCCTCCCCCTCCACTCAGTCCAATTCCTCAGCATCTGACTACTCTGCCATCTTGGCCCCACCTCTCTAGTTTAACTGTATTCTAGTTTATACTCTCTTCATTTTAGAGGTCTGTATAATTTAGGAAGGTACATGGATGCATGTGAAGGATATAAATGAAAAAGACTGAAATAAAGTTAGATACCTGGGCTTTTGTTAAATTTCTGCTGCTGAATTTTATCTTTACATTAGGTGTCTTTTGTAAAATACAATTTAATGGTGATAATCTCTTTCTAAACCAAATGCTCCAAACTTGTGAGGACATATTTTTGAATTGCTATTAAAATTGAATACCTTATACAAACATGACACCTATGTTTCTTAATATGTTTATTCAGTTTCTGCTATTATTCTCAGTACCTAAATATCCCAGTTCCTGCCTTCAGGGAACTTCAGGTATACTGTCAAGTCTATTTAAAAGTCCATATAAAGCAATAAGCTAATAAAACAACACATGTGAAAAAGGGCAAAAAAAAAAAGTGTTATTAATAGTATATAACAGAGGTTCTTGAACTTTTTGGTCTCATAAATTATTGAGGACTCCAATGAACTTTTTTTCCTCTGGATTACATCTATTTATATTTACTATATTGGAAATGAAAACTGAGACATTTAAAAATGTTTGTTTATTAATTAATTTAATAGTAATAATATTGTATGTTAACATTCTTTGTGTGAAAAATAACTACATTACCAGATAAAGAAATTTTAGTGGGAACAGTGTCATTTACAGTTTTTGAAATCTCTTTAATGTCTGGATTAAGAGAATTCAGCTGATTCTCAAGTTGGCTTTTTTTTTTTTTTTTTTTTAAGTCTGCTTCTGTTTTCAATCTGTTGTGGTAATGTAGGAATATTTTAGTAGTCTTTCCAAATAATTATGGATATCCTTTTTTGATACCACACCAAAACTGACCAAGAGATTATCCCTTATAAGTTAGTTACAATATAGGAGTCCCTAGGTGGCGCAAATAGTTAAGCCTGCGACTAGTAATAGAAAGGTTGGCTGTTTGAATCCACATAGAGGCACCACAAAAGAAAGGCCTGGCAATCTGCTTCTGAAAATCACAGCCATGAAAACCCTATGGAGTGTAGTCTACTCTGCAACATATGTGGTGACCATGAATCAGAATCAACTCCAAGGCAACTGGTTGGTTCTAGCATGGAATCTGAAACCCTTCTGTTATCTGCTATATTAAAATCCATTGTACTTGGAATGGATATTATAACCATGCATTATTTTGTATCATCATGCATTAGTCATTTGGAAAATACTGGTTCACTGAGTTGATCTTCTAAATGTTGACACATTTATTATAAATACAAAAAACCACATTAGTTAATATCACCGCTTATCTCAATTGAAATGTGTTTAAGTATTGGGATGTCATGAAGTCCTCAATGGCTTTCCAAAGCCAGATTTTCTAAAATTATAATTTTCACATGAAAGTTCATATTTTGTGACTGGCAACAAGTACTGTCAGTTGCTTTCCTTGCAGAGACAAGCCCACTTCCTTCTTTCTGAGAAAATGTCTGTCACATACCAAAGTCTACGTAACCATAGTTTGTCTGCAAGATGTTCTTTCAAGTAAAAATGGTATTCCATGGAAAAATCAGGTAGTTCAGTTCACAACTCAAACAATCATACAAGGGTTTTTCCTTAGGGTAGCCAATGTACTTTGCAGCATAATTTCTTCATGTAATTCCCATTTCATCAGGCAGAATATTAAAAAGATGTGTACTCAAAGGTCATGATTTAATAAAATTAATAATTCTTACTGCTTCATCAAGAACATTCTTAAGTTTTTTCTTCTTTTTGGTTCTTTTTAACTGCAAGCGCATGGAGGTCAAAGAGTACAATGACTACTAGTACTGTCTGGTGCCATTGCCTTGATTTGTGTAAGACACCAGCAGTTTTATCAACCATTGCTCTCGCACCATCAGTGCAAATGTCAACACAATGAAAAAGGAAAATAACATTTTTGTATTATGAAGTTGTTTTGGCCTTGTGGCCCCCCTGAAAAGGTCTCATTGGACAATGGACCACAGTTTGAAACCTGCTGGCATAAACTAATTTCTGTGAGCTCTTGGGAAGAGGAGAGATTATTTATTGATTGACGTTTCTCATGCAAGGCTTCACAGAGAAGGTAGGACATATTCTTAAAATCTTTCAGGGTTTTGTAAGAAGTGGATGGGAAGGGGAGGCCTTACATATAAGGAGAAAAGAATGAACAGAGGTTTTTGAAAAGTAGAGTAAACATGCTGTCAGTAAGAAAAAGTGAGTAGCCTTGCAGGATCAGAGTATGTCTTAGGGAGAGGGTGGATAAACAGAGAGAACATTAAGTGCCAGGGAGAACTGTTTGAACTTGACGCAGTAGACAGTGAATATATATTATAGTGGGAAAGGCATTCTGAAAATAGCATTGAGTAATTCTAATGTCTGGTATGTGTAGGATAGATTGTTGTGGGGTAAGACGGGAGGCAAAAGGTTGGGTTAGCAGGTAAGCGTCCAGCATGAATAAATGAAAACAAATAAGGGTCCAGATTAGGACCCTCTGGAAATTGAGAGATAACAAAATAGAGATTTTGAAGGAAGAAAAAACTAAATTGGCAATGGCTAAGAAATTAGAGATACAGAAAAGGAAATGGTTTTAGATAACTTCTACACTGAATCCGTAAAGATGAGCCCATTAAAAGACATAGGGACAGGTCTGCTTCAAGAGATAGTGATTTCACTGTCACTGAAGGCATTTCAAGAGAAGCTAGAGGAACAAATGGTGGGGTTGTTGAAAGAGGGATCTGAGCATTAGAACATTGGGTGGAAGAGGTGCTGGTTCACAAACCAAACTGCTTATCAGAATCATCTGGAAAGCTTTTTAAACATGTACTTATGAGTTTAATTCATTATTCCTGGGGAAAACCAGAGAATTTGTGTTTAGGACAAGCCCCCGCCCCAGTTATTTTGTTGCAGCCACCTGCCAGTGGAACCAGATGACTAAGTTCTCCTAAAGGCCTCTTTCAGCTTTCCATTAGGTTCCAGGTTCCATTGAGTTGGTTCCAACTAACAGCGACCCTATAGGACAGAGAACTGCCCCATAGGCCTTCCAAGCAGCTGGTGGATTTGAACTGCCAACCCTTTGGTCAGCAGCCGTAGCTCTTAACCACTGCAACACCAGGGCTCCTCTTTCAGCTTTAGGACTCTCTAAAATAACTTACTGACTAAATCAATACATACCTACATACCTTATATTGCGCAAACACACACCCACACAAAAAGATGTGGGAAAGTAGAAAGACTAGAAGAGAAAGTCTTGAGTTTGGTTTGGAGATGTTGGGTAAAAGGACAGAGCATCTGAATAGAAATAATATTAAGAATAGAGAGAGGAATTTTGGAATGATCAGAATAGAGGTGATACTTGAAATCATGAATAAAGATGGTACTTAAAAGATAAAATTGAATGTCTAGAATTGGGGCATAGAAGAAGGAAGAGTAGATACAATGAAGGAGTAGTTTAGAAGTAGGAGTGGAACCAAGATAATGTTGGGGTTGAGGGCCACTTTTCTAAAACTAAGATCCTGAACTTTCCAAGGATAGTATTTATTAGATACAAATGTTTACATGTCTGAAAGAATTACATGTGCAGCGAAGATATAACTAGGGTCAGCTCACGACCCAGTCCCTGTGTAGAGTTGCAGAAACAGTCCAGCGTGAAAATCCTCACTGGAGTTTCTCCAAGGATGTCAACAAAGATCCAGTTTGTTATGCACAGCAACCTTCTTAAAATTCCCTTTATTCCTCTTACAGTATCTCCTGGACCCCACAGCTTCCCCAGACTCTCAAACTTCTGTCTCTCAACTCCAAACTCCTCAAACTTATCAAACCAGCATGATGCAGGGATCCATTCTTGGCCCCTCATCCCCTTTTCTCATTTTTTATTTCTCTACCAACAAGTAGCCCCCTCCCCTCCTTTTTCCAAATGTGAATCAGACCAAATGATTCCTTGCAATTTTTAAACTATTTTTAGTGGGTACCACACTTCTGCACAATTAACTCCCAGAAACTTATTTGAAAAGTTCAATTTCCTTAGAAGGCCAGAATTTTCTCTAGGGGGCTGGAGGGAAGATTTCAAACACATATAATCTGCAGTCTTTTCTTTTATACCTGTCTTAGTAATAACTATGTTGTCGTTAGTTACTGTTGAGTCAATTCTGACTCATGGCAACCCCATGTGTGCAGAGTAGAACTGTTCCATAGGGTTTTCAAGGCTGTGACCTCTTGGAAGCAGATCACCAGGCCTGTCTTTCAAGACGCTTCTGTGTGGGTTCAAACTACAAACCTTTTGGCTGGTAGCCAAGCAGTTAACCATTTGCACCACCCAGGGACTCAGTAATAACTGTAGATGATATAGATGATAGGTAAAAGGGAGTGCTGTCCTTCTGTCCTTTCCCATATGCATGTCTTCCTCTTCCTTCTCTGCCCCCTTCCCTCTCAGCTTCAATACATATCTTCACAAACTCTTAGCCTTTATTTGTTGGCTTCAAAGAGTGTTTTCACTAAGTAAGGAAAGATGGATTCCAACTAAGTCAGTGGTCCTTCTGACATGGGACAGGAGGGTAAAGAGGACAATTATTTAAATATTATTTCATCTTGAATTAATATAGAGGTCTTTTCTTTTGAAAGAGACTGGCTTACAGACCAGGACACTGCTGAGATGGAAAAACTGGCAGAAGTTAAACAAGGTGATTACATAGTAAAACCGAAGGACAAGTCCTTTAAGTCTGGGTTTGTAGATAATCACCTTTCCAGACAAACAATAATTCAGGAAGTGTGTGAACTAGTTGGAGAACAGGAAGTAGTCTGGGCTATATAAAGTGTAGAACTTGTGGTATTAAAGAGAAAAGGCTATAAAGGTAGAGTCAGGAAGATGAGTTAGGTTATTGTAGTCATCCAGGTAAGAGATGCTGAGGACCAAAAATTACAGTGGCAACAGTGGGAATAGAATGAATCAGGAGGATTAGAATTTTAAGAGGTAAAATGGAAAGGTCTTGGTTAAAACTATAGATTAAAACTAGAAACTAAAAATAGAATACAGGTAGGAATAGTCTAGGATGACTAAATTGATGGTGCTCTCATTGATACGGGATTGGGAAGATAAGAAAAGAAACAGTTTTCTGTGGAGATGGTGTGGAGCAGGAGAGATTGGGTAAGGAGTATTGGTTTTAGGCATGTTTGAGAATTTCTGATTTGTCAGGTGAAAATGCCCAGCAAGAAATTAGAAGTATGGAACTACAACTGGAGCTTAAGAGAAGACTTGAAACCAAAGATTTGTGTCATCTATATATACAGGGTTGGTGAGCCCCTGAGAATGGATGCAATGGTCTTGGTAGAGCATCCAGAAAGAAATACATCCACTCCCCACTTATCTGCATAGTTAGGTTCCAAAGACCAGGTCATTATGTGAAAATCAGCATTATGCAGAAATGGAGGATGACCACAGCAGACCACAAAATGAAGGATGACTGCATTATTCCATAACTGCCAAATTACATCATTCCATAACTGCTAAGGAGCCCCGGTGGCACAGTGGTTAAGAGTTCGTTTGCTATCCAAAAGATTGGGAGTTTGAATCCACCAGCCATGCCGTGGAATCCCTCCTTGGTCACTCATAGTGACCCTACAGTACAGAGTAGAATATGGGCCCATTCTACTCTGTCATGTAGGGTCACTATGAGTCGGAATCGACTCGACGACAATGGGTTACAACTGCCAAATTACATCATTACATAACTGCCAAACCACTGAGAATCATGGCCCAGCCAAGCTGACACAGAACCTTAACAGTCACAGCTAGCGTTACTCTTGCCTCACAGCTTGGCGTTTGTTACTGCCAGACGTACGTCATTAATGCATAAAACAGCTGGATGGTAGGTTTTTTTATCATTGATGTAAATACGATAGTCAATAAGTGAGGAGAAGGTGCAGTCCCCAGGAAGCAGAGGATTTAAGGGACAGGCATAGGAAGTAGAGATTGAGACCGAAAAGAGAATCAGGAGGAAATAATATCATGGAAATCAAGGGAGGAGAGATTCAGAAAAGTATGGTGCTTGGCAGTGTCAGATGTTATAGAGAGATCAATTTGGATGAAGGCTAAGAGTAATCTGTTGCTTTGGTTATAGGGAAGTCACTGTGACCTTTCCAAAAACAATTCTATGTATTAGAGAAGGTCAGTCATATTGTAACAGGTTGATAGAAAGGTAAGAATGTCTGTGAGTGCAGTGCCTACTCTTTTAAGAAGTTTGGCAGGGAAGGAAAGTAGAGAACGAGATTTTTGGATTAGGGAGAATTGAGCATGTTGCTGAGAGAGAAGCGGAACTTGATAGAGCAAGGAGTAGGGGATAATTGATGGAATAAAGTCTCAGAAGGAGTGGTGGGATCTAGAGCATGGGTAAAGAAGCAGTTAGCCTTGGGAGAAGGCCAAGAGATACCTCTTCCTCTGAGTACAAAAGTAAAGGCACCTGAAAATAAGTTTTTCAGCCTTGGGGTCAGAATTTGGGATGATTCATGGTTGAAAGACTCTTAATATCTCAGTAATAACTTAAAAAAACCAAACCCATTGCCATCAAGTCGATTCCAACTCATAGCAACCCTATAGGACCGAGTAGAACTGCCCCATAGGTTTTCCAAGGCTGTAATCTTTATGGAAGCCGACTGCCACATCTTTCTCCTGCAGAGTGGTTGGTAGGTTCAAACAACTGACCTTTTGATGAGCGGCTGAGTGCTTTAACCACTGAGCCACTAGGGCTCCCATTTTAGTAATAGAAGAGGCCAGTTTCTCTTATGAGATTAAGAAGAGGAAGTGGATGGGAGAAGGAAAGGAACTTGAGTGGCAAGGCAGAAGTTTGGAAGCAATTCTATGGAGAATGTGGAGGTAAATAAAAGGGATATCAAGTAAATTTGAGAAATCAGCTGAGGTTCAGACCTCTTATAATAATTATTTGTGCCATTTAACATAGGTATCTAACATCAGTGGGTAATAATAGCTATTTATTGCGCTCTTAGTATGGGGGAGTTATTACTGCAATGTATCAACACAGCTTCATAGTACTAGGTACTATCATTAGTCCCATTTTACAGAGACAAAACTGAGACATAGAGGTAAGTAACATGGAGAGCTAAAGACTGCACAGCTAATAAATGGCAGAACTAGTCTTTGCACTTAAGCAGTCTAACTGCAGAGCAGAGTACCCATTCAACTATTCTACTATGAAGAAAGCTGAGTTGAGGAAAGATTGGAGCTAGGCAGGGTGGATGGATGGATGAAGTGTCAAAGAGAACTGAGGGTGTTGATGGTGTTCTGAGGTTAACTTTGAGTTCAAGCAGGTAGGAAAGAAGTGAATCAAAACGTGGAGGTTGATACTGGAGGGATTTGAGGGTTTGGAGATCAAAGAAAAAGTTTAGGTGGAATTGGATAAAGTGAAAGATGGAAGGTTGGGTTATAACTTGAGAGGAAAGAGCTATTTGAAGCATAGCATTTCTGAATAATACCAAGGGCACCATGTAGTCAAAGGAATGAATGGCTGAAGGAGAAGAGAGCAAATCTTTGGAGTAGAGAAGGCTGGAGGATAGGAGAGATGTTGATTAGACCAAATGATGCTGACCTCACTGCCTCATTGAGTTTTTTTTTTTTTCGTGTTTGGGATATTATGTTAACCATTGCTGCCTAAATAGTTAGGAACTGGTGGTGCAGTGGTTAACACACTCAGCTGCTAACCAAAAGGATGACTATTCAAACCTTCCTTCAAACCCACCAGCCACCCTGCAGGAGAAAGATGTGGCAGTCTGCTTCTGTAAGGAAACAGCCTTGGAAACCCTATGGGGCAGTTCTGCTCTGTCCTATAGAGTTGTTATGAATTGGAATCGACTCGGCAGCAATGGGTTTGGTTTGGTTTGACCGAAATAGTCTGTTCTTTTGAAATTGCCTTGCCTAATTTAGACCTTCTATTTTCACTGTCTTTATAAGATGCTATACGTCACTTATTTTAAAAATTATTCCTATTTGATATTGGTATTTTAATCTCTTTAAATAAAATGTTTTCAGCTTTTCCAATTAATTTTTAGTTTCTTAGGTTGAATAGTTTCCAGCTTAGTCATGACTAATTCACAGTCAAATTGAATATTAAGATACATATTACTTTTACTACTTTACAATTTAATCTCTAAAACAATGAAATAAAATTAGTCAAGACAGTTTTCCTAAGGAAGAAAAAGTAGAATCAGGCAAATGTTCACTGAATTTTTTAAAAATAAACTTTTTTCTTTTAAAATAGATTCACAGAAAAGTTGCAAAGATGATACAAGAGGGTTCCCGTATACTCTACACCCAGTTTCCCCTATTGTTAACATCTTACATTAGTGTGGTACATTGTCAGAATTAATGAACCAGTACCGATAGAGTACTAACAATAATAATAACAGTCGGATAGTGAAGTTTTTACTATCATCCTGACTGTGAAATGACAGATAGTGGGATAGTCGATAAGTGAGAAGTAGAAGTAGTCCCTGGGAAGCACAACTATGTAAGGGACAGGCAGAGGAAGTAGAGACTGAGACAGAATAGAGAATAAGGAGGAAACAGTATCAAAGCCAACTGTGTTCAGATTTCCTTAGTTTGTCCGTAAGTCCTTTTTCTGTCCTAGCATCCCAGCCAGGATACCACATTCCATTTAGTTGTCATTGTGGGTGCATCTTTTTTTTAAATTGTACTTTAGGTGAAGGTTTACAAAACAAATATTTTCTCATTAAACAGTACACATATTGTTTTATGACATTGGTTAACAACCCCACTACATGTCAACACTGTCCTTACTCAACCTTGGGTTCCCTATAACCAGATTTCCTGTCCTCTTCTGCCTTCTAGTCCTTGTCCCTGGACTGCTGTGCCTCATTAATCCCATTTTGTTTTATGAGGCTGTCCAACCCCCAGCTGCACGGTGAACCTCACGAGTGACTTCACCACTGAGCTAAAATGGTGTCCAGGGGCCATACTCTCGGGGTTTCTCCAGTCTCTGTCTGGCCAGTAAATCTGGTCTTTTTTTTAGTGTTAGAATTTTGTTGTACATCCTTCTCCAGTTCTGTCCACAATCCTCTGTTGTGATCCTGGTCAGAGCAGTCAGTGGTGGTAGCCGGGCACCATCTAGCTGTACTGGACTCAGTCTGGTGGAGGCCTTGGAAGCTGTGGTCCATTAGTCCTTTGGACTAATATTTTCTTTGTATCCTGTTCTCATCATTCTCCCTGGTGAGACCAGTGAAGTATCTTAGATGGCTGCTCATAGGCTTTTAAGATCCCAGACGCTACTCGCCAAGGTAGAATGTAGAACATTGTCTTTATAACCTGTGTTATGCCAGTTGAGCTAGATGTTCCTCGAGACCATGGTCCCCACAGCCCCCCTACCAGCAATTCAGTCCCTCAGGGAGTTTGTGTGTGTCTATGGAGCTACAATAACCTTTCCTTGTACAAGTTGTGCTGGGCTTCCCCAGTATTGTGTACTGTCTTACCCTTCACCAGAGTTACCACTTATCTATTGTCTATTTAGTATTTCCCCCCACCCCTCCCATCCCTCGTAACCAACAAAGATTGTCACTTTTTGTGTGTAAACTTTTTCATGGGTTTTTACAATAGAGGTCTCATACAATATTTGTCCTTTTGTGATTGACTTATTTCACTCAGCATTATGTCCTCCAGTTTCACCCATGTTATGAGATGCTTCACAGATTAATCATTGTTCTTTATCATCGCATAGTACTCCATTGTGTGTATGTGCCATAGTTTATCCATTCATCTGTTGATGGGCATCTAGTTTTTTTTCCATCTTTTTGCTATTCTGAACAATGCTGCCATGAAAATGGGTGTGCATATGTCTATTTGTGTGATGGCTCTTATTTCTCTAGGATATATGCCTAGGAGTGGGATTGCTGGATCATATGGTATTTCCATTTCTAGCTTTCTAAGGAAGCACCATATCATTTTCCAAAATGGTTGTATCATTATGCATTCCCACCAGCAGTGCATAAGAGTTCCGATCTCCCCACAGCCTCTCCATTTGTTATTTCCAGTGTTTTTGATTCGTGCCAGTAATGCTAGGGTGAGATGGTATCTCATTGTGGTTTTAATTTGCATTTCTCTAATGGCTAATGAATGTGAGCACATCCTCATGTGTCTGTTGGCCGCTTGAATGTCTTCTTTGGTGAAGTGTCTGTTCATTTCCTTTGCCCATTTTTAACTAGGATTATTTGTCTTTTTGTTGTAGAGGTTTTGAATTTTCTTGTAGATTATGGAGATTAGACCTTTGTCTGACTTGTAATGTCCAAAAATTTTTTCCCATTCTATAGGTTCTCTTTTTCCTCTTTTGGTGAAGTCTTTGGAAGAGCATAGGTGTTTGATTTTTAGAAGATCTCAGTTATCTAGCTTATCTTCTGGAGTTTGTGTGTTAATGGTTATGGTTTGTATCCTGTTAATGCCGTGTATTAGGGCCTGTAGCGTTGGTCCTATTTTTTCTTCTATGACCTTTATAGTTTTTGGCTTTATATTTAGGTCTTCGATCCATTTTCAATTAGTTTTGGTATATGGTGTGAGGTATGCATCCTGTTTCATTTTTTTGCAGATGGATATCCAGTTTTGCCAGCACCATTTGTTAAAAAGACTTTCTTTTCCCCATTTGATGAACTTTGGGCGCTTGTTGAAGATCAGGTGACCGTAGGTGGATGGATTTACATCTGGGTTCTCAGTTCTGTTCCATTGGTCAATGTATCTGTCATTGTACCAGTACCAGGCTGTTCTGACTACTGTAGCTGTATACTAGGTTCTTAGGTCAAGTAGGGTAAGTCCTCCTACTTTATTCTTCTTCTTCAGTAGTGCTTTACTTATCTGGGGCTTCCTCCCTTTCCATATAAAGTTAATGATTAGTTTTTCCATCCTTTGAAGAATGTTGTTGGTATTTGGATCGATATTGCATTGTATTTGTAAATTGCCTTCGGTAGAACTGTCATTTTCACTATGTTGAGTCTACCTATCCGCGAGCATGGTATGTTTTCCCATTTATGTAGATCCCTTTGGATTTCTTGCAGTAGTGTTACGTAGTTTTCTATGTATAGGTCTTTTACACCCCTGGTTAGATTTATTCCTAAGCATTTTATTTTTTTAGGGCCTATTATACATGGTATTGCTTTCCTGATTTCCTTTTCATCGTTCTCTTTTTTGGTGTATAGGAATCCAACTGATTTGTGTATGTATATCTTGTATCCTGCTACTCTGCTGAATCTTTCTATTAGTTCCAGTAGATTTCTCGTGGAGTCTTTAGGGTTTTCTATGTAAACATGGGCAGTTTAACTTCTTCATTACCATTTTGGATGCCCTTTATTTCTTTTTCTTGCCTTACTGCTCTAGCTAGAACTTCTAGCACAATGTTAAATAGGAGTGGTGATAAAGGGCATCCTTGTCTTGTTCCT
>NW_004443994.1:11247257-11260146 GCF_000243295.1 Trichechus manatus latirostris
TTTTCTTCTACTGGAAAGTCATCTGGTGTTTTATTTTGGACACTTACTGGAACCATCCTGTCCTGTTTTTGTAAATGTTTTGATATTGTCTGCTGTATTCAGAGCATTCAGTAGTTATTTTTCTTGTTAATTGATTATAGATTTGTTTGTTCTGCCATGTTTTTTTTTATTATTATTTTTTAATTTTGCTGTGTCTGAGCAGGTGAGCTGTGTGTTCTTTGTTGTTTGCTCATCTGTGGGCATGACACTTTTCACCTCCTTCTCCAATTGGCAGGGTCAGTCAGTCAGATGTGGTTCAGCAGGGCAGGTCTAGCTGAAGAGGAGTTGCTGGGATGAGGTGTTTGCGGCACTTACAACAGCCACCAGGACGCGCTGGTAATCAGTGCAGGGCAAGTTTCAGTAGGCCGTGCATGTGCTGCTTATTGGTGTGATGTTAAGCGCATGGTGCAGGTAGGCAGGATGGAGCGGGGAGATTGTGATGTGGAGCTAAGTTGAGTATGGGAGAGAGGAGAAAGCGGAGAAAGGAATAGGACCCAAAAACCTACAAACAAAAAAGAGTGCTAGGGGAGCTTGCCATTGGAGTGGAGAGATGAGATACTATGAAATGGGCAAAAACATAAGGAGAAGAAGAAAAAAAAGAAAAGAAAAGCTCCCAGGGGTCCCACCGGTGCAGCTACGAGGTCTGGGGAAGTTGCTCCCAGGCTTTGAAGTACAGCCTGGCTAGAAGACGTAGAGGTGTCACTCTGTGCCTGATATTTAGGAGACAGGAAGAGAAGGAAATTAGAGAGAGAAAAGAGACTAAGTAATGAAGAAAGACAAAATGGGAAAAAGAGGGAAAAGAAAACAAAACAAAAAATAACCACAACAACAAGAAACCCCCCCAAAAAAAACAGAAGAAAAAAACATGATACAAGAAATGCCCCAAGGATCCCTCTGTGCATCTGTGCAATCTGAGGGGGTAGGTCCGAAGCCGAGCAGTACTTCCTGGCTAGAACGGGCTCCCATTTCGAGAAAATAAAAAGAAAACAAAAAATTCAAAACAAATAAAAGAATCCCTGGGATCCCACCAGCGTGCAGCACGGACCGGGAAGCAGTTTCATGTTTGAGTGGAATTTCGTGGGCCTCCAGGAAGAAGCAAAGATGGCGCATGGAGCCAGGTATTTGAGAGAAAGGAGGGGGAGGTGGTGAGAGGTAAGGAAGAAATCAAAAGAAGCGGAAAAAAGCAACACCAGCAGCCAACAAATGGCACTCAGGGAGTCAGCCAGTGTGGGCAGGTGGAATCCAAGCAGCTGGTGCTTCCTGGCCAAGAAACTGTGGCCACAGGAAGCAGAGGAGGCCAAGTGGGGGTGAAGAAGGGAGGGTGGTGGGAAAGCAAATATCGCTGGTTACCGGTTGTTGTGTCCCCTGCTGGAAGCTCCCTGAAGCTGCTTTCTCATACCCTCTGTTTGCTGGTCTCTGATAGGAGTCCAAGATCGTGGATCCGTGCTGCGTTAGCTGATAGGGGACCTCTGCATGTATCTCTCCTCACTCTCTGTTCTCTGTCAGTTTCTTATTCCATTCAGTGCTTGGCTGAGTTCTTTATCTCTTCATTTGATGCTTAGGATTTCAGGATTGCTGTTTTCTCTGCTTGGCTTAGTTTTTCAGATCTTTGCTGTGGAGGGACGGCGTGGTGCTTCTGCCTAGAGCGCCATGTTGCCTGGAAGTCTGTAGGTGCATCTTGTTTGTGACAACTTCTGAGGTTTTTTCTTATTTTCAGTATCTTTAACAGTATTAAAGAGTACTGGTCAGGTTTTTTGTAGACTGTCCCTCAATTTGGGTTTGTCTGATGTTTTTCTCATGATTAGACTGCCCCTGTCTTCCCATCATATCAAGACTACATGCTATCAACATGTTGATATTAACCTTGATCACCTGGTTGGAATATCTTTGTTAGGTTTCTCCACTTTAAAGTTACTCTCCCCCTCAGCCCTGCCCCACTTCCATACTGTATTGTTTGGAAGGAAGTCACTATGCATAACCCACACTTGAGAGGAATTATGCTCTACCTTCTTGAACATACAGTATCGACAAATTATTTGGAATTCTTTTGCAAGAAAGGTTTGTCTCTTTGTCCCCATTTATATCAGTATTTACTCATGGATATTTATTTCATACTTCCGGTTAGAGACCCAATACTATATGATTTTGTTGCTCAGATTGTTCCTGCTTTGGCCATTGGGAGCTCTTTCAGTAGACTTCTATGTCCTTTTGAGATGCTCCCATCATTTTTTTTTTAAAAGCACTTGTTACAGTCTGGAGCCCTGGTAGCACAGTGGTTAAGAGCTCAGACTGCTAACCAAAAGGTCAGCAGTTCGAATCCATCAGCCACTCCATGGAAACCCTACGGGGCAGTTCTAATCTGTCCTATAGGGTTGCTATGAGTCAGAATTGACTCAATGGCAGTGGGTCTGGTTTTTCTTGGTTCTTACTTTCTGGCACTTCAAGATACTCTAGGTTCATCTGTATATTCTCTGTCCCAGCCCTAGAATCAGCCATTTCTCTATGGAGTCCTTACTCCTTTTGTTGGAGAATGGTATTAAAGACAAGATCTGGGTACTGGGTGTACTTATTGGTACAGGAGTGTCATTGTTTCTAGCCCTCTCAGCTAATAGAGCTTGGAAATATGCTAACCCGTGTATGTTGATGTTGTTAGGCGAGTGACCCTATGTAAAACAAAACGAAACACTGCTCAGTCCTGCGCCATCCTCACAATAATTGTTATGCTTGAGCCCATTGTTGCAATCATGGTGTCAATCCATCTAGTTGTTGGTCTTCCTCTTTTTCACTGACCCTCTACTTTACCAAGCATGATGTCCTTCTCCAAGGACTGGTCCCTCCTGATAACATTTCTAAAGTATGTGAGACAAAGTCTTGCCATCCTTGCTATTAATGAGCATTCTGGCTGTACTTCTTTCAAGAAAGATTTGTTTGTTCTTTTGCCAGTCCATAGTATATTGAATATTCTTCACCAACACCATAATTAAAAGGCGTCAGTTCTTCTTTGATCTTCCTTATTACATAGTCCAGCTTTCACATACATATGCAGCAACTGAATACATCATGGATTGGGTCAGGCGCACCTTAGTCCTTAAAATGACGTATTTGCTTTTTAACACTTTAAAGAGGTCTTTGGCAGCAGATTTGCCCAAGGCAATGCGTTGTCTGATTTCTTGACTGCTGCTTCCATTGGTAGCAGTCAAGTAAAATGAAATCCTTGACAACTTCAATCTTTTCTTTGCTTACCATGATGTTGCTTATTGGTCTAGTTGTGAGGATCTTTTTTTCTTTATGTTGAGGTGTAATCCATACTAAAGTTGTGGTCTTTGATCTTTATCAATAAGTGCTTCAACCCTCTTCACTTTCAGCAAGCAGGACTGTGTCATCTGCATATTGCAGGTTGGTAACAAGTCTTCTGCAAACCCGATGCCATGTTCTTCATATAGTCCAGCTTCTTGGATTATTTGCTCAGCATACAGATTGAATAAGTATGGTGAAAGCATACAACCCTGACGCACACCTTTCTTGACTTTAAACCACACAGTATCCCCTTGTTCTGTTTGAATGACTGCCTCTTGATCTATATACAGGTTCCTCATGAGCACAATTAAGTGTTCTGGAATTCCCATTCTTTGTAATGTTATCCATAATTTGTTATGATCCACATAATCGGATGTCTTTTCATAGTCAATAAAACACAGATAAACATCTTTCTTGTATTCTCTGCTTTCAGCCAAGATCCATCTGACATCAGCAGTGATATCCCTCGTTCCACGTCCTCATCTGAATCCAGGTGGAATTTCTGGCATTTCCCTGTTGGTGTACTGCTGCAACCACTTTTGAATGATCTTCAACAATATTTTACTTGTGTGTGATATTTATGATATTGTACAAAGATTTCCACATTCTGTTGGATCACCTTTCTTTGGAGTGGGTACAAATATGGATCTTTTCCAGTTGGCCAGGTTGCTGTCTTCCAAATTTCTTTACATAGACAAGTGAGCACCTCCAATGCTGCATCAGTTTGTTGAAACATCTCAATTGTTATTCCATAGATTCCTGGAGACTTCTTTTTCACCATTGCCTTTAGTGCAGCTTGGATCTCTTCCTTCAGTACCATCGGTTCTCAATCATATGCTACCTCCTGAAATGGTTGAACGTCAACCAGTTCTTTTTGGTACAGTGACTGTCTTTATTCCTTCTATCTTCTCTCCATGCTTCCTGTATTGTTTAATATTTTTCCCGTAGAATTCTTCAGTATTGCAACTCAGCTTGAAGTTTTTCTTCATTGCTTTCAGCTTGAGAAACGCGGAGTGTGTTCTTCCCTTTTGGTTTTCTATCTCCAGGTCTTTGCACATTTCACTGTAATACTTTCCTTTGTCTTCTCGAACCAGCCTTTGAAATCTTCAGTTCTTTTACTTCATCATTTCTTCCTTTTGCTTTAGCGAAAGAGCAAATTTTAAAGTCTCTTCTGACATCCATTTTGGTCTTTTCTTTCTTTCCTGTCTTTTTAATAACCTCTTGATTTCTTCATGTATGATGTCCTTGATGTCATTCCACAACTCATCTGATCTTCAGTAGTGTTCAGTGCATCAAATCTATTCTTGAGATGGTCTCTAAATTCAGGTGGGATATACCCAAGGTCGTACTTTGGCTCTCGTGGAGTTGTTTTCTTCAGCTTGAACTTGCATATGAGCAATTGATGGTGTGTTCCACAGTCGGCCCTTGGCCTTGTTCTGACTGATAATATTGAACTTTTCCCATCATCTTTTTACACAGATGTAGTTGATTTGGTTTCTATGTATTCCATCTGGTGAGGTCTCCAAGTATGGTTGCCGTTTACATTGTTGAACAAAGGTATTTTCAATGAAGAAGTCATTGGTCTTGTAAAATTCTCTCAAGAATTTATACACTTGTATACATGTGTCTTTGTTATCTAGTACTGCTATAAAAGAAATATCACAAGTGGATGGGTTTAACAATCATAAATTTCTTCTCTCACAGTTTAAGAGACTAGAAGTCTGAATCCAGGGCATTAACTCCAGGGAAATGCATTCTCTCTCTTTCGGCTCTGGGGGAAGGTCCTTGTCATCAATCTTCCCCTGCTCTAGGAGCTTCTCAGCGAAGAGACCCTCAGTCTAAAGGATGCGCTCTGCTCCCAGCTCTGTTTTCTTGGTGGTAGGAGGTCCCCCTGTCTCTCTGTATACTTCTCTATTTTATATCTCAAAAGAGATTGACTCAAAATACAACCTAATCTTGTAGATTGAGTCCTGACTCATTAACATAACTGCCTCTAATCCTGCCTTATTAAAATCATAGAAGTGAGATTTATAACACATAGGAAAATAACAGTAGATGACAAAATGGTGGACAATCACACAATACTGGGAATCATGGCCTGACCAAGTTGACACACATTTTTGGGGGCACAATTCAATCCATAACAACATGCATATCTATTATTATTTCTATATATATCCATCAGTATCTATATTAAGCTAAACATGAGTTCAAACTGAGGTCTCCAGCCATAATCAGTATCACATGGATCTTTCTTGCCTTCCTCTCTTACTTGTCTGTAACTTTACACTCCAACAATCAGAAACCTAGCTTCCAACATCTAACATTCATTTACTTATTGTTTCAATCCTGGTATTACATGTGTAGTGGTTTCAGAAATGTTGACCTGTACTACCATGAGAAATTTTACCAACTTCAGCACAGTGTCTTACATATGGTTTGTCTGTCTTTAGTCTTATAGTCTCTACTCATTTTCAAAATTACTTAGAACAATATTCTTTCTACCCCACCCTTTTCGGTGAGGTTATGTCATACATTTGTAATACAAGTTAGATTCTTCATCACAGTCTGCATTACATCCGGGCATCCAACCAACCTCCTAATTGATTTTTTAAAATTTGCATAAGGGTCACTCTTTGTGCTGTAATGTTCTATGGGTTTTGACAAATGAATAGTGTCATGTATCTAGCACTATGGTATTATACAGCTTCCTGCCCTAAAATATCCCCTGTACTTCAACTATTCATTCCTTCTCCCCTCTACTTGAACCCCTGGGAATCACTGTATCTGTTTTCTGTCTTTTTATTTTTTCCAGAATGTAATATAAATGGAATCATATAGTAGGTAGGATTTTCAGACTGGCTTCTTGCATTTAACACTATGCACTTCAGCTTCATCCATGTCTTTTCATGACTTGATAATTCTTTTTATTGATGAATAATATTACATTGTATGGATGTACTACAATTTGTTTATTCATTCACCTATTGAAAGACATGTTGGTTGCTTCTAGTTTTTGGCAATTATGAATTAAGCTTTTATAAACATTGACATGAAGGTTTTCACTTTAGTTGGAAAAATAACTACACATAATACTGCTGGATTGTATGGTATGACTATGTTTATAACTGCCAATCTGTATTCTAAAGTGACTGTACCATTTTCCATTCCCACCAGCAAAGAATGAGCATTCCTGTTGCTCCACTTTCTGGTAATCAGTTGCTAGTGTCAGTTTTTTGGATTTTAGCCATTCAAATAGGTGTATATTGGTATCTCATTATTGTTTTCATTTGCATTTCCTTATAATGATAAATGATGACGAGAATTTTTTTAAATATTTTAATGTGTTTTCAGTGAAAGTTTACATAGCAAATTAGGTTCCCATGTGACAATTTCTACACAAGTTGTTCAGGGCAATGAGTCAAAATTCTCATTAATTATTGTTCTGGTTGTTCTGTTTCCAGTACTCTAGGTTCCCTGCCCCCCTTGTTTTCTCATTTTTGCTTTAGAGTAATTGTCCTTTTGGACTCATATAGATTTTTTTTTAATGGAGCCCCATACTCAAGGGTAATATCCTTTATTTTGTGTGGCAATCTGTTATTTTGCTAAAAGGTACCCTCTGGATAGTTTCAGTTCAGGGTTTACAGAGTATCTCACGGCAATAGCCTCAAGGAATCCTGAACATCTTTTCATATGCTTATTTTCCACCTATATATTTTCCCTGATCAGGTGTTTGTTCAGATCTTTTCTCCATGTTTCAACTGGATTATTTGTGTTCTTATTTTTGAGTTTTAAGAGTTCTTTATATATTTTAGATTCAAGTACTTTATTGGTTGTGTGTTTTGTAAATGTTTTATCCCAGTCTGTGGTTGACTTTTCATTCTTATAGCAGTGTCTTTCACAGAGCAAGTTTTTTTATTTCTTTGTTGTACTTTAAGTGAAAGTTTACAATTCAAGTTAGTCTCTCATACAAAAATTTATACACACATTGTTATGTGACCCTAGTTGCTCTCCTTATACTGTGACAGCACATGCCTCCATTCCACCCTGGGTTTTCCATGTCCATTCAACCACCTCCTGACCCTCTTTGCCTTCTCATCTTGCCTCTGGATAGGAGGTGCCCATTTAGTCTCATATCTATTGAGCTAAGAAGCACACTCTTCACGAGCATCATTTTATGTCCCATAGTACAGTCTAATCTTTGTCTGAAGAGTTGGCCTCGGGAATGGTTTTAGTTTTGGGCTAACAGAGAGTCCTGGGGCCATGTCTTCTGGGGTCCCTCCAGTCTCAATCAAACCATTAAGTCTGGTCTTTTTACTAGAATTTGAGTTCTGCACCCACTTTTCTCCTGCTCCATCAGGGACTCTCTGTTGTGTTTCCTGTCAGGGCAGTCATTGGTGGTAGCTGGGTGTCTTAGTCATCTAGACACGTTGACAGATATTTTTGGAGGACACAATTCAATCCATGACACTCTACCCTTTGGCCCCCAAAAATGCATGTCCTTGCAACATGGCAAAACATATTCATCCCATCATATCATAACAGAAGTCATAAGTCAACTCCAAGTCCAAAATCCAAAAATTCCTCTTCGTCTGTGAAATCTAGAATACAAGTTATCTGCTTCTATAGGTACAGTGGCTGAACAGGCACAAGCTAGACATTTCCATTACAAATCGGAGAAACTGGAGAAGTGGTAATAGGCACCAAGCAAGTCAGCAGAATACATTAGCACTCAAGGCTTTGAAAATAATCCTCTGTTCTCTGAGACAATTTACACAATATCCCTGCCCTCCAGACTCTAGGTGTTGGCCACAGTCTCTGGATTCTGAGTGGAGGCCCTTTGGCCCTGGGCTTCAGCTCCGCCTTCCAGGCCCACTGGGACGGCAACTCTGCTCGCTTAGCTTCAGGCACACCATTCTCCTAGTCCATCAGAATGACAACTCCACCCTTAGAAACACCAGAGGCCATGGCTCCACCCTTTGAAACCCCAGAGGTCATGGCCATTGCTTTTGAGACTGAGGCAGCTCAGCTTCTTGTGTTCCTTCTCTCTTCAGATTCTGCTTCCTGTGGCTCCTCGGGCCTCATGTCCACGTCTGCCCTGCTGGGGCAAGTGTTCCAAACCTCGGTAGCTCCACTGGTAAGTGCCTGGAGGCACCCACTCCGCCAGGAAGCCTCCTGCGCACAGGCACTCAGCTCTCTCACTCTATGGGTCGGGTCCAGCACAAGATGGTTCTGCTGCTGCTTGTTCTCTGCTGCTGCCGCTTCTCTGCCACAGCAGGTTCTCTGCTGCTGCTGATCCTCTGCTGCTGCCGCACCTCTATCCATTCAGTTTCAAAACCACTTCCACATTTTAGGTATCTGTTAGAGCAGCACCCCACTCTCGGTACCAAATTCTGTCTTAGTCATCTAGTGCTGCTCTAACAGAAATACCACGAGTGGATGGCTTTAACAAAGAGAAGTTTATTCTTTCAATCCGGTAGGCTGTCAGTTCTGGAGGAAGGTCTGTGTCATCAATCTTCCCTTGGTCTGGAAGGTCCTTGTGATGCATCAGTCTTCCCTTGGTCTGGGAGCATCTCAGCGCAGGAACCTCAGGTCCAAATGATGCACTCTGCTCCCGGCACTGCTTTCTTGGTGGTATGAGGTTCCCATGTGTCTCTGTTCACTTCTCTCTTTTATATCTCAAAAGAGATTGGATTAAGACACTATCCAATCTTGTAGACATCATCAGTATAACCTCATCATAGTGATAGAGTTTACAACACATAAGGAAATCACATCAGAGCACACAATCATATACAATACTGGGAATCATGACCTAGACAAGTTGACAGATATTTTTTGGGGGCACAATTCAATCCATGACACTGGGCAACATCTAGTCCTTCCAGTCTCAGGCTGATGACATCTCTAGTTTATGCGGCCGTTTTTGTCTCTTGGGCTAATACTTTCCTTGTGTCTTTGGTGTTCTTCATTCGCCTTTACTCAACGTGGTTGGGACCAATTGATGCATCTTAGATGGCCACTTGCAAGCTTTTAAGGACCCAGACGCCACTCACCAAAGTAGGATGCAGAACATTTTCTTAATAAGCTTTGTTATGCCAATTGACCTAGATGTCCCCGGAAAGCATGGTCCCCAGACCCCTGCCCCTGCTACTCTGTCCCTCGAAGACTTTCGTTGTATTCTGGAAGCTTCTTAGCTTTGGTTTAGTCCAGTTGTGCTGACTTCCCCTGTAGTGTGTGTTGTCCTTCCCTTCACCTAAGATAATTCTTATCTACTGTCTAGCTAGTGAATACCTCTCCCTGTCTCCCCACCCTCATAACCATCAAAGAATGTTTTCTTCTGTGTTTAAACCTCTTCTTGAGTTCTTATGATTGTGGTCTTATACAATACATGTCCTTTTGCAACTAATTTCACACAGCGTAATGCCTTCCAGATTCCTCCATGTTGTAAGATGTTTCACAGATTCATTGTTGTTTATCATTCCATAGTATTCCATTGTATGGATATACCATAATTTGTTTATCCATTCATCCATTGATGGGCACCTAGGTTGTTTCCATCTTGTTGCTATCCTGAACAGTGCTTCAAAGAACATAGGTGTGCATGTATCTGTTCGTGTGATGGTTCTTATTTCTCTAGGATATATTCTAAGGAGTGGGATTGCTGGATCGTATGGTACTTCTATTTCGAGCTTTTTAAGGAAATGCCAAATCAATTTCCAAAGGGGTTGTACCATTTTACATATCCACCAACAGTGTATGTGTTCCAGTCTCTTGACACCCTCTCCAACGTCTATTATTTAGTGTTTTTTGGATAAATTCTAGCCTTTTTGGGGTGATATGCTATCTCATTGTAGTTCTGATTTGCATTTTTCTAATGGCTAATGATCATGAGCAATTCCTTATGTGTCTATTAGCCATCTGAATATCTTCTTTGGCTAAGTGCCTGTTCATATCATTTGCCCATTTTTTAGTTGGGTTATTTGTCTCTTTGCTGTTGAGATTTTGCAGTATGTTGTAGATTTTAGAGATTAGATGCTGATCAGATTTGTAGTAGCCAAAAATTTTTTCCCAGTCTGTAGGTTGTCTTTTTACTCTTTTGGTGAAGTCTTTTCATGAGCATAAGTGTTTGATTTTTAGGAGATCCCAGTTATCTAGTTTCTCTTTCAGTGTTTGTGCATTGTTAATTATGGTTTGTATTCTGTTTATGCCATGGATTAGGGCTCTTAGCGTTGTCCCTATTTTTTCTTCCATATCTTTATCATTTTCAATTTTATATTTAGGTCTTTGATCAATTTTGAGTTACTTCTTGTGCCTGATGTGAGGTATGGGTCTTGTTTCAGTTTTTTGTAGATGGATATCCAGTTATGCCAGCATCATTTGTTAAAGAGACTGTTTTTTTCCCAATTAATGGATTTGGGGCCTTTGTCAAATATCAGCTGCTCATAGGTGGATGAATTTACATCTGGATTCTCTATTCTCTTCCATTGGTCTGTGTATCTGTTGTACAAGTACCAGGCTGTTTTGACTACCGTGGCAGTATAATAGGTTCTAAAATCAGGTAGTGTGAGGCCCCCTACTTTGTTTTTCTTCTTCAGGAATGTTTTACTTATCCAAGGCCTCTTTCCTTTCCATATGAAGTTGGTGATTTGTTTCTCCATCTCATTAAAAAATGTCATTGGAATTTGTATTGGAATTGCATTGTATCTGTAGATCGCTTTGGGTAGAATTGATATTTTCACAATGTTTAGTCTTCCTATCCATGAGCAAGGTATGTTTTTCCACTTATGCAGGTCTCTTGGTTTCTTGCAGTAGTGTCTTGTAGTGTTCATTGTATAGGTCTTTTACATCTCTGGTTAGATTTATTCCTAAGTATTTTATCTTCTTGGGGGCTATTGTAAATTGTAGATTTGGTGATTTCCTCTTCGAAGTTCTCTTTTTTGGTGTAGAGGAATCCAACTGATTTTTGTATGTTTATCTTGTATCGTGATACTTTTCTGGAATCTTCTATTAGTTCCAGTAGTTTTCTTGAGGATTCTTTGGGTTTTCTGTGTATAAGATCATACGGTCTGCAAATAGAGAGACTTTTACTTCTTCCTTACCAATTTGGATGCACTTTCTTTTTCTAGCCTAATTGCTCTGGCTAGGACCTCCATCACAATGTTGAATAAGAGTGGTGATAAAGGGCATCCTTGTCTGGTTCCTGTTCTCAAGGGGAATGCTTTCAGACTGTCTCCATTTAGGATGATGTTGGCTGTTGGCTTTGTATAAATGCCCTTAATTATGTTGAGGGATTTCCCTTCTCTTCCTATTTTGTTGAGAGTTTTTTTATCATGAATGGGAGTTGACTTTGTCAAATGCCTTTTCTGCATCAATTGTTAAGATTAGGTGGTTCTTTTGTTTTATTAATGTGATGGATTACATTGACTGTTTTTATAATGTTGAACCATCTCTGCATATGTGGTATAAATCCCACTTGATCATGGTGGATTATTTTTTTGATATGTTGTTGAATTCTATTGGCTAGAATTTTGTTGAAGATTATTGCATCTATGTTCATGGGGGATATTAGTCTGTAATTTTCCTTTTTTGTGGTGTCTTTACCTGGTTTGGGTATCAGGGTTATGCTGGCTTCACAGAATGGGTTTGGGAGTAGTCCATCCTTTTCTATGCCCTGAAATACCTTTAGTAATAGTGGTGTTAACTCTTCTCTGAAAGTTTGATAGAATTCTCCAGTGAAACCATCCAGTCCAGGGGCATTTTTTTGTTGGGAGTTTTTTAATTGCCTTATCAATCTCTGCTTTTCTTATAGGTTTATTTAGATCTTCTACCGCTGTTAGTGTTAGTTTAGGTAGGTAGTGAGTTTCTAGAAATTTGTCATTTTCCTCTAGGTTTTCAAATTTGTTAGAGTACAATTTTTCATAGTATTATGATTTTTAAATTTCAGTTGGGTCTGTTGTGATATCACCCATCTCATTTCTTATACAGGTTATTTTCTCCCTCTCCTCTTTTTCTTTTGTCAGTTTGGCCAGTGGTTTATTGATTTTGTTGATCTTTTCAAAGAACCAGCTTTTGGTCTTGTTAATTCTTTCAATTGTTTTTCTCTTCTGTATTTCATTTATTTTTTGCTCTAATTCTTATTATTTCCTTTCTTCTGGTGCCCGAGGGCTTCTTTTGCTGCTCTCTTTCTATTTATGCAAGTTGTAGGGTTAATGTGTTGATTTTGGCCCTTTCTTCTTTTTGGATGTGTGCATTTATTGCTATAAATTGACCTCTGAACACTGCTTTTGCTGTGTCCCAAAAGTTCTGATAGGATGTGTTTTCATTCTTATTTGATTCTATGAAGTTCTTTATTCCATCCTTAATCTCTTCTGTAACTTAGTAGTTCTTGAGCAAGGTGTTGTTCAGTTTGCATTTATTTAATTTTTTTCTTGCTTTTTCTGTTACTGATTTCTACTTTTATGGCTTTATGGTCAGAAAAGATGCTTTGTAGTATTTCAATGCTTTGGATTCTGTTAAGGCTTGCTTTATGGCCTAATATGTGGTCTATTCT
>NW_004443994.1:11261426-11292914 GCF_000243295.1 Trichechus manatus latirostris
ATTGACTTTCCTTTGTAGATGACTTTGTTTATCCCTAGCCTCTCTTAACATTCTCTATCTTTGGTTTTGGCAAGTTTGATTATAATATGTCTTTGTGACTTTCTTTTGGGATCTACCTTATGTGGGGTTCGATGAGCATCTTGGATAGATATGTTCTCATTTTTCACTATGTCTGGAATGTTTTCTGCCAACAAATCTTCAACAATTCTCTCTGCATTTTCTGTTAGCCTCCCCCCTTTCTTGTACTCCAGTGACTCATACGTTATTCCTCTTGACAGAGTTTCACATAATTCTTAGAGTTTCTTCATTTTAAATTTTTTTTTTTATTTTTCCTCAAATAAGTCGGTGTCTAGTGCTTTATCGTCAATCTAATTCTGACTTCTATTGCCCCAATTTTGCTCCTATGACATTCTGTTGCATTGTCTAATTCTGAAATATTATTGTTAATCTTCTGGATTTCTGATTGCTGTCTCACTACGGATTCTTGCAGGCTATTAAATTTGTCATTATGCTCTTGAATAACCTTCTTAAGATCCTCTATTGCTTTGTCTGTGTGTTCCTTAGCATGTTCTGTGTTTTACAGGATCTCCTTCAAAATATCTTGAGGAGTTCTGTATATTAATCTTTTGTATTCTGCTTCTGGTGGTTCTAAGAAAATATCTTTCTCTGGAAAATTTCTTGATTCTTTATTTTGGGAGCTTGCTGAAACCATCATGGTCTGCCTCTTTATGTGATTTGACAGTGACCGTTGTCTCCGAGCCATCAATAAGTTATATTTATTTTACATTTGCTGTGTCCTAGCTTCTTGTTTTGCTTTGTTTTGATATGTTCAAATTGGCTGCTTGTGTGAGTTAGTTTATTGGCACCTGTGAAGCTCTAATGTCCTATCACCAGGTGGTTCGAGCTGTTACTAGGTATGTGAGCCCAGGAGTCTGTTTACTTTTCTTGTATGAATTCAGCTCAAGTGTCCAGGTAGTTGGTCTCGAAGTGTGTGGTGCAGCCTCTCACCTACAGCCCTAGACAGGCATGGGTGATTGGTGTAGGCAAAGGTATCTGGCTGCAGTAGGGGTTCATGCACTGAGCAAAGCGGGGCTGACAGCTGCCCGAGTGTCTGGGAGGAAAGCATGTCCCTGTTCCCTAGAGCACATAGATGGGTGGGTTTTGCAGCCAGACTATGAGCACCCAATGCTGTTGGCTGTAAGGACTGGGGGTCACCACTTATTCTTGAACCCGTCCTGGGTAGCTACGTGGTGTGGGTGAAGCCACCCGTCCTCATGCCCCTGATGTGGGTAGATTAGGACCCTGCTTAATGGGCAGAGCAGTGTCAAATGTCACAAACCTACCACTTCACCATATAGCTGAAATAGCTGAAGTTAGACTTCAGGTATATAACCTGTTGTACTGTGGTAATAACAGCCTGTGCTGTTGAAATGGACCTGCACAGATCTATGCAGGGGTGAAAGGCATTCAAAGTCCGTGGACCCCTTATGCCTGTGCCTAGCCAAAGGAGCTGTGCCTACCCTGAGTTCCTGGCTTAGGGGAGCCAGCAGATTCTTTTTTCCCTGTGTGTTAATTTGTTCCCTCTCCAAGACTGGGAGAATAGCTCATGGTTCATGACGGGTCCTACTTCTGGCCCAGGGGACTCGGCAATAACTGAAGCTGACCTGGGACAGGTGCAGAGCAGGGAGAGTTGAGGTAAATGGGAGAGAGGTTTTTCCCAAAGGGAGTGTTTTTTGATTCTCATGGTAGACCAGATGCAAGTGCTTTCCTGTTGCCAATTAGGCACTGCTTTTCACTGGTTCTGGATGCCCAAGTAGACTCTCTGCCGCTAGGTCCCTCCCGATGTGGAAAAATGCCTCCCAAGTGCCACTTCTTGCCTCACTGTGCGAGTTGATCCGGCCTGAAGGGTGCCGGCTCCTGCCAGATCAGGTCTTGCAACTCCTCTCTGCTTCTGAACCATCTCGCCCTCTCCCTGCCACTCAGTCCAATTCCTCAGCTTTATCTTTGATATTCAGGGCTCCTAGATTGTCATATACAATCGATTCACTTGTTTTTTCGGGTCTTTGTTGTAAGAGGGACTACAGGAAGCATCTGACTACTCCCCCATCTTGGCCCCGCCTCCTCACAGAGCAAGTTTTAATTTATCAAAATTTTCTCCATGGATGTTGATTTTGTGTTGATTCTAAAATATCATCACCAAACCCGAGATCATGCATATTTTCTCCTAGAGGTTTTCTTCTAGAGGTTTTATAGTTTTGCATTTTACATTTAGGTCTATGATCCACTTTGAGTTAATTTTTGTGTAAGATGTGAGCTCACTGCCTTGATTCATTTTTGTTGTTCTTTTTTTTTTTTGCATATGGACATCCAATTTCTCCAGCACCATTTATTGAAAAGACTATTAGATTGGTCTTTCTCAACTGAATTGCTTACGCCTTTGTCAAAAATCAGTTGAGTATATTTGTGTGGGTCTATTTCTAGATTCTTTGTTCAGTTCCACTGATCTATTTGTCTATTCTTTTTTCAATACCATGCTATCTTGATTAAAATAGCTTCATAGTAGGTCTTGAAAGTGAGTAAACTTTGTTCTTTTCTAGTATTGTGTTGGCTATTCTGGGTCCTTTCTCTTTCCATATAAATTTAGAACTTTTTTTTTAAATATGTGTTTTAAAAAGGAGCCCTGGTGGTGCAGTGGCTAAGAGCTACAGCTGCAAACCAGAGAAGGTTGGCAGTTAGAATTCACCAGCTGATCCTTGGAAATCCTATGGGGTAGTTCTACTCTGTCCCATAGGGTTGCCATCAGTCAGTATCAACTCAATGGCAATGGCCTTGGATTTGATGTTACTAAAAATATTGCTGGGATTTTGTTTGGGATTACATTGAATCTATAGATCTAGTTGAAGAGAACTGACATTTTAATACTATTCACTTTTCTAATCCATGAATATAAGTATTTGTCCATATATTTAGACTTTCTTTGATTTTTCATCAGTGTTTATAGTTTTCCACATGTAGACCATGTACATAATTTATTAAATTTATACCTGAGTATTTTATTTTTTGGTGGTATTGTAAATATTTTTTTAAATTTCATCTTCCAATTGCTCACTGCTAGAATATAAGAAAGCAACTGACTTTTCAATATTGACCTTGTATTATGTGACCCTGCTGTACTTGCTATTAGCTCCAGGATGTTATTATTTTTATAGATTCTTTTCTGGTTTTCTACATAGACAATTATGTCATCTGCAGATGTAGATGGTTTTATTTCCTCCTTCTCAATCTATGTACCTTTTCTTTTTCTTGTCTTATTGCACTAGCTAGGACTTCAAGTACAGTATTGAATAGAATTAGCGAGACAGGACATCCTTGCCATGTTTTTGATCATTGGGGTATGTTCACTGAATTTTCAAAACTAAAATTGAAATGGTTAATCCTCAGAGATGCAGAATAAATATGATGTTTCTTTAATTTTTTTCCAGATGGTTCTTTAAAACTCTGAAGTATTCTAAGTCTTCTAAAGCTTACATCATCAATGGAGTACTCATGACAGTGATGTTTTTCATCGTGCGGATTGCTGTAATACCTAATTTTTATTACTTGATATATCGTGTGTATGCAACAAAAGCTTACATCAGGATTGGATTACTAACCCAATATTCCTGGGTTGGTAGTTGTATTGTTTTAGATGTAATGAATGTCATATGGATGATCAAAATGACAATGGGGTGGGTGCATCTAAGTCAACTCCTTATCCTACAAGAAAAAGCAACCAGAAGTCCTCCTCATAATAGAGAATTTGATTAAAAAGTGGGATATTGATAAGCAAACTTCATTACAACTGATCGGATGAATTCTTGGCACATTTTTGTGTTTTTTTAATTATAAGTGTTATTCAGGGTTTTAGTGTTTTGTTTTGTTTTTAACTTAAAAAAGAAAAAGTAAAATTTATCTTTTATTCCAAGATTTCTTTTCTGCTTTTTGTCTGCATTATAAGGTTTAAATTAAAATTTATAAATATAGTGGTGAATCTTTTCAGAATCCTGTTAACCTGCATTGGTATTTTTCTCTGTGAAAAGATGACTATGATAATTCAGTGCACTTGGTTTTTATGTCATTAATTTTGTTGAAAGAATGGGAAGTGTTTTTAAATCTATAAATAGCTCTCAATAGTTTGTTGTACTGTACTTGTTTCTTACCATGACTGTCAATACCAGTGTAGGGTTTGATTTCTAAATTGTTGAAATATTATTTTTCTTAGGCTATTAGAAGTGACGTATTTTTCATTTCAGATATACAATGATCTATTAATGATGACGTATTTTACTCATTTTGGGAATATTTACTTTGCTTATTCATGGAAAACACTTCCTGCATTTTAAGATTTTTTTTTTTGAGATGTCACTTTTTAAATTTCTATTTTTAGCATTTTGTCAAATTATTGCTTTTATTTTGTAGTAAGGCTTAAGACATATCCTATAAATCTCCTGAAGAGGTGAACGACTTCTCAAAATGCGTGTTGATATATCACTATTTAGGTTAATGGGAGGAATCATTAAGGAAAAAGCTTTAACACTGCTGTCCCTATCTACCTCCCTTGCACTTTTCTATGAAAAATACATTGCAGTCAATCCTCATTTTTCACAGATTCTATATTCAAGAATTCACCTTCTTGCTAAAATTTATTTGTAACCCCAAAATGAGAGTCCCTGGGTAATGCAAACAGTTAATGCACTTTGCTGCTAACCGAAAGGTTGGTGGTTCAAGTCCACCGTGAGGCACCTCAGACAAAAGTTCTGGCTGTCTACTTCCAAAAAACCAGCCATTGAAAACCTTATGGACCACAATTCTAGTCTGACACATCTAGGGTCAGTTGCCATCAGTTGGAATTGATTCCAGAGCAACTGATTTTTTTTTTTTTTTAACGTCAAATTCAATAATTGCTGTGCTTTCATTGTTATTCACACACATGCGCAAAGTGGTAAAAAAATTTAAATTGCCCAACATGCATATTCCCAGCTGAGGGCTCTGGGTTCTTGTTTCAGCTCTTATACAATAAACAAGTGTCCTTTTTCAATCTTTTCCCATGTTTTTTGCATTTTTGTGTTTTTTTTTCTTGGTGATTTTGCTGTTTAAAATGGCCCCTAAGCATAGAGCTGAAATGCTGTCCAGTGCTTCTAAGCTTAAGAAGGCTGTGATGTGCCTTAAGGAGAAAATAATTGTGTTAGATAAGCTGCGTTTGGACATGAGTAATAGTGTTATTGGCTATGAATTAGATGTTAATGAATCAAAAATATATATTGAAGTATCTTTAAGCAGAAGCACACATAAAGCAAGGTTATGTATTGAGAAGCTGAGACATTGTTGTGACCAGAGGCTTGTGGGAAACTAACCCTGTATTCCTCTAGGAGCAATGATTCAGTATTTGCTATATCACTGTTTGCAGTGACTTCACAGAATATAACTGTTGTGAATAATGAGAATCGACTGCATTTCCATTTGCAAAATCTCCCCTGATTTCAGAACCCAACATGATTAGTACTAAAGTCCTAAGCAATATGGATTTCTCATGTTCCTAAGGGAGGCCCCTTCTTAATGAGACTAAACCTACAAAAATATCAGTATTTGTGTTTTACTCAATTTACACCCATGTTTGCTTAATCAGGATTTTAATGCTGTGAATTTCTATCTTTCCTAGAGGACAGGAAAAAAAAAAAATTAAGGTAATTTAATCACAAGTATTCTGATTATCAATATTATTGCTTTATGCTAATAAAAATGCCTAGTGATGCTTTTTTTGTTTTGTTTTTTTTTGTGTTTGTGTGTGTATGTGTGTATTTGCATTTGCTTTGGTTCTTGCAACCCAAATATAGAATCATATGTTTAGCTATTATTGCCTTTATTTATTTTTCTCGAGTACTTGACTTTAATAATTCAACTGTGGTGAATACTTGAACTTAATTGAACCCAAACCAAAAGATCTAATCCATTCAGTTTCTCAGTTCGAAAGAGAATGTTTAACTCACTTTCATTGTTCATGTTATAATGAGGAAGGGAGGCTGGCTGAATATAATCAAGACTTTTGATTTGATTTGATTTTCCAACGCAGATAGAGCTTAGAACATTTAAAGAAAAGAAGTGAAATCTCAGTCTAAGTAAATGATAAAATGCGATTGATTGGCTTATACAGGTACACTTCTTTTTGACAGACTTAAGTAATGTGAAATATAGTCATTTGTTCTTTAAGCTACTAATATTACATGAATAATTTATTACTAAATTTAGTGCCTTCCACATCATAGGCACTTGAAAATGTATTGGTTGGTTTAGAGGGGGTAGGACAGCAAGTGATTTTATCTTGTTCTTGCTCTTTTCCAAGAATACTGGCTTTTTAAAAGAAAACCATTTATATTATAAAACTATTTTGGAAATTCATTCCTTTAGAAAGAAATGAAACAGAATAAATATTTTTTTACTCTTGGTATTTCTATAGTTGTTTGAAAACATATTTTAAACTCATCATCACAATGAAGATAATATAAAACTATAACATTATTGGATCTACATATAGCAGTTTTAGTTTTTATACTTGCTGTGTCGTGTTTAAAACTTCATTTTTACTTTCATTGACATTACCTTTCATTGGGATAGTTGCTCACTAAATAAGTGCATTTAGAGTATCAAAGCTTTGAACTAATATTTGTTATCTGCTGGCTGCATGACATCTAACGCAACATCCAGAAATTCATTCTACCTATTTCCTCATAACAACAGACATGAAATGCAAAAGATACTACAAACTGCAACGCCATTTGAAGTCAGATCTTTACAGGAGCTATATACTTTGCCTTTCTCTGATTATATCCACCTATCTAAGGTACAAATAGTTAATGACAGAACATATCACTTAATAAATGATAAACTTTTCATTTATTAAACGATAAACTTTTGCTAGACGTTTTAGTATTTTGACTACATGAATTTAAATGAAATCTATTCAACATTCTGATACTCAACAACTTAAAATATTTATAGAAAATAAAAGCAAATTGATATAAAGTTTTCAGCAACTATTTTTATAGAAAAAGATTAGTGACAATAATTATAAAGATGTTCTATGCATGTGTAGTATTCTAGAAAACAAAAATTTTTAGGAAACATTAAAAATATATGAAAATCAACTAAGTAAGTAGCATGCAAGATCATACATTCTGCATTAAATATTATACTTGGGAGAATTAAACAATTATAAGCTTGAGTTTATAAACTTTGCACTGTTGTACCTAAAATCCTTTAATGAGGATTGTTTGCATTTATTTAAAACTAAAAATGGAATTACATATGGGTGCAAAAAAAATTGATTCCTGCTTAAATTATGCTTCAGTACCTGGTAGAAAGTTGAAATTGAATTTTATTATTTCATGGACTAGTCCTATGTTAAGAGAAATAATAGTTATATTTTACCATCCCTAAAGGTCACTTTGATATACACTTTGATATTGGGATGACCCAATAATGTCTTTAAGGTCTAGTTGTAAAAACTGCCTAGTTTATAGGCATTTTGAGTCAAAACCTTTTCTAAATTTTAATAATCCATTAGAATCAAATCAAATTTTTGCTAAAATACCTGTTTTTAAATTGTATTCTGAGGTGTACTGGGCATTTGGAGAAAAGTTCTTCACTGATGAGAGACCCAGATTTTTGTTATCATGCAGGTAGAACCATGTTCTTCTCATGGAGACAGAGGGGGAAGTATTGCTGTAATATACATGTTTCTTCTGTTTCATTTGTAAGGGAAGTAAACATGTTCCAAAAGACTCTATTAAATAAACGTTTGAACAAATTTTGGTTTCTAGGTTGTCCTTAACTCCAAATATATAAATATGCATTTGAAGTTGAGTGGCTTAAGTGGCTTAGTCTGTTGGATGAAATGGACAAGTCCAAGCAGTTGATGACATCATCTATTATAACTCATGGGAGACAATGTATTTTTCTGTGTTCTGAATGCCATAAGAAGCAAACTCATGTAGTGTCATCAGAAGAGTGGCACAGTATTTCCCAGCATGTGTGGGCCCACACAGCGGTGAGACCCTCCTGTGTTGAGAGACCCTGGACACGCACACCTCCCCAGCCTTAACTACAGTGGGTTGATGACAAACACATTAAAGCTACTGAAAGTGAGTTCTGATGTAAAACACACGAGATGTGTATAAGACCCATGAAAAGCCTGCCAGACCTGGAGTTGGAGGACACACGGCGACTGCTTTTCCCTTAAAATTCTCCCTGGATCTAGGAAGTTTTCTCTATGAATCCTTTCAGTCCTTCCATCTCTCGAACAACATGCCAAGGACTCCATCAGCACCACCTCCCTCACACCAACACCTTTCTATGTCAACTTTTGAGACCCCCCCATACACCCATATGCTTCCCAATCTATTGTGACAAATTTAAAAGTTTACAAGCATGTGTTTTCATTAGAAAAAAGCAGTGCAGTTAAGTTTAAGTAAAGATCAAACAAACATTTATTAGGAGGCTAGGGGAAGCTAGCCTTTACTCACTAATACCTGTTTATAACATGAGGCAAAGCTAATCATAATACTATGGTTTTATGGAAAAACATCTGTAATATATATATTTTTTCCAACTGGTTTTGCAATAAGTGCTTTATATTTCAGCTGGGGATTTGTTGTAGGTATATAAGTTATCTAAATGCTCTTCCTTAGACCCCATGACAAGAGAGGGGAGGAACTAAGGGAGCTCTGTTTTAACGAGAGGCCCTGGCCTGTGGCAACATTGTTTTAGAGTCCTGCTCTTTAACAGAGCCAACTTTGTTGTTCTTGGGTACCATCCAGTTATTCGAACTCATAGCAACCCCCATGTGATAGAGTAGAACTTCCCCATAGGGTTTCCTAGGTTGTAATTCTTCCTCAGTCTTCTTGATTCATCGTCCAGCTTTCACATGCATAAGAGGTAGCTGAAAAAACACCCTGGCTTGGGTCAGGCACATCTTAGTTCTTAAAGTGACATCTTTGCTTTTTAACACTTAAAAGAGGTCCTTTTCGGAAGACCGAAGAAGAATTAATGTCTTTGAATTATGGTGTTGGCAAAGAATATTGAATATACCTTGGACTGCCAAAAGAATGAACAAATCTGTCTTGGAAGAAGTACAGTCAGAATGCTCCTTGAAAGCAAGGATGGAGAGACCATGTCTCACATACTGTGGACAGGTTATCAGGAGGGATCAGTCCCTGGAAAAGGACATCATGCTTGGTATGCAACAATCGGCTTCAGCATAACAACAATTGTGAGGATGGTGCAGGACCAGGCAGTGTTTTGTTCTGTTGTACATAGGGTTGCTATGAGTCGGAACTGACTTGACGGCACCTAAGAACAACAACAAACTTTGAGAAAATTATTTTTGTTAAAGCCATCCATTTGTGATATTTCTGTTATAGCAGTACTAGATGACTAATACACTGGTGAATCCTCAAATCTGCAGGTCAGATGGTAGGCTGCTGGCTCAAGTCCCAAGAACCAGAGGTCAGATGATGATAAGCCAGATGCAGGATCAAGAGCTAGAGAGAGCTTTGCCAGAGCATTCACATACGTTGGATGCAGGCCATACCCTTAAGGAAATTCCCTTCACTTGAGCAAGTTGTAACTTAAGTAAGGGTGAGACTTGAGTCCAAGGGTGTGACTTGAGTAAAGTGTGACTTTAGTATTTTACTAAAGGTAAGATACACCCCACACTAATCCTGCCTCATTAACATACAGAATTTTAGGGTTTGCAACACATAATTATACAATACTACAAAATGGAGGACAATTACACAATACTGGGAATGAATGATGGCCTAACCAAGTTGACACGTAATATTAACCATCACACTTATCAACGTGTTTTTGTCTGAGAAGAATTCTGGTACCAGATGTTGAAAGAACTGGTTTAACTTCATTTTAATAGCAAGGTATCTTGGAACCAGGGTTGAATACTGAGGGTAGGTTTGGATCAGACAAGGTGTAATCTGACTCATCCAACAGGAGCAGCCAGAAAACTAGGTAGTCCAAGGGGGATCATAAAGTAGGAAAGCCAAGATCACTTCCAGACGAGCAGTGTAAATATTAGATAAGTGGTGAGTGTGAGGTTGTATGTAAGAGAGGAGGCTGCAGATCTGTAATAAAGGAAATTAACCAAAAGAAGTTTATTGTAGACTCTTTACTCACTGTGAAATGAAAATGTGTTTTAACTATTTTTATGTGTTCGTATTCTTATCTGGAGCCCTGGTGACACAGTGGTTAAGAGCTACGGCTGCTAATTAAAAGGTCAGCAGTTCAAATCCACCAGCTGCTCCTTGGAAACTCTATGGGGGCAGTTCTACTCTGTACTACAGGGTCGCTATGAGTCGAAATGTACTCGATGGCAACGGGTTTTTTTTAATTTTATTTTATCTGTCGTCAAGTTGGCCTCTGACTCGTGGTGACCCTATGCACAGCAGAATGATACACTGCCCAGTCCTGTGCCATACCCATGAGCAGTTGCAGACTGGACCATTGTGACCCATAAGGCTTTCATTGGCTGATTTTCAGAAGTAGACTGCCAAGCTTTTCTCCCTAGTCCATCTTAGTCTGGAAGCTCTGCTGTAAACTGTTCCGCATCATGTTGTTGTTAAGTGCCATCAAGTTGGTTCCAACTGATAGTGACCCTATGAACAACAGAATGAAACACCGCGTGGTCCTGCGCCATCCTCACAATACTTGCTATGTTTGAGCCTATTGTTGTAGCCATTGTGTCAATCTGTCTCGTTTAGGGTCTTCCTCTTTTTCGCTGCCCCTCTACCTTACCAAGCATGATGTCCAACTCCAGGGACTGGTTGCTTCTGATAACGTGTTCAAAATAAGTGAGATGAAGTCTTGCCATCCTCTCTTCTAAGGAGTATTCTGACTGTACTTCTTCCAAGACAGATTTGTTCGTTCTCTGGCAGTCCAAGGTATATTCAGTATTCTTCACCAACACCACAATTCAAATGAATCAATTATTCTTGGTCTTCCTTACTCATTGTCCAGCTTTCGTATGCCTATGAGGCAACTGAACATCCATGGTTTGGGTCAGGCGCACCTTATTCCTCAAGGTGACCTCTTTGTTTTTTTTAACACTTTAAAGAGGTCTTTTGTAGCACATTTGCCCAGTGTAATACATTGATTGATTTCATCACTGTTGCTTCCATGGGTGTTGACTATAAATCCAAGTAAAATGAAATCCTTGACAATTTCAATATTTTCTCCATTTATCATGATGTTGCTTAGTGGTCCAGTTGTGAGGATTTTTCTTTTCTTTATGTTGAGGTGTAATCCATACTGAAGGCTGTAGCCTTTGATCTTCATCAGTGAGTGTCTTAAGTCCTCTTCACTTTCAGCAAGCAAAATTGTGTCATCTGCATATTGCAGGTTGTTAACAAGTCTTCCTCTAATCCTGATGCTGCATTCTTCCTCATATAGTCCAGCTTCTCGGATTATTTGCTCAGCATACAGATTGAATAAGTATTGTGAAAGGATACAACCCAGATGCACACCTTTACTGATTTTAAACCACACAGTATCTCCTTGTTCTGTTTAAACTACTGCCTCTTGGTCTGTGTACAGGTTCTTCATGAGCACAATTAAGTGTTCTGGAATTCCCATTCTTCCCAATGTTATCCATAATTTGTTGTGATCCACACAGTCAAATGCCTTTGCATAGTCAATAAAACACAGGTAAACATCTTTCTGGTATTCTCTGCTTTCAGCCAAGATTCATCTGACATCAGCAAGGATATCCCTTGTTCCTTGTCCTCTTCTGAATCCGGCTTGAATTTCTGGCAGTCTTCTGTAGATATACTGCAGAAACCATTTTTGAATTATCTTCAGCATAATTTTATTTGCATGTGATATTAATGACATTGTTCAATAACTTCTGCATTTGGTTGAATCACCTTTCTTTGGAATAGACACACATATGGATCTGTTTCAGTCAGTTGGCCAGGAAGCGTCTCCCAAATTTCTTGGCATACATGAGTGAGCACTTCAAGCACTGCATTCGTTTATGGAAACATGTCCGTTGGTATTCCATCAGTTCCTGAAGCCTTGTTTTTCACCAATGCCTTCAATGCAGCTTGGACTTCTTCCTTCAGTACCATCGGTTCTTGATCGTATGCTACCTCCTGAAATGGCTGAATGTCAACCAATTTTTTTTGGTACAGTGACTTGTATATTCCTTCCATCTTCTTCTGATGCTTCCTGTGCCATTCATTTTTTTTTTTTTTTTTTTGGTTTTCAGCCATGCTGAAACCTGTTCAACATCATACCAACACAATCCACCACTGACAGATAGTTGGTGGCTGCACAAGATGTACATTGGCCGGGAATTGCCCCAAGTAACTCACATGGACAGTGAGAATTCTACCACCAAATCAGGTAGCACTTAAGACAGTGCCAAACATACAGTAGGGACACAAGAAATGTCTGATAAAAATGCACCCTTAACCTCATGGCATTCCTGAACCTGCTTTTCTATGTTCTACCTGGGACTTGACTGTTTTGATACAGATCAATCGACTATGCCTGAACAAATCAAGCAACATTAGTTTTATTTCCAAAAAAAACCTAGGTGAAAGAACATCAATGAATGTATTAACTTGTTCTGTCTTCAAAAAGACCCCAACGTGGTAGGTACCAGTGCATTTGTATCACAACAATAATACCAATAAACAACTGTTAATAGTGTTACCATCAATTATTGAATGCCTACTAAATCTGAAGTATAGTATCAAAGACTTACCTGTGCTCTTTTCCTTTTAGCCTCATTATATTATTATATTCATTTTACAGATGAGGAGCCTGGCTCAAAGACGTTCTCTTTCCTAAGATCATACTAAGTGGTAATTCGTCTTCAAAACCCTTGCTCTCGATAACATTAGGACTTGCTGTCTCTTAACTGGTTGTCTTGCCTTCAATTTCTAAACCTCTGATGATCTCATTTTCCTCTTAAAATTCTTCATTGTTTTCTCATCTCCTCCTACGTTGAGTCTACACAACTTAGCATGATGTAATTTATTTTTCATAATCCAGGCCTACTTTAGTGGCCTTATCTTCTGCTGTTTCCTTAAACACATACTGAGTTCCAAATATTTGTGGTTCTTGGGGACGTGCCAAGCTCTTCCATGCTTCTAGGATTTTACATATTCTCCCTCTTTCTGGAATGTCCTGCCTCCTCACCTGCCTGGGCTTTAAAACCAGAGACCCAAATTCTAATCAATTTCTCCTGCGAGGAATTGTCTCCTGCCAGTCTCCTTGTTCTGCTGCCACCATTTCTCTGCCACCGCTTCTTGCCATCTCCAGTGTTACAGCTCTCTGTCTCTCCGTCTGATGCTATACATAGAATGTTTTGGAAGTGTCAGTAATAAATACTTCTATCAGAAATCTTCATGTTCTATATATCTGTATATCATACCCCAAGGAGAGTCATACAAAGACATAGCTGTCAGGGTCTAATTTTGGATCTGAAAACTATGGTGGTTGTCAGGCATCTTTTCCCATGTGTGATATTTATCTTCTCTCACAAACAAACTGAGTACAGGATTTTTAATTAATTTCCAAGTGCCTCCCATGATAATTTCCCCCTTAATGTATTAATATGATGATTTAAACCTTCATTCAGAGGCAGACTTTTGTTGAAAATCACTAACGTTTTAGATAGTATATAGTGTTATCAATAAGCTACATGTTTGTTGGTTTGCAGGGAATCAATAAAGTTGCCCTTTCCTCATTTTTATTTTTAGAAGCATCAGTGGGATTTTATCTCTGTTAAGTATATTAAGGAAATCACAGGTGAACTAATCTTGTTATTTTTCTTCTTTTAATTGGAAGCAGTTCTTAGGCTATTTCTCTTATTGCTTGTGGAAGATTTCCTTTAAGAAAAGTTCTTTACTACACTAGTGGAGAATGGGAGAATTACGCTCAATATGATATTCACTATCATTTATTAAATGAATGTTGTTATTTCCTTTCCTTCCAAAGGCTTAAGATATTAGGTATTATATTAGAAAATATTACTGAATATTTTCCCGACTATAGACCATACTGTGGCAGTCACCAAGCAGGGGGCAAACTTGTGTGACGTTTGTGCTTGCCTAATTTGTGAGGATTATTAATTGAAAAACAAAACAAAACAACCATAATGGGCAAACCAGTACTATACTCATATACTCACTGCCTTCGAGTTGAGTCCAACTCATAGCGACCCTATAAGACAGAATAGAACTGCCCTATAGGGTTTCCAAGGAACAGCTGGTAGATTTAAACTGCCAACCTTTTGGTTAGCAGCTGAGCTCTTAACCACTGTACCACCAGGGCTCCAAAATAGTACTATAGATCCATAATTCCTTATCAGAAACTATTTGGGCCAGAAGTGTTTTGGACAGGTAATATGGTGCATATACCAAATATTATATAATATCCCCTTTGGAGTTTGGGGAAGTAACAAAACATATTAATATTTCTGCAGCAAAACATGAGTAGTCACCCTAAGTGGGATAAATAAAGACTATAAAGAATCTCACATGAATTCAAATCAGGTTTTGTTGCCTGTGATAAACTTCAAATTTTTTCCCCCAGTTTTCAGAGTTTTTAGGATTTCAGATAAGGGACTGTGGACTTTTGCTACAAAACAAATTAGAATCTATTGCAATATCATTCCATTGTTACTATTATGATTAAAAATAACCCCCCTAAAACCAAACTCATTGCTATTGATTCTGACACATGGCGGCCCCATGTGTGTCAGAATAGAACAGTGCTTCATAGGGTTTTTAGTGGCTGCAATTTTATGGAAGGAGCCCTGGTGGCACAGTGGTTAAGCACTCAGCTGCTAACCAGAAGGCTGGCGGTTTGAACTCACCAGCTGCTGTGAGAGAAAAATGTGACCGTCTGCTTCCATAAAGACTTATAGCCTTAGAAACTCTATGGGGCAGTTCTACTCTGTCCTATAGGGTCACTATCAGTGGGAACTGACTTGATAGCAATGGGTTAGGTTTCATTTAGTCTTACAGAATTAGATCACCAGGCCTTTCTTCTGTGTCACCACAGAATAGTTTTGAGCCACCAATCTTTCCAGTCTTATAATTTTTGGATGTTACTTCCAAATTTTGAGGTCTGATCTCAGTATCTATAATATTTTCTTTGAAACAGCACAAGTGCTTATCATTTTCTTTTACTTTTTTAAAACTGAAAATGTAACTTTGTAAAGAAACAACGAACAATTATTTCCAGCTTATATTTGAACAGAGTATTCCAAGAAACTGAACAGGTGATCAGTTAGACTCTGCCTCTGGAAGCCCAGCTCCTCTAATTCCATCTCAGCTCCAGGGAGCCAAACACCCATCTGATCTCATAAGAATGGAGAAGTGGAGAAAATGGGTTTAGGAAGTCCCCAGTTCATTCTCAGGAAAAGAATGTAAATGAATGGGGCCATGTTCTGGGGTGGGAGATGTAAACTGGAGAAACAGATCTGAGGGTTAGAAAACAATGCCAGTGACTAAAGTTTGAAGACCTCTGTTTTGACTTCTGGATGTACCATGCAAAGAACCCAACCTCCTAGCTTCCAAATCAGATGCTTGGCTTGGGAGGGGAAGTCTCCATTTCACTTGTGGGCTGGAGCTAACTGGGCCAACAAACTATATGCCTACAGTGACCAATCACTTGGTTTGCAGAGGACAGTGCCAGTTTCCACCTACTGCCCCAGCATAATTATTAACAGTGCCCCCTTTTGCTCTCAGAAGTATTTGGCTACCCATAGGGTAGGGCAGTGAGTAGCTTCTTGCATGTCAGAAGGAAGGATATTTTTTCAGAACTGCCCAAGGTAATGTAATGGAAGAATATGCATTAAGGTCGCAGATGAGAGTTTAAGTGGTAGCTGGGAAGAAAGCTAAGCTGAAAGTCCTACCAGTGAGATAAATATGAAAACAGTAGGTGGTGACCAGCAGGGGGTAGGATCAGAAATGAGCTAGGCAAGGGGTCAGGACTGGCAGAGGACAGGAGAGTCCATATGGCACCGCTCTATGGCTTACAGCTCTACACTAGAGAGGCCTCCACCTCCAAATCCCATCTAAATCTTCCACACATTATCATTTTGTGATCAAAATTTCAGGTAACTGGAAGTGCAACCAAAAACAGATCTCTCTAAATCCAAATCTCTACCCAGCCACCCCCTGCCATTATGATAAAACAGTTCTCCTCAGAGGTGCCTTCCCTAACCAGCCTTTCTAAAATACCACCCCTTCCCTCAACAGATATGCACACTCTTCTCTCCTTATCACCAAGTTTGCTTTATGTTTCAAAATAGCACTTAACTCTACTACTGGTATATAATTTATTTACTGTCTGTCACCCCATTAGAATATAAATTACCCAAGGAGGCCAGGGCCTTTAACCACTGCTATCTCAGTGCCTATAAGATTTATAGAGCTCAATGAATGAATGATTTAATATGCATTAACATATTAATGTAAATTAATGCAATCAGCTTACCCTCTTCCTGTCACCTAGCTGAGACCTGCTTAAACTAAGAATATAGAAAGAATACAAAGGGAAAGGAAGCAATTTCAGAGTGCATACTTAGGGCCTTATTTGTAAGGGGCACTGAATAAATGGGTTGAACTGAATGGAATTCCTGGGGTTAAATGGGGGAAAGTCCTGAGATTAGTAGGGAGTTAGGAGTTAACAAACAGCCAGAGCCAGGTGGCACCAAGCCTTAAGGGATTGTGGGTAAGCAGCAAGGAGGGAAATGAGAAGGAACTAAAGATAACCTCCTCCCTACCCCAACAATCTGTCCTAGGTAGACAGTCTAGACTTCTGTGAAACTGACCATTCACAAGGGCCTCAGAGAACTTCTCAGTCTTTGTAGCTCCTCTCCACCAGAAAATAGGTCTATGAGAGAGGAGCGTCCTGAGGCTTTGAAGTATGGGCGCAAAGGAAAAGGGAGCCTGCTAGGTTAGAGCAAGCAGAGCATCCTATTCTGCATGGAAAACTCTTGAAGAACTCTCTCCCCCATTGTTTCCATATTGTACCTACTATGCAGGCTTGCAGTCAACCTGGGGCCACCTTGGTGGGGACAGGGCCTCCGATTAGCTGTACTTAACACACAGAAGTTGGATGCTGTCCTGTGTAGCTTAAAGGAAACACTGAGAGCTAGATCATGACAAAAACTTAAGAGAGTTTTTAGTATTTTACATAATCAAGTACACAAAGAAGTTAATGAGGAAAAATACCAATGGAAGACTTGTATTTTAGTCTTGAAAGTCCTTTCAAAGACAAAAGAATGGAACAGAGGTACAGAGAGCTACAGTTCAGTCCTGGCTGTGACCTTTGGCTGGGAATTCCCTGGGGATTGTAGGAACTGGAGAGATCCAAACGAAATTCAAATCATTATACACATATTATTTTTGTTAGTCTATACCTTGGGTTTGAGGAAACTATCCGTCACCCTCTTTATATCCTGCTAATGGGATGCAGAACATAAATGTTGCCCCGCCTCATCATTTTACCATCATCACCACCCCTCCCCATGTACCCCTTTCCACTCCAACCCCTAAACCTAATTTTTGCTCAGGTGTGTCCACATGATCCAAGGAGGGTTGGAGTTTTTTCCTGGATTCTTATAGAGACCCAGGAAAAGAACCTCTTCCTTTTCGAGGGTCACTGTGGGCTGCTAAACCTGCTCTCAATCCATTCTACTGGGGTGGAGAAAGATATACTTTTTTTAGTATCCTCTATTCACTAGATGGAGCCCTGGTGGCACAGTGGTTAAAAGCTTTGCTGCTAACCCAAAGGTCAGCAGTTCAAAGCCAGTAAAAACCCTATGGAGCATAGTTCTACTCTGACACATATGACACACATATGGTCACAGTAAGTTGGAATCAACTCATTGGCAACTGGTTTGGGTTTTTTTTTTTGTTTTCCTATCCACTAGGCTTTTCTACAAGGACTCTGTCTTAGGATGGGTTCTCTACAAAAGCAAAACCAGTGAAGCATATACATGTAGAGAAAGAGAGAGACTTGTCTCAAGGAAATGGCTCACACAGTTGTAGAGGCTGCCAAGTCCCAAGTCTGTGAGTCGGGCGTCGGGCTGGAGGTTTCTCCTCACTCACATGGCTGCAGGAGCTGACAAAAACAAGATGGGTAGGTCAGACGGCAGACCACTGGCTCACAGGGTGCAGAGGCTGATGAATCCAAGATCAGCAGGTAAGACAGCAGGCGGCTGGGTCATAAGCTATGGAGGCCAATGAATTCCAAGATCTCCAGGCAATATGGCAGGCCACTGGCTAAAGTCCCAAGAACTGGAGGTCAGATGATGACAAGCCATATGCAGGATCCAGAACAAGTGAGCATGCTTTGCCAGAACATCCATAATATATTGGATGCAGAACACACCCCCAAGGAAACTTCCCTTACAATTTATTGGCTGATCACATAAGATCACATCATGGAGGATGACTACATCATTACAAAACTGCCAAATTACATCATTACATAACTACCAAACTACATCATTATATAACTGCCAAACTACATCATCACATAACTGCCAAACCACTGAGAATCATGGCCCAGCCAAATTGACACATAACCTGAATCATCACAGACTCAAAACTGAACTATCATATTCTCCACCAAAGCATGCTACTCCTTCTGCATACCCAGGCCAGAAATTTAAAGTCAAATGAACAGTAGGGTCTGTCATAAACAGATGCTCCTGCATAGACATGAAGATAGATGTTGAGGATGGCAGGGAGGGTGGGAGGACTGCTCCATGCTTTTTTCTACTGAAACCTCTACAAATATTCCATATCTATCCACTTATTCCCAACATCCCCGCTTCTCCCATGGTCTAAGTCATCACCATCTCTTAACTAGTCCTTTTGCTACTCCTCTTGCTCCCCCACAATTCAGTCTCTACACAGTCAGAGTGATCATTTTATAGTATAAAGTGGATCCTTCCTTTCATTTGCCTACTTTAAACCTTCAAAGGCTTTCCACTGCACTTGGGACAAAATCCAAATTCCTTTCAAGAGCCCACAGACGTCCCATGAAATCTGGTGCTGGCCTCTCTATCACTTTGCTCCTTGATTGCTCACTCACTCCAGCCACGCTGGTTTCACTTCTGTTCTTTGAAAATATCACTCATTCCCTCCTGAAGACCTCTTTTGTTCATTCTGACCGGTCTGCTTTGCCCCCAGATTGTCTCATAACTAGCTCCTTCCTGCAAATCAGGTCTTAGCTTGAAAATTATCTCTTCAGACAGAAAACCGTTCTTCCTCCTAGCCCTAATGCTTTTTACCTCATGCTTTCTATCTATCTAAGCTCCCTGATTAAGCAGGGGCAGTGGCCACATCCTATAACACCCTGTATGCCCACAGAGCCTCCCGACGCTCCCTGCAGACACTTGACTGATGTATATTCCCCCAATATATGGCCACTCTCCACCACACCTTCTTGGTTTACTGTCTTCACAGCAATTACCAGTACCTCAAATTAGCTTGTTCACTTATTTGCTTGGTCAACTGTCATCTGCCTCTCCAAAATGCAAGCTCCATGAAAGAAAGGATTTCATCTTTTTCACTGCTACAACCCCAGTGCCTAGAATGGTGCTTAGCACATTATGGGTACTCAGTAAATACCTGTTGAACAGATAAATGATTATTGTTACAGTTTCTAGAAGCCCAGACTGTGGTTTATGCTGGGGGATGGTGACAGGGAAGAGCTGACTTCTATCTCATATCAGGATTGTAAGAAACCAATTAATCCAACCTCCTCACTTAAAAAATGAGGAATCTGAAATCCAGAGAGATTTGGAAGTTTCCCAAGGTGGCAGAGGCAGTATGTGCCAGTGCCAGGACCTGAATCCATGTTTCCATGTGTCCTGAAACATGCCGCTGACTCTTCCTTGCATGGGTCCTCTTGGATCTGTCTCACTGCTGAGAGCCACCTTCCCCAATACTTAATGAAATGAACCAGCTTCTTAGGGAGCAGTGTTCCCTGCCTCCTGCTGCTGCTCCTAAGTATAGCCAACTACCCACTCTGGCCCATTTCTTTTTGCTCCCTTATTTTTCAACTCACCTACCCTATTATCTACAGCCTCAAACCCATACAGCCTGTTTTCGCTTCCTGGCCCTTTGGGAACTGAGCTCCCTGCCTCCTCCTATCCTGTTGTCTTTGGTGCCGTTTTGCCCTAGAGGTTTGGCTCATCAACCCCACCTACCACTGCTACCAATGGCTCTCTCCCCATCCCTGAGACTTTTAGGGGAAAAAAGCAGAATAAGGACATAGAGGCTTAGAAATTTTCAGACTTTTATATTGAACTTAAGCCTCAATGCCCTTCTGGCAAGTTCTGTCATTCTGTTATTGCTCCTGCCTGGCACCCAGCTAGGTTATGCTCTCTGAGAAAGGATGTTTTAGTTGCACTCTATCATGCTGCGCAGTTCAATGTTTATATCCTGCAGTACATGCATATTTTATGGCATGATCCAGTCTCTTTCACACAATTGGCAGTAATATAAAAGGCAAGTAAGTGAGATTCTCTCTTTCTCTTTCATTCTCTCCCTACCATACAGAAAAAAAAAAAAAGACATATCTTAGTGACATACGCTTTCTAAGTTCCCTGATTGAGGAGGGGCAGGGGCCACATCCTGTAATTCTCCGTATGCCCACAGAGCCTCCTAATGCTCCTTTCACACACTTGACTGATGTATAACCAAATGTATAGTGGCAAGACAGACAAGAAAGTGGAATGCCAGAGAGTAAAAAATTAAAGTGGATTTTTTTCAGACATCTGGTTTGTCTGAAAGTATGTGAAACACTGAGTTAAAATACTAATAGTATATGACTACTTTTAACTTTCAAAGTATCTTCCAGAATTACATCACTGCTAAAAACCACAAACATTTCTGGCTTTAGAGTTGTGACAAACTAAATAGAAGTTTATAGTGATTTAGATGGAAATAATTCTACCAAGAAATCCAGATGGCATCATAAACCATAATAGAGCAGATCAAGTGGTCCATGAAGTCATTCTTTGCTGTTACCACACTCTGAAATATACATTTATTATTTAACGAATGCCACGCTACTGCAGAACTTTGCAAATAAGACAAAATTAAAATGCTAAAATATCATTCAACCAAAAAATGGTTTTAGTTTTCTTTCATAAGAGCTCTTTAATAATGCAAAGTATAAGACGTATACATTTTAAAAAAGTATGTTGGATGGTTCCACCAATCATTCTGAAATCAAGATGACCCCATAATTTACCATAAAATTCTTTTTTAATATATGGATGTCCTTCAAGTATCTGGCAGATACTCAGTTCATGGAAGCTGATGAAAAAGTGTCAGGAAGTGACATCTGAGTGAGGGAGAAGTGGTTCCAGACTGGGTGCTATAGCTAACCGGCTCTGTGATCTTGGCAAGCCAACCTCTCTGGACCTTAGTCTTCCCCTGTGAAATGAGGAGGCCTGGCTGAGATCCAACCAGTTGCTGTCGAGTTGATTCTTACTCATGGCAAGTAGAGTAGAACTATGCTCCATAGGGTTTTCAATGGCTGATTTTCAGAAATAAATCACCAGGCCCTTCTTCCAAGATGCCTCTGGGTAGACCCGAACCTCTAATCTTTCTGTTAGCAGCCAAGTGCATTAACCGTTTGTACCACACGGGGGCTGAGATTAGGGACCCTCAGTAAGCCAACTGTGATTCTACAATGGCTCTCAAGTCTGACTTGTCAAAGACAAGAGAGGCTGTCATTCCAGGCCTGCCCCACTCTGCACTTTACCTTGAGAAGTTCCCTCCTTGAGGCGGTCTCAGGCTTCAGGGAATGAAAAACATAGTTTGTTCCTGAAACAGTTATGGAACACTGGCCCAAAAGATTTCTAACGTACATTATAATGGACAATTTGTTGTCCTTTCTAGCCTTTGTTGCTTCCTTCTTTTGCCAACAACACCCCAATTTTCCTTTAGGTAACTCCTCTCATATTCTTAGCCACATGGTTTATGGTGGGAATTCACTAACATCCCTGTTTCCTCCACCCCAGCCTCTATCTTCAAGAGTAGGCCTGGAATGGTTAAGCATTGTGGAAAAACTCTTACCACTGACCACAGTGACTGGCTGACAGAAGGGCATGTAACTCAACTGGGAGACCACGAGGCAGGAGATGTTAGCTTGGGCTTTTGGGAAAAAGAAGCTTCATCTCTCTCCCATGTGCTGTAAGAGGCTCTCTTCTTCCTCAGTCTAATACCCAATGAGCACCTACCAGGTGACATGAACTAGGCTAGGAACACAAGGGTGAATAAGACACTCACAAGGAAACCACCACAGTATGGCAGAAAAACACAGGAAATCATTGTAATCAAAGTGAAAAATACCATATGAGACATAATTATTAAATATAATGTTAGCACCAAGTAAGAAATAATTAGCTGTAGTTTGATATATTTGATTTGGTTTGTGAGGGATATGGAATTTACTAGGTACAGTGTGAGGGGGCGAGGGGGACTTCCAGGCAGAGGAAGAAGCATGTTAAGAGTAGAGAGGCATGAAATAGCTTGGAATGTTTAGGGAACTATATTTTTGGCCTGTAGGGAGCAAGGCAAAGTACAGCAGAAAATGGAGCTGGAAGGGTAGGGCCTTTGTAGCCATGCCAAGGAGCATACATTTGAATCTAAAGACAATGGGGAGCCATTGAAGGATGTTAAAAAGGAGGAAAGTAAAGAGAAAATTCAAGCCTCTAGTTATAATACTGAAGGATTCTATGGGCAAATACTGGAATAGCACAGGAAGCATCAAAAGAAGATGAAAGGAATACACAGAGTCACTGTACCAAAAAGAATTTGTCAATGTTCAACCATTTCAGGAGGCAGCATATGACCAAGAACCACTGGTAATGAAGAAAGAGGTTAAAGTTGTACTGAAGGCACTGAAGAAAAACAAGGCCCCAGGATTGCTGGAATACCAATTGAGATGCTTCAACAAACATATGAAATGCTGAAAGTGCTTATTTGCCTTATTTGGAAGACAGCTACCTGGCCAACGGACTAGAAGAATCTATATTCGTGCCCATTCCAAGGAAAAGTGATTAAATAGAAAGTGGAAATTTTTGAACAACATCATTAAATCACATGCTAGCAAAATTCTGCTAAAGATAACTGAAAAATGACTGCAGACATTCATTGACAGGGAACTGCCAGAAATTCAAGCTGAATTCAGAAGAGGACATGGAGCAAGGGATATCACTTTTGATGTTAGATGGATCTTGGCCAAAAGCAGAGAATACCACAATGATGCTTACCTATTTTATCGACTATGTGAAGGTACTGACCATGTGGATCATAACAAACTATGGATAATAGTGTAAAGAATGGGAATTTCAGGACACTTAATTATGCTCATGTGGAACCTGTACACAGATCAAGAGGTAGTCATTTGAAGAGAGCAAGGGCATATTGCATGGCTGAAAACTGGAAAAGGCATGCAGCAGGGTTTTATCTTTCCACCACACTTATTCCGTTTGGATGCTGAACAAATAATCCAAGAAGCCAGACCATATGAAGAAGAACACAGCATCAAGGCTGGAGAAGATTAATTAGCAACCTACAATACGCAGATGACACAACCTTGCTTTGCCAAAAGTGAAGATGACTTTAAGCACTTATTGATGAAGGTCAAAGACTACCTTCAGTATAGATTACACCTGAACATGAAGGAAATGAAAATCCTCACAACTGGACTGATAAACAACACCATGATAAATGGGGAAAAAAATCAATGTTGTCAGTGATTTCATTCTGTTTGGATCAATAATCGATGCCCATGGAAGCAACAGTCAAGAAAGCAAACGATGTATTGCATTGGGAAAATCTGCTGCAAAAGGCCTCTTTAAAGTTTTAAAAAATCAAAGATGTTATTTTGGTGCATCTGAACCAAGCCATGGTCTTTTCCATCTCATTTGCATGGAAAAGCTAGATAATGAAAAAGGAAGACAGAAGAAGAATACATGCATTCAAATTGTGGTGTTGGTGAAGATATTGCATACATTGTGGATCACCAGAAGAATGAACAAATTAGTTATAAAAGAAATACAACCAGAACATTCCTTGGAAGATAAGATGGTGAGACATTGAGTGACTTACTTTGGACATGTCATCAGGAAAATCCAATCACTAGAAAAGGGCATCGTGGTTGGTAGAGGATCAGTAAAAATGAGGGAAACCTTCAGAAGATGGAATGACACAACAGCCACAATAACGGACTCAAAGAAACTAACAGTCATGAAGATTGGGCAACGCTTCATTATGTTATACAGAAGGTCACCATGAGTCGGAGACGACTGGACAGCAACTAACAACAACAGTGTGACCAGAGCTGCATTAAAGAAAGACCACTCTGGTGGGAAGAAGAGAATGGACGGAAGGGGTGTGGGCACAACCAGAGAAGGAAAATCATTTGGGAGATGACTGAAGTGTATCAGGAGAATCATGATGAAGGCCTAAAGAACAGCTGCAGTACTAAGGCAGAGGGATGGAAAGGGCATATGGTTGGGAGCAGGGATTTAAGGAGGCTGGAAAGTTTAGGGCTAGCTGGGGTGAATGGTATTACCATGAGCAACAGAGAGAATATGGGGGGAGGGCAGACCAAGAGTACATCATTATTCATTATTGTCTGATTATGAGTATAATTTGGTGAACCAATAAAACACTAAGTACCAAATATAACAATGTTCAAAACGTGTACAAGTGATCATTCATTTTCAGGCTGACAGGGATTATTAGCATGTGGAACTGGGACAATGGTTTGACCCAGCAAGTAGGAGGCAGTCAGCGAGACAACTGGGAATGTAGGAAAAGGCAGTATTCAGAAATCTAGATCCTAGGCAGGTGCTGGCATGTCCTAGAGTGGGATGGCTTGGGGTGGCAGACTGTCTTGTCTTTGACAAGTCAGACTTGAAAGCCACTTGCGGTATCACAGGGGCTAGCTGCTATCCCTGATCTCGGTGAGGCCTCCCCATTTCACAGTCCAACATGAAGGTCCAGAGAGGTTGGCTTGCCAAGGTCGCAGAGCTGGTTATCAGTAGCACCCAGTCTGGAACTCACTGCTCCCTCACTCAGATGTCACTTCCTGGTACTTCTTCATCAACTTCCATGAACAGATCATCTGCCAGGTACTTGAAGGACAAGTGAACACCCCTCTGCACCCATTATTCCCCCTTGGCTTTCTTCCTGTGCTCAGCTCCTTGGTCAATCCTGACTAAAACTGCAAGTCCATCACCAGTCACAGCCTCACCACTTGTAGCATGTAGAATTATGCTGGCCTTGGTAGCACAGCTGTTTAAGCACTTGACTGCTAACCAAAAAGTTGGCGATTCGAACCCACCCAGCCACTCCAAAGGAGAAAGGCCTGGCAATCTGCTTCGTGAAAGATTATAGCCAAGAAAACCCTATGGGGGCAGTTCTATTCTGTTACATGAGGTTGCTATGAGTAGGAACTGAACTCCAAGGCACCTAACAACAACTGGGGTAATTATAACTGCCAGGCTCTAGGATTCTTCCCTGGGGCCAAATGGCTGCAAGGGACCAAAAAGAAAGAGGTAGAGAATCCTGAAACAGGCCAAGTGCTGATTTTATAACAACAACAACAACAAAAAATTATTGTATGCTCGTGCCCACAATATAACTAGCAGTTTAAAAAATATGCTATTTATATGAATGGCTCACTTGAATTCAAACATTCGTTATTAGAATGTCTCTAATTTGTTTTAAAATGGAGAAACAACAGCACCATAATGTAAGATGTGACTGCTCTGCATACGGTAAGAGTCCCACACAAATTTAAGTGACACAGGGAGCTGGTTAAATTACCAGAAGGTTGAAATAACTGCAATATGTTATTCGTGGTTATTTCAATTCCATCAACTTAAAATCTGATTCAAGGAAAGTTTAACTTAAATTTCCTTTGTTCTAGAGAAGGACGGAAAGAACAAAGATTAGGCAGAAATTTACAAGAATAAGCTATTTAAAATACTTTAGAATCATGTATACACCTGCCTGGAAACCCTGGTGACACAGTGGTTAACAGCTGCGGCTGCTAACCAAAAGGTCAGCAGTTTAAATCCACCTGGTGCTCCCTGGAAACCAGACGGGGCAGTTCTACTCTGTCCTATTCAGTCCCAATGAGTCGGAATCGACTTGATGGCAACGGGTTTGGTTTTTTTAATACACCTACCTGATGCACTATTTTGAAAATAATCATTTATTCACTGAAACAGTCACATCAGGATCTCTCTTTCTGCAATAAATTACAGATATTTTCGTATTCATAGATTTTACTCATTTAGACTGGCCTTCCTCCAAATCAGAGGTATTTTTACCTTTACCTAAATTGAACATAGTTAAGGTCCATTATAATGAAGAAAAATGTATAGATATACAATGAAACCTGTGAGAGCCAGAACTGACAGACTGTGTTGTTTTTCCAGGTCTCCCAAGTTTCCCACCTTTGACAGGGTGTAGTCTTACCACTTTTCTATCACTCTCCATTAGTGGAAAATATTTGAGTTTTCCTTGTCTGATAGGTTTCTGCCTTACACAGGTTTTACTGCAGACATTGGCCACACTTTGGAAAATGTGTTGTTGTTGTTAGGTGCCACCGAGTCAGTTCTAACTCATAGCGACACTATGTACAACGGAACGAAATACTGCCCCGTCCTGAGCCATCCTCACAATTGCTGTCATGCAGCCACTGTGTCAATCCATCTTGTTGAGGGTCTTCTTCCTTTCTGCTGACCCTCTGCTTTACCAAACATGATGTTCTTCTCCAGGGACTGGTCTCCCCTGATAACATGTCCAAAGTACGTGAGACGAAGTCTCGCCATCCTCGCTTCTAATGAACATTCTGGCTGTACTTCCAAGATAGATTTGTTCATTCTTCTGGCAGCCCATGGTATATTCAATATTCTTCACTAACACCATAATTGAAAGGCATCAATTCCTCTTCTGTCTTCCTTATTCATTGTCCAGCTTTCCCATGCATATGAGGCGACTGAAAATATCATGGCTTGGGTTAAGAGCACCTTAGTCCTCAGAATGACGCTTTTGCGTTTTAACACTTTAAAGAGGTCTTTTGCAGCAGATTTGCCCAACATAAACCACAGTTTGATTTCTTGACTGCTGCTTCCATGGGCGTTGACTGTGGATCCAAGTAAAATGAAATCCTCGACAACTTCTATCTTTTCTCCGTTCATCACGATGTTGCTTATTGGTCCAGTTGTTAGGATGTTTGTCTTCTTTATTTTGAGACGTAATCCATACTGAAGGCTGTGGTCTTTGATCTTCTTCAGCAAGTGCTTCAAGTCCTCTTCACTTTCAGCAAGTAAGGTTGTGTCATTTACATATTAAAGGTTGTTAATGAGTCTTCCTCCAATCCTGTTGCTGTTTTCTTCTTCATATAGTCCAGTTTCTCGGATTATTTGCTCAGCATACAGATTGAATAAATATGGTGAAAGGATACAACCGACACACACCTTTCCTGACTTTAAATCACACAGTATCCCCTTGTTCTATCCGAACGATTGCCTTTTGGTCTAAGCACAGGTTCCTCATGGGCACAATTAAGTAATCTGGAATTCCCATTCTTCATAGTGTTATCCATAATTTGTTATGATGTGCACAGTCAAATACTTTTGCATAGTCAATAAAACACAGGTAAACATCTTTGTTTTGAAAAGGGTGCAGTCTTACCACTTTTCTATTACTCTCCATTAGTGGAAAATATTTGAGTTTTCCTTCTCTGACAGTTTTCCACCTTACACAGGTTCCACCTTTCACAGGTTTTACTGTATATACATTTGCCACACTTTGGAAATGAAATGAAATTAAACCATGAGTCATAATATAAAGTTTACAAACTGAAATAAAACCCCAAAATTGCAATTAGTTTATAAATATATCTTGTTTAGAACTGCTTAGGAATTGTGAAAGACAGACTCTAAAAGCATTAGCAGGCTTCTGCAGCCTGTCCTCTGTGTGAAGTTAGCACTCCACCTTTTGGAAAATAGTACGTGTTGTCAAATGGAGCCTGTTACGTTAATTTCAAAGGTACTGACTCGAATTTCGTACACGTGCTGCTGCAACTACAAAATTGCCTGATTCCTATATTCAGGCCAAAAGATGCAAACCGAAAGAATCCCTACTTATTATAGTAACAGAAAAACTAATTTGTGTTTCCAAAACACAAGGATTCTAGCGGTAAAACACTGATGCAATGGCGTGTGTTTGGACTACTTCTTTAGAAAACAGATATTTCATATCAATAAGTTATTTCTTTCATGGGGGCTTTTATATCAGTTTTTTAAATAACTTCTGTTGTTTTCCATTTGTAGCCCTTGAAAATAGAGAAAAATGTTTAAGAGCAAAATCAAAAATCAACCATTATCCACAACCCAAAGATAATTAGTCCCTCTTCCCATTTTTTCCAACTTTAAAAATAGTCAATCACCTAAATTCTTTCTGCAACAGAAAACATTCTAAAATGATCTCAGGTTTCCAAAATTAAAATAATTTCTTCTGTTGTAATTTTAACCAACTTCTTTCTCAATCTCCTATCATGGTTCTTGTCAAACCACACCCTCCATTTGTCTGAACATGTCCTGCACTTTCCAACTTTCTCACTTTTGCCCATGTTGTCCTCCTCCCTTCAAATTCCCACTTCCTTCTGGAGAAGCCCCCACCCTCATCCCAACACTCTAGTTCTGTGAACTAGATCTCTCTCACCCCTGAATTCACAATACTTATCTTGGAGGCAGGGCCAAGATGGCAGAATAGTCAGATGCTTCCTGTGGTCCCTCTTTCTACAAAGACCTGAAAAAACACGAGTTGATTATATATGACAATCTAGGAGTCCTGAACATCAAAGACAAAGCTGAGGAATCGGACTGAGAGGCAGGGGGAGAGACAGACAGTTCCGAAGCAGACCTGACCCTGCTGGCACCTTGTAGGCTGGACTGTTTGGCGCACACTGGCTGAGGCAAGCAGTAGAGCTTGGGATGCATTTTTACCACGTTGGGAGAAACCGAGCGGCGGAGAGTCTGCACAAGCCTCCAGAGCCAGGGGGAAGCGGCACTGGATCTATGAAAAGTTATGTGTAAACATCTAACCTACCATTTGGGATCAAAATAACCCTTCCCCTGGAAGTGCTTCTGTGGGAAGGGCCCTCACCTGCCCTTCCCACGGCCCCCCAGCTCTGCTGCAGTGCCACTCTGGCAGTGTTTAGCAATTGCCCCATCCCTGGGCTGGAGGTGGGACCCCTGAGCCCAAGCCACTCTCCCAGATCTGGGGAGGGAACATATAAACAAATGAACAAACAAAAAAGTAAACTGCCAGCTCCCCTAAGCTGGGACCTCTCAGGGCTAACCACGCCCAAACCAGTCTCAATGCTTTAAAAAATCACCATGCCCCCTAAGCCAGGAACTCAGGGCAGGCACTGCCCCTCTGCCTAGGCACAGGCATAAGGGGTCCACAGACTTCGAATGCCTTTCACCCCTGCCTAGACCTATGTGGGCCAATTCAACAGTGTAGGTCTTCATTAGCATAGTACAATAGCGTATAAACCTGAAACCTATTTTCAACTGCAACAGCTAAGGGGAGTTATAGATTCGTGATATTCGACACTGCCCTGCCCATTAAGCAGAGTCCTCACACACCCACACTAGGGGCCTGAGTATTGGTAGCTTCACCTACTACACCTAGCCACCCATGACAGGGGTCCAAGAATAAAGTGGTGCCTCACTATCCTTACAGTGAACAGCATTGGGTGCCCAAAGTTTGCCTGCAAAACCCACCCACCTATGCACTCTAGGGGACAGAGAGACACCTTCCACCTGGGCACTCAGGGGCAGCCAACAGCCCCCTACCTTGCTCAGCACATAACCCTCTATTGCAGCCAGATACCTGTGCCTGCTCCTATCACCCCTATGTAGCCCTGCCCATCTAGGACGGTAGGTGAGAACTTGCACCACACACTCATTGACCAACGACCTGGACACCAGAGCTGAATCCACGCAAGAAAAGTAAATGGAATCCTGGGCTCACATACCTAGTAGCAGCTCTAACCACCTGGTGACAGGATGTGAGAGCTTCAAAGACGCTAATAATCAAAGTAGCTCACATGCCCAGCCTATTTGGGCATATCAAAACAAAACAAGAAGCTAGGACACAGTAAGCAAACGTACAATAAATAAATGTAATAACTCATTCATGGCTCAGAGACAACAGTCAATATCAAATCACATAAAGCAGCAGACCACGATGGCTCCAGCAACTGGCCTAAACAAAAAACAGGAAAACTCCCATTGGAAGAGAAGGTCTTGGAATCATTGGAGGAAGAATTCAAAAAATTAATATACAAAGCTCTTCAAGAGATCAGGAAGGAGATCAGGCAAAATTTAGATGAAGCAAAGAAACACACAGACAAAGCAATAGAGGAATTTAGGAAAGCTATACAGGAGCAAAATGACAAATTTAACAGGCTGCTAGAATCCATAGAGAGACAGCAAATAGAAATCCAAAAGATTAACAATAAAATTTCATATTAGATAACTCAATAGAAAGTCACAGGAGCAGAACTGAGGCAATGGAAGTCAGAATTAGTGACATTGAAGATAAAGCACTTGACACCAAAATTTTGTAAGAGGAAAAATCAGATAAAAGAATTAAAAAAAAAAAATGAAGAAACTCTAAGAATTATATGGGACTCTATCAAGAGGAGCAAGCTACAAGTGACTGGAGTACCAGAAAAGGGGAAGAATACCAGAAAACACAGAGAGAATTGTTGGAGATTTGCTGGCAGAAAACTTCTCTGATATCGTGAAAGACGAGAAGATATCTATGCAAGAAGCTCATCAAACCTCAAACAGAGTAGATCCCAAGACAAAGTCACCAAGACATATTATCATCAAACTTGCCAAAACCAAAAATAAAGAGAGAATTTTAAGAGTGGCTAGGGATAAACAAAAAGTCATCTACAAAGGAGAGTCAATAAGTCTAAGCTCTGACTACTCAGCAGAAACCATGCAGGCAAGAAGGCAATTGGATGACATATATAAAGCCTTGAAGAAAAAAAAAAACAATTGCCAACCAAGAATCATATATCAAATAAAACTGTCTCTCAAATATGAAAGCGACATTAGGGCATTTCCAGATAAACAGAAGTTAAGGGATTTGTAAAACAGCAAACCAATTACAAAACATAATAAAGGGAGTCCTCTGATCAGAGAATCAATAATATCAGATAACAACCCAAGACTAGAACACAGGACAGAACAATCAGATATCAACCCAGATAGGGAAGTCACAAAAATAAGTTAAAGCTGAGAGAGTTCCGGCAAAATGGCGCTCTAGGCAGAAGCACCACGCCGTC
>NW_004443994.1:11300853-11304785 GCF_000243295.1 Trichechus manatus latirostris
GTACTACTGTTTCATGAGAAACTGTTTGTTCTGTAAGCCTTCACCTGAAGTACAATAAAAAAAACCAAAGTCAAAGCTAAAACACTGAAAAAAGGGAAACAGAGATGTTAATCTGTAAAAGATGACAACATTGAAACAAAAACGAGGGACTACATAGTGTCCCCAACGTGTCTGTCAGTTGGTTGTACTGTGGGGGCCTGTGTGTTGCTATGATGCTGGAAGCTATGTCACTGGTATTCAGATACCAGCAGGGTCATCCATGGCAGACAGGTTTCAGATGAGCTTCTAGACTAAGACAGACTAGGAAGAAGGACCCAGTAGTCTACTACTGAAAAGAACTAGCCATTGAAAACCTTATGAATAGCAGTAGAACACTGCCGGATATAGGGCGGGAAGATGAGCTCCCCAGGTTGGAAGGCACTCAAAAGAAGACTGGGGAGGAGCTGCCTTCTCAAATTAAAGTCGACCTTAATGACATGGATGGAGTCAAGCTTTCAGAACCTTCATTTGCTGATGTGGCATGACCCAAAATGAGAAGAAACAGCTGCAAACATCCAATAATAATCAGAACCTGGAATGTACAGAGTATGAATCTAGGAAAACTGGAAATCATCAAAAATGAAATGGAACACATAAAAATTGATATCCTAGGCATGCGTGAGCTGAAATGGACTGGTATTGGCCATTTTGAATCAGACAATCCTATGGTCTACCATGCCGGGAATGACAACTTGAAGAGGAATGGTGTTGCATTCATTGTCAAAAAGAACATTTCAAGATCTATTCGGAAGTACAACACTGTCAGTGATAGGATAATATCCATCCGCCTACAAGGAAGACCAGTTAATACGACTATTATTTAAATTTACACACCAGCTACTAATGCCACAGATGAAGAAACTGAAGATTTATACCAGCTTCTGCAGTCTGACATTGATCGAACATGCAATCAGGATGCACTGATTACTGGTGATTGGAATGCGAAAGTTAGAAACAAAAGAAGGACTGGTAGTTGGAAAATATGGCCTTGGTGATAGAAATGATGCTGGAGATCGCATGATAGACTTTTGCAAGACCAACGACTTCTTCACTGAAAATACCTTTTCTCACCAACCTAAACAGCGACTATCTACGTGGACCTCGCGAGATGGAATACAAAGAAATCAAATCAACTACATCTGTGGAAAGAGACGATGGAAAAGCTCAATATCATCAGTCAGAACAAGGCCAGGGGCCGACTGCGGAACAGACCATCAATTGCTCATATGCAAGTTCAAGTTGAAGCTGAAGAAAATTAGAACAAGTCCATGAGAGCCAAAGTACAACCTTGAGTATATCCCACCTGAATGTGGAGACCATCTCAAGAATAGGTTTGACCCACTGAACACTAATGAGTGAAGACCAGACGGGTTGTGGAATGACATCAAGGACACCATACATGAAGAAAGCAAGAGGTCATTAAAAAGACAGGAAAGAAAGAAAAGACCAAAATGGATGTCAGAAGAGACTCTGAAACTTGCTCTTGAACGTAGAGTAGCTAAAGCAAAAGGAAGAAATGATGAAGTAAAAGAACTGAACAGAAGATTTCAAAGGGTGGCTCCAGAAGACAAAGTAAAGTATTATAATGACATATACAAAGAGCTAGAGGCAGAAAACCAAAAGGGAAGAACATGCTTGGCATTTCTCAAGCTGAAAGAACTGAAGAAAAAATTCAAGCCTCGAGCCACAATAGTGAAGGATTCTATGGGAAAAATATTAAACAATGCATGAATCATCAAAAGAAGATGGAAGGAATACACAGAGTCATTATACCAAAAAGAATTGGTTGATGTTCAACCATTTCAAGAGGTAGCATATGATCAGGAACCTATGGTACTAATAGAACAAGTCCAAGCTGCACTGAAGGCACTGGCAAAAAACAAGGCTCCAGGAATTGATGGAATATCAATTGAGATGTTTAATAAAATGGATGCAGCACTGGAAGTGTTCACTAGTCTATATCAAGAAATTTGGAAGACAGCTGCCTGGCCTGGTGATCCAACCGAATGTGGAAATTATTGAATAATGTCATTAATGTCGCACGCAAGTAAAATTTTGCTGAAGATCATTCAAAAGCGGCTGCAGCAGTATATCAACAGGGAACTGTCAGAAATTCAGGCCGTATTCAGCAGAGGATATGGAACCAGGGATATCATTGTGGATGTCAGATGGATCCTGGTTGAAAGCAGAGAATACCAGAAAGATGTTTACCTGTGTTTTACTGACTATGCAAAGGCATTCGACTGAGTAGATCATAACAAATTACAGATAACGTTGTGAAGAATGGCAATTCCAGAACACTTAATTGTGCTCATGAGGAATCTGTACACAGATCAAGAGGCAGTTCGAACAGAACAAGGGGATACTGCAAGGTTTAAAGTGAAGAAATGTGTGCATCAGGGTTGTATGCTTTCACCATACCTATTCAATCTGTATGCTAAGCAAATAATCCAAGAAGCTGGACTATATGAAGAATGTGGCATCAGGATTGGAGGAAGACTCATGAACAGCCTGCATTATGCAGATGCCACAACCTTGCTTGCTGAAAGTAAAGAGGACTTGAAGCACTTACTGATGTACCACAGCCTTCAGTATGGATTACACCTGAATATAAACAAAACAAAACTCTTCACAACTGGACCAATAAGCCACATCATAATAAATGGAGAAAAGATTGAAGTTGTCAAGGATTTCATTTTACTTGGCTCCACAATCAATACCCATGTAAGCAGCAGTCAGGAAATCAACAGACACATTGCACTGGGCAAATCTGCTGCAAAAGACCTCTTTAAAGTGCTGAAAAGCACAGAAGTCACCTTGAAGACTAAGGTGCGCCTGACCCAAGCCATGGTATTTTCAATTTCATCATATGCATTCGAAAGCTGAACAATGAATAAGGAAGACCTAAGAAGAACTGACACCTTGGAATTGAGGTGCTGGTGAAGAATACTGAATATACCACGGACTGCCAAAAGAAGGAAAAAAATCTGTCTTGGAAGAAGTACAACCAGAATGCTCCTTAGAAGCAAGGATGGCGAGACTACATCTTACACACTTTGGATATGTTATCAGGAGGGATCAGTCCCTGGAGAAGGACATCATGCTTGGTAAAGCACAGGGTTATCAAAAAGAGGAAGACCCTTAAGAAGATGGACTTACACCATGGATGCAACAATGGGCTCAAGCATAACAACGATTGTGAGGATGGAACACGACCGGGCAGTGTTTCGTTCTGTAGTACACAGGGTTACTATGAGCTGGAACCGACTCAACAGCACCTAACAACAAGAAAATAGTGCAGTAATAGAACTTTCATATGGAGAGGAAGTTAAGGTGATATTAAGAAATAAAACATTGGTTAAACTTAGAAAAATAGAGTTAAATTAAAGGTAACCACAAAGGAAACTAACAAATCTACACATAAAAGAAAAAACGAAGAAAAACATAAAGACTCAGCGAATTTAAAATCAACAATGAAAAAGAGGGAAAGAGAATACATAAAGAAAAACAACTGACCACAGAAAATTAAGTGGAAGAAAGAAACTGTCAACATCACCAAAAATAAATAAATAAATAAAAATGACAGCACTAAACCATACATATAAATAATTATACTGAACGTAAATGAACTAAATGCACCAATAAAGAGACAGAGAGTGTCAGATTGATCCATCTATATGCTGCCTACAAGAGACACACCTTAGACATAAAGACACAAACAAACTAAAAATCAAAGGATGGAAAAAAATATATCAAGCAATCAACACTCAAAAAAGAGCAGAAGTGGCAATATTAATCTCTGACAAATTAGATTTTGAAGCAGAATCTACCACAAAGGATAAAGAAGGACACTATAAAATGATTAAAGGGTCAATACACCAGGAGGACATAAC
>NW_004443994.1:11305420-11309185 GCF_000243295.1 Trichechus manatus latirostris
GACTGAGTGGCAGGGGGAGGGAGAGACAGTTCAGAAGCAGCAAGGAGTTGCCAGACCTGACCCGGCAGGGGCCGGAGCCTTTCAGGCCAGATCAGCTCATGGTGCATGGTGAGGCAAGCAGTGGCGCTCAGGAGGCGTTTTCCACGTCAGGAGAGACCCAGCGGCAGAGAGTCTACTTGGCCATCCAGAACCAGTGAGAAGCAGTCCTCAATCCATGAAAGATAAGTACTTGCATCAGGCCTACTGCGTGGATAAAAACATCCCCTTTTGGGAAAAACCTCTCTCCCATTTACCTCCCCACTCCCTGCTCTGCACTGGGTCTGGGATGGCTTCAGCAACTGCCGAGTCTCCTGGGCTGGTAGTAAGACCCATCATGTGCCCTGAGTAAATCTCCTGGCTTTGGAGAGGGAACAAATTAACAAACACAAGAAAAAATAATCTGCTGGCTCCCCTAAGCCAGGAACACAGTGTAGGCACAGCTCCTTTGCCTAGGTACAGGTCCATGGACTTTGAGGGTCTTTCCCCCTGAAGAGACTTGTGTAGGCCCATTTCAAAAGTGTAGGCCCTCATTACCACAGTACAACAGGTTATAGACCTGAAGTCTAACTTCAACTATTTCAGCTGTGAAGTGGCAGGTTTGTGACATTTCACACTGCTCTGCCCATTAAGAAGGGTCGTCACCTACTCACATCAGGGGCCTGAGGATTTGTGGCTCCACCCATGCCACCTAGCCACCTGCAACAGGGGCCCAAGAATAAGTGGTGCCCCTGAGTCCTTACAGCCAACAGCATTAGGTGCTCATAGTCTGGCTGCAAAACACACTCACCTACACACTCTAGGAAACAGGGACATGCTTTCCTCCCAGACACTCAGGGGCGGCAGTTGGCCTCCCGCCTTGAACAGCCTGTGATCCCCTGCTGCAGCTGGATGCCTGTGCCTACACCAATCACCCATGCCTGTCTAGGACTGTAGGTGAGAGCCTGCACCACACACTTGGTGGCCGACTACCTGGAAACCCGAAATGAATCTACACAGGAGGAATGGGCAGACTCAGGGCTCACACACTTAGTAGCAGGTCTGGCCACCTGGTGGCAGGACAATGGAGCTTCAGGGCCACTGGTGATCAGGTTAGCTCACATGAGCAGCCAATTTGGGCATATCAAAATAAAACAAAACAAGAAGCTAGGACACAGTAAGCAAACATAAAATAAATAAATATAAGAAGTTACTGATGGCTTGGAGACAACAGTCAATATTCAATCACATAAAGAGGCAGACCATGATGGCCTCAGTAAGCTCCCAAAATAAAGAATCAAGAAATTTTCTGGAGGAAGGGAATTTCTTGGAATTACCAGAGGTAGAATACAAGAGATTAACATACAGAACTCTTCAAGAGATCAGAAATCAGATCAGACAAAACGCAGACCAGGCAATAGAGGAACTTAAGAAAATAAGAGACGAGCATAATGACAAATTTAACAAACTGCAATAATCCATACAGAGACAGCAATCAGAAATCCAGAAGATTAACAATCAAATTTCAGAATTAGACAACTCAATACAAAGTATAGGAGCAGAACTGAGGCAATGGAAGTCAGAATTAGTAAGACTGGAGATAATTCACTTGACACCAACTTATTTGAGGAAAAATGAGATAAAAGGATTTTAAAAAATGAAGAAATCCTAAGAATTATGTGGGACTCAATCAAGAGGAATAACCTACGAGTGATTGGAGTACCAGAATGGCAGAAACTACAGAGAGAATTGTTGAAAATTTGTTGGCTTAAAACTTCCCTGACCTCGTGAAAGATGACAAGATACCTATCCAAGATGCTCATCGAACTCCACATAAGGTAAATCCCAAAAGAAAGTCACCAAGACATACAATCAAACTTACCAAAAAATGATAAAGAGAATTTTAAGAGCAGCTAGGGATAAACAAAATGTCATCTACAAAGGACAGTCATTGAGACTAAGCCAGGATTACCCAGCAGAAACCATACAGGCCAGAAGACAATGGGGATGACACATATAAAGCCTTGAAGGAAAAAAATTGCCAGCCAAGAAATACATATCCAGCAAAACTGTCTCTCCAATATGATGGCGGAAGTAGAACATTTCCAGATAAACAAAAGTTTAGGGAATTTGCAAAAAACCAAACCAAAATTACAAGAAATACTAAAGGGAGTCCTCTGCTTAGAAAATCAATAACATCAGGTAACAATCAAGACTATAACACAGGACAGAGCAACCAGCTATCAACCCAGATAGGGAAGTCACAAAAATAAATCAAAGCTAAAACACTGAAAATAGGGAAACAGAGATGTCAATACGTAAAAGATGACAACATTAAAACAAAAAGAGGGTCTAAAAAATGTAGACATAGATTTTTCATATGGAGAGAAAGTCAAGGTGATATAAAGAAATAAGAGTGGTTTAAACTTAGAAAAATAGGGGAAAATATTAAGGTAACCACAAAGGAAATTAAAAATCCTACACATCAAAATAAAAAAACAAGACATATAATTTACTCAGCAAATACAGAATCAAAAACAGTGAAAAAGATGAAAATATATAAAAACGACTCAGCACAGAAAATTAAGTGGAGCAAAGAAACTGTCAGCAACACACACACACAAAAAGACATCAAAATGACAGCACTAAACTCATACCTATCAATAATTACGCTGAATGTAGGTGGACTAAATGCACCAGTAAAGAAACAGAGAGTAGCAGATTGGATAAAAAGACACAATCCGTCTATATGCTGCCTACAAGGGACACACCTTAGACTTAAAGACACAAACAAACTAAAACTCAAAGGATGGAAAAAAATATATCAAGCAACCAACACAAAAAAGGACAGAAGTGGCAATATTAATCTCTGACAAAATAGACTTCAAAGTAAAATCCACCACAAAGGATAAGAAAGGACACTATATAATGATTAAAGGGTCAATACATCAGGAGGACATAACTATAATAAATATTTACACAGCCAATGACGGGGCTCCAAAATACATAAAACAAACTCTAACATTACTGAAAATGGAGACAGACAGGTCCACAATAATAGTAGGAGACTTCAACACACCACTTTCAGTGAAGGACAGGATATCCAGAAAGAAGCTCAATAAAGACATGGAAGATTTAAATGCCATAATCAACCAACTTGATCTCATGGACATATACAGAACACTCCAGCCAACACCAGCCAACTATACTTACTTTTCCAACACACATGGAACATCCCCCATAATAGACCACATATTAGACCACAAAGCAAGCCTTAACAGAATCCAAAACATCGAAATATTACAAAGCATCTTTTCTGACTATAAAGCCATAAAAGTAGAAATCAATAACAGAAAGAGCAAGGAAAAAAAATGAAACACATGGAAACTGAACAACACCTTGCTCAAAAACTACTGGGTTATAGAAGAAATTAAGAATGGAATAAAGAAATTTATAGAATCAAATGAGAATGAAAACACATCCTACTAGAACCTTTGGGACACAGCAAAAGCAGGGCTCAGAAGTCAGTTTATAGCAATAATGCACAAATCTAAAAAGAAGAAAGGGCCAAAATCAAAACATTAACCTTACAACTGGAAGAAGTAGAAAGAGAGCAGCAAAACAAGCCCTCAGGTGCCAGAAGAAAGGAAATAATAAGAAGTAGAGCAGAATGAAATGAAACAGAGAATAGAAAAACAACTGAAAGAGTTAATAAGACCAAAAGCTGGTTCTCTGAAAAGATCAACAAAA
>NW_004443994.1:11309634-11352984 GCF_000243295.1 Trichechus manatus latirostris
TGATCAAGTGGGATTTATACCAGGTATGCAGGGATGGTTCAACATTAGAAAAACAATCAATGTAATCCATCACATTAATAAAACAAAAGACAAGAAACACGTGATCTTATCAATCGATGCAGAAAAGGCATTTGACAAAGTCCAACAACCATTCATGATAAAAAAACTCTCAACAAATAGGAAGAGAAGGGAAATTCCTCAGCATAATTAAGGGCATTTATACAAAGCCAACAGCCAACATCATCCTAAATGGAGAGACATTGAAAGCATTCCCCTTGGGAACAGGAATGAGACAAGGATGCCCTTTATCACCACTCTTATTCGACATTGTGCTGGAAGTCCTAGCCAGAGCAATTAGGCTAGAAAAAGAAATAAAGGGCATCCAAATTGGTAGGGAAGAAGTCAAAGTATCTCTGTTTGCAGATGATATGATCTTCTACACAGTAAACCCCAAAGAATCCTCAAGAAAACTACTAGAACTAATAGATGATTTCAGAAAAGTATCAGGATACACGATAAACATAAAAAAATCAGTTGGATTCCTCTACACCAATAAAAAGAACTTTGAAGAGGTAATCACCAAATTAATACTATTTATAATAGCTCCCAAGAAGATATAATACTTAGGAATAAATCTAACCAGAGACGCAAAAGACATATAATGAAAACTAGAAGACACTACTGCAAGAAACCAAAAGAGACTTGCATAAGTGGAAAAACATACCTTGCTCATGGATAGGAAGACTCAACATTGTGAAAATATCAATTCTACCCAAAGTGATCTACAGATACAATGTAAACCCGATCCAAATTCCAATGGCATTTTTTAATGAGATGGAGAAACAAATCACCAACTTCATATGGAAAGGGAAGAGGACCTGGATAAGTAAAGCATTACTCAAGAAGAAGAACAAAGTGGGAGGTCGCAGACCACCTGATTTTAGAACTTATTTTACCGCCACGGTAGTTAAAACAACCTGGTACTGGTACAACAACAGATACACAGACCAATGGAACAGAATTGAGAATCCAGACATGAATTCATCCACCTATGAGCAGCTGATATTTGACAAAGGCCCAAGTCCGTTAACTGGGGAAAAGACAGTCTCTTTAACAAATGGTGCTGGCATAACTGGATATCCATCTGCAAAAAAATGAAACAAGAACCGTACCTCATACCTTGCAAAAAAACTAATTCAAAATGGATCAAAGACTTAAATATAAAATTGAAAACGATAAAGATCATGGAAGAAAAAATAAGGACAATGCTAGGAGCCCTAATACATGACATAAACAGAATACAAACCATAAGTAACAATGCACAAACACCAGAAGAGAAACTAGGTAAGTGGGAGCTCTTAAAAATCAAACACTTATGCTCATCAGAAGACTTCACCAAAAGAGTAAAAAGACAACCTACAGACTGGGAAAAAAATTTTGGCTATGATGCATCTGATCAGGGTCTATCTCTAAAATCTACGAGATACTGCAAAATCTCAACAACAAAAACACAAATAAGCCAATTAAAAAATGGACAAAGGACATGAACAGACACTTCACCAAAAACAACATTCAGGCAGCTAACATATACATGAGGAAATGCTCAAGATCATGAGCCATTAGGAAAATGTAAATCAAAACTACAATGAGATACCATCTCACCCCAAAACGGCTAGCACTAATCCATAAATCACAAAATAATAAATGTTGGAGAGGCTATGGAATGACTGGAACACTTATACACTGCTGGTGGGAATGCAAAATGGTACAACTACTTTGGAAATTGATTTGGCACTTCCTCATAAAGCTAGAAATAGAAGTACCATATGACCCAGCAATCCCACCGCTTGGACTATATCCTTGAGAATTAAGAGCCGTGATACAAACAGATATATGCACACCCATTTCATTGCAGCATTGTTCACAACAGCAAAAAGATGGAAACAACCTAGGTGTCTATCAACAGATGAATGGATAACAAATTATGGTACTTACACACAATGGAATACTACACAATAGAGAACAATGATGAATCTGCAAAACATCTCACAACATGGATGAATCTAGAAGGCATGATGCTGAGTGAAATTAGTAAGTCGTAAAAGGACAAATATTTTATAAGACCAGTATTATAAGAACTCAAGAAAAGGTTTAAACACAGAAGAAAACATTCTTTGATGGTTACGAGGGTGGGGAGGGAGGGAGAGGGGAATTCACTCACTGGATAGTAGACAAGAATCATCTTAGGTGATGGGAAGGACAACACACAATACTGGGGAAGTCAGCACAACTGGACCAAAGCAAAAGCTAAAAAGTTTCCTGAACACAACCAAACACTTTGAGGGACAGAGTAGCTGGGGCTGGGGTCTGGGAACTACGGTTTTGGGGACATCTGGGTCAAATGGCATAACAAAGTTTATTAAGAAAATGTTCTGCATCCCACTTTGGTGAGTGGCGCCTGGGGTCTTAAAAGCTGGTGGGTGGCCATCTAAGAGGCATCATTTGGTTTGAACCCAACTGAAGCAAAGGAGAATGAAGAACACCAAAGACACAAGGAAAATATTAGCCCAAGACAAAAAAGGGCCACATAAACCAGGGACTCCATCAGCCTGAGACCAGAAGAACTAGATGGTGCCCGGTTACCACCAATGACTGCTCTGACAGGGAACACAACAGCGTCCCTGACGGAGTAGGAGAAAAGTGTGGAACAGAACTCAAATTCACAGAAAAAGACCAGGCTTAATGGTCTGACTGAGTCTGAAGGAACCTCTGAAGCCATGGCCCCCGATGCTATGTTAGCCCAGAACTAAAACCATTCCTGAAGACCACTTTTTAGACAAAGATTAGACTGTACTATAAAACATAAAATGATATTTGTGAAGAGTGTGCTTCTTAGTTTAAGCAGATACACAAGACCAAATGGGCTGCTCCTGTCCAGAGGCAGGATGAGAAGGCAGGAAGGGTTAGGAGTTGGTTGGATGGACATGGGAAACCCTAGGTGGAAACGGGAAGTGTGCTGTCATATCGTAGGGATTGAGACATTAACATTAACTTGAGCTGTAAACTTCCTTCTTTTTTTTTTTTTAAATCAAAGTAATATGTATACATGTTTTGAAAGTTCACATAATACTCTCAGTTTGGTCAAACACTTGAGATTGTTTATCATCTCCATTCTTTCTTGGCGCCATCCCTTCTGGAGTTGTCCAGGCCCGCTGAACCCTCAGTAGGTCCATCCCTGAGCTTCCCTACACTGCCATCCAGGGAATTCCCTTCACTTCTCTCCTAGATCAGAGCCTGCATCCTTGAAACCCAGTCTTCCTCCTTCTTGGCTTCCCTGTGTTTAGAAGAAGCACATTCTCTAGGAAAGGGTAAACTGGACAGTCAGTTTGAGGACATTTTTCCATTGTGTACTGAATGCCATTTAGACCCCAGTGGGACTCCTTTCTTTTTATTTCTAGAAGTTTTTGGTATCTTCTCTTTATTGCTAGCCCTGAAATTGTATAATAATATATTTTGTTGGGGCTACAGTTTGATTGAGCTGGGGCTAGTCCTTTTAGTTTGAAGGTCATGTCCTTCCAGCTCTGGGAATTTTTCCTGGGTCATGGTCTTTTCTTTTTTTTTTTTTTTTTTTTAATTGTACTTTAGATGAAGGTTTACAGAACAAGTAGTTTCTCAGTAAATAGTACATATATTGTTTTATGATTATTCATTGTTTGGTCTCAACTTAGCAGTATTGCTTTTCCTTTGGTCTTTTCTTTTTTTTTTTTTTTTTTTTAAACTTTTCCTGTTTCCTTGTTCTTTCTGGATAGTGAACCTCCAATATCCAGTTTGATTATCTAATTTTCTTATCTTTTCCCTATTGTTTTCATCTTTTTGTTCTGCTTTAGAGCAGAGTTCAATGTGATCTTCCAGTTTTTTTTCAGTTGATTTTTTTCCATTCATGTAATTGAAATTTTAATGGTCTAGAGTCTTTCTTGTTCTATGAGTTTTGTTTGGTTAGTTTTTTAAAAAACAGATCTTACTCTTTTCAGGATACAATGCCCTCTCATTTCTCTGAAGGTATTATTTTAAGTTGCCCTCTCCCCCTTTAAGGAGGCCTGGTGGTACAGTTAAATGCTCAGCTGCTAACCAAAAGGTTGGTGGTTCGAACCCACCCAATGGCTCCCTAGGAAAAGGCCAGAATAAAGATTCATGGCCACTAAAATTCATATTTGTAAAGGTAATTTTACTTTCCTAAAATACCTGGTATTCGTTCTTCTTAATCCCCTTGTTTTCACAGCAGTGTCTCACGCTTATCTTCAGTTTGGCTAGCTGTTCTCAAAGTTCAGCCTCTCAGCAGGTCCAATAATACTCACCAGGAGAGGGTACAAGGAGTCCTGGTGGCCGTAGTGGTTAAAGCAATCGACTGCTAACCAAAAGGTCGGTGGTTTGAACCCACCAGCGGCTCCACAGGAGAAAGATGTGTCAGTCTGCTTCCATAGATATTTAAAGCCTTGGAAACCCTATGAGGTCACTATGAGTTAGAATCGACTCAACGGCAGTGGATTTTCAGTTGGAGAGGGTAGAAGGTCTGGGAGTCTAACTGCAGACTTCAACCAAGTGTCCTGTTTTTAGCTCCATCCTGCACCCCAGGCTTTACAGGTACCTGATGCCTTCATGATCTTTTATTTACTGGTCCTACCCAATGACGCTTTTATTAACTCTAAGGTTTCTGGTATTTATGCTTCTGCCTTCCAACTGCACCAAAAACTTCTTGAGGCAAAAAGACACTTCCTTTCCTTACTTGTAGTCCTCATAAAACTTAGTCCAAAGTTTTACACACAGAATATTGCTCAACCAGTATCCACTTCTGATTTTCAAGAAGGATTTTACTTTTGGGAAGAGAAAGCTTCTAAGGAGCTGTTCTACCTACTCAAGACAAAGAAGATCATATAAACAAATATACCCACACAACCTCAGCAAGTTGTGTGGTGAATGATTTCTGTTAAATTAAAACACTCTCCAGATGAAGAGACTTTGCTCGAAAGCCATAGAAAGCCTTTTCAAACCAGGACTTCCAACTGGTTCATTCTGGTTGGACCCATGCTGAGAATTTGCATTTCTTATAGAATCACCCGAGGATCTCATGAAAATGTAGATTCTGATTCAGTATATCTGGGGTAGGGAGCTCTGGTGGTGCAGTGGTTAAAGCGCTTGGCTGCCAACCAAAACATTGGGCATTTGACCCCACCAGCTGCTGCCTGGGAGAAAGACGTGGTAGTCTGCTTCTATAAAGATTTACAGCCTTGGCAACCCTATGGGGCAGTTCTACTCTGTCCTATAGGGTGACTATGAATCGGAATCGACTCAAGGGCAGTGGGTATTAGTGCAAGAAAAGGCTCAAAGCCTTTTCAATGATTTAAAAGCTGCTTGTGCAGCAAGTGAAAGTAATTGTGATGAAGAATTCATTGGGAGTAGGGGTTGGTTCAGTTGCTTTAATCATTTCAAAGTGAGGGCAAATTTCCGTAATATTAAAGGGCAAGGAAGGGTTGTCTGTAAGTTGGACGTTGGACTTTCGTAACCTGGGGACTGCCTGTACTAGAAATCTCTACGCTAGCATAGTCATTCTAAAGATCCTCTCTCTTCTCTACTGAGGAGTGAGGGCCCAGTAGCTCAATGTTCGGTAGTGCATTGCCACCTGGTGGCAACATGAGGGAATGACATCGATATGGCCTGGAGAGGCAGCAGAGATGAGTAAAGTAAGTCCTTCAAGGCCTGAATGGACTCTCCAGGAGCATTTCTTAAACTTGAAGAACCTTTTTGGGGAGAGGGAGGAGGAAGGAGGGAGAGAGGGAAAGAGAGGAGAGAAAGGGTGACAGCAAGCTTCTAGTTAGTTGCTGTTGACTCGATTCTGACTCATGGCAACCCCATGTGTGCAGCATAGAACTGCTCCATAAAAGTTTTCAAGGCTGTGACTTTTTGGAAGTAAATCATCAGGCCCTTCTTCCGAGGCACCTCTGGATGGGTTTAAATGGTGAACCTTTCGGCTAGTAGTAGGGTGCTTAACTGTTTGTGCCACCCAGGGACTCTAGAGAGGAAGCAATGGTGTTGAAGGTGTCGAAATCAGTGCAGGGAGAGCCCAACAGTCCATCTGAGTTCCAGTGAGTCTCTGGGGCTCCCCAGAGAAAGCAGAGGCTGTTGATTCGTTGGGGTGGTGTGAAACATTATCTATAAGGACACTTGTAGACAGGGATGTTCCACCTGCAGACTTCCCCGGTCAGTACATGGCAACTCCATTCTTATAATCACTCAGACCAAAACCTGTGAAGTCATCATGCTTCACAACGCCTCTCTTTCTTTCACACGTCATATCCAATCTTTCAGGAAATTCTGTTTAAACTCTATTTTCAAACAATATCCAGAATCCAACTACTTCCTCCTACCCCTCCTGGTGCAAGACACCACTATCTCTTGCTTGAATTGCTACAACCACCTCTTAACTGTTCTCCTTGGTTTCTTAACTGGACCCTTGTCCCCTACAGCCTACTTGTAACACAGCAACCAGAGTGATCCGTTTAAAATAGCAGTTATATCATCTTACTCCTCAGGGAAAGATCTTCCAACTGCTCCCTATTTTCGTAGGAGTATGAGATAAAGTCCTCACAAGGCCTAACCAGTTGTAGTCGAGTCGACTCTGACTCATGGTGACCCTATGCGTGTCACAGTACAATTGTGTTCCATAGGATTGTCAATGGCTGCTTATTTTTCCTGGAAGCAGATCGCAAAGCCTTCGTTCCAAGGCATCTCTGGGTGGACTTGAACCCATAACCTTCTGGTTAGTAGCTGAGTGTGTTAAACATTTGCACCACCCAGAGACTCCTACAAAGGCCCTATATCATCTGCTCCCATCTGTGTGCCACTGCCCCTCCCATCTCTTCTTCCTTGTCTCTCCCCTCTGTGTACTCTGCTCCAGCCACCAGGCTGCCTTGTCCTTCCCCCAACATCCAGAAATGCCCCACTCTAGGACTTTTGCAGTGGCTTTTCCCTCTGCCTTAAACACTCTTTTCCCAGACATCCCATCTTCTTCAAGGCCTATGAGCAATAGCAATTTTTTCCTCCTGTCAGAATTCCCAGTCCCCCTTCGTCCTGTGTAATCCCCCCACAGCTTTATGACTGTCTTACTCACTAGGTCTATTGGTATTGCTTTTCCTATCCAGCTCATGTGCAGCAAGCTCCCTGAGGAATTTTTTTGGTCTGCTTTGTTCAAAGGTATATCCAAGTGCCTCTAAAAATGCCTGGCACATAGTTGGCATTCAGCAAATATCTGTCATTGAAAAACAAAGTTTAGAAAAGAAAAAAAAAAAAAGAATTCTGTTATTGCATTATACATTTGGGAAAAATAAAAAATCTTTGTAAATTTTTAAATGTCAGGAACACACTTCTGTATTTATTCACTTCACATTTAACGTCTCTCAGTAAGATTTCACTATTTTCTCCCTATTGATCATTTCCTTTTATTTCAAAATCCTTTCCTAGTGTTTAATCTTTTCTCGTTATCATTTCTAATTGAGTTTTGCATATTCAGCTTGCACCTGCCACTTTCCTGAACTTCAGTTACTGGATAGTCTTTTAGTTGATCTTTTTTTTTGTTTTCTAGATTTAATTATTTATAGAAGATATGGCTTTGTGTTTTCCTTTGCAATATTTATACCTCTTATCATCTTAAGTGTCAGGTCAAAACAAATTATTATGGCTAATGGCAGATGCTCTTATTGTGGTTCTGATTTGAGAGAGGAAGACTGCCTCTAACGAACAACATCGGCTTTTGGCTCCAAATACACTTTTTTCATATTAAGGAAACCAGTGAAAATGTTAGAATAATGGGTTATTTGTGCAATGCAATGTCTCAAAAAGATAAACATGGGGAGTCACGTATTCAAAAGTGATACAGAGAAGACAAGTAGAGTCCAAAGCAGCAGCAGCACGCGTAAGGTCTGTACTTAGGAGGCAGTCAATATTGCTGGTCAGAGCAAATGACTGAAAATATGAATAGAGCGCAAAGAAGGTTTTATCTAGTGGCCAGAACAACAACAGTATAGGATATCTCTTACATTTGTCTCTAGACTGTGCGCTCTTTACACTTTATCATAATTTCTAGGTTACTCCGAAACTGTCATTCAATCAACAATCTGGCAAAACACTATATAGTAGGAAAGGATTGGCCCAGCTTGTGATGTCAGCAAGTTACTTAACTTGGGCTTTTTGTGTTTTAACCTTTTTCTAGTCAAAGTAACACCCACACCTACTGTAGAAAATTTGGAAAGTTATAAGAATAGTTGCACAATGTATATGATAAGTATAGACATGTTTATTGCAGTACTCATTGGAAAACTGAAAAAAGGAAAACAGTATATCAATAGTATGGAGTACTATGCAGTCATTAAAAACAAGGTAGAACTTATATGTACCAACACAGAAAGCTATCAAGGTATAGAGATAAATTAAAAATGTGGTAGACATTATGTAAGGTGTGATTTGTAAGCTAGTCATACCTGCTCCCCTCCCAAAACTCCCAACACTATCTATGTGATTATGTATATATACATTGTTGTTGTTGTTAGGTGCTGTCCAGTCAGTTCTGACTCACGGAGACCCTATGTACAAGAGACCCTATGCCCGGTCCTGTGCCATCCTCACAAACATTGAGCCCACTGTTGCAACCACTGTGTCAATCCAACTCATTGAGGGTTTTCCTCTTTTTTGCTGACCCTCTACTTTATCAAGCATGATGTCCTCCTCCAGGGGCTGGTCCCTCCTGATAAAATGTCCAAAGTATGTGTGACGAAGTCTTGCCATCCTTGCTTCTAAGGAGCATTTTGGCTGTACTTCTTCCAAGACAGATTTGTTCATTCTTCTGGCAGTCCATGGTATATTCAATATTTTTCTCCAACACCAGAGCTCAAAGGCATCACTTCTTCCTTGGTCTTCCTTATTCATTGTCCAGCTTTCTCATGCTTATGAGGCGATTGAAAACAGCATGGCTTGGGTCAGGTGTACCTTAGTCCTTCGAGTGACAGCTTTGCTTTTTAACACTTTAAAGAGATCTTTTGCAGCAGATTTGCCCAGGGCAATGTATCACTTGATTTCTTGACTGCTGCTTCCATGGGCGTTGATTGTGGATCCAACTAAAATAAAATCCTTGACAACTTTACTATTTTCTCCATTTATCATGATGTTGCTTATTGGTCCAGTTATGAGGATTTTTGTTTTCTTTATGTTGAGGTGTTATCCATACTGAAAGATTTTGATCTTCATCAGTAAGTGCTTCAAGTCCTCTTCAGTTTCAGCAAGCAAGGTTGTGTCATCTGCATATCGCATATTGTTAATGAGTCTTCCTCCAATCCTGATGTTGCATTCCTCATCATACAGCCAAGCTTCCAGTATCACATACACATATATACATATACCAGTATATATATATATATATATATGTACACATAACTAATAATATTTTGTTATATGTTGTCTTAATTATCCAGTGCAGCTATAACAAATACCAGAAGTGGATGGCTTTAAGAAACAGAAATTGATTTTCTCACAGTTTAGGAGGCTAGAAGTCTGAATTCAGGGTGCCAGCTCTAGGGGAAGGATTTGAACTGCCCATTTTCCATTAACAGCTGAGTGCTTAACCATTTGTGCCACCTTAATTAACAAAATAACATAATTAATTTAAAATTTAGCTGAAAAATCTGCTATATATTTATATTTAGCATAAATAAATGCCAGCATTGAAATATTTTTTTCTACAAGCTAGCAAACATACTTAGAAATTGTTAACTCTTCAGCCAAAGATTACACAGGCCCATAAAACAAACAATAATACATGTAGCTCAACCACGTATAAAAGACTAGATGGGCACACCAGCCCAGGGGCAAGGACAAGAAGGCAGGAGGGGAGGGGAAAGCTGGATAAATGGAAATGGGGAACCCAAGGTCGAGAAGCGGAGAGTGTTGACACGTCTCAGGGTTCGCAACCAATGTCACAAAACAATTATGTATATTAATTGTTTAATGAGAAACTAATTTGCTCTGTAAACCTTCATCTGAAGCAAAAAAAAAAAATTAGAAATCTATTGTATAATTCCAAACAAGAATAAGTAATAAACCAAAAAATAGAAAATTCTTTAGCTACCTGGGTAACTCTAAGTTATTCATAACTGGCAATCTGTATCTTCTCGTTTCTGGGAAGAACAGGACTGTGTGAAAATGTGGGCTTTGGCTTCTCATCAGAACCAAGTGTGAATCGATACCCTTTTATTCCAAAAGTGCTCTCAATTATATAGATGAGACACCCTGCCCAAGTACACAGCAGTTTACTGTTAATGCTTTAACATGGTATAGATTTTCTGTTTCACTTAAGAAATCTGAAAAAAATAAATTATAGAGAGATAGTTCAAGGCCTATAACCATAAGTGTATTATCTGTAGGTAGGAAATTGTAGTTGGACATAGTTCCATCAGAAAAAAAAGAAAGTAAGTGAAATTGGCAGTGGGGGAAGATAGATGGGGAGTGGAGCAGGCTATTTACATAAGTGGTCCAGAATAGGCACATACACAGAGGACACATTAAAACCCTGACTTTAATTAGGAAATGAATTTGACTTTGGCTCTGGCAAAATGACAACATACACTAACCTGAAAATCCTCCCTCTACAGACAGATTAAAAATGCTGAAAGAAATACAACAAAATATTATTTTAAATGAATATCTGAACTGGGAAGAAAGAAAGGGAAATTCCCATTTGCCAGAAACAAGAAGAAAAGGAAAAGCGAGCCAATAGCTTGTGACACTGGGGTTTGGAGAAGAAAATGTAATTATACTAGAAGCAGGCTGGGGTTTCATTGTCCCTGCAGGATCTGGAGGAGAGACCTACAAAAGAACAACAAATAGACAGCTGATTTTTCAGGCACAGTAACAGCTCCCCTAAGTCTTAAAGAATTTATTATGAATTGAATTATGTCTCCCAAAAATACGTGTTGTAAATTCTAACCCTTAGACCTGTGGTTAAAGAGCCCTGGTGGTGCAGTGGTTAAGCACTCGGCTGCTAACTGAAAGGTGGGCTGTTTCAACCCCCAGCCGCTCTGTGGGAGAAAGATGTGCCAGTCTGCTTCTGTAAAGACTTACAGCCTTGGAAATCCTACGGGGGCAGTTCTACTCTGTCCTATAGGGCCGCTATGAGTCGGAATCAACTCAACAGCAATGGGTTTGGTTTTGGGTTTTTATACCTGTGGATATAATCCTATTTGGGAAATGGGTTTTCTTTGTTAACAAGGTAGGGTGTAGGGTGTGTTTTAAGTCAATTTCTTTGGCGGTATCATCTCATAGAACTGACTTCAGGGCAGTGGGTTTGGTTTTTGTTTGGTTTTCTTTTGAGATATAGAAGAGCAGATTAAGCAAGCAAGGAGGCGAGCACAAATGGAGGGGAAGATACATGCCACATGATCGCCAAGCACCTTCTCCCAGAGTGGAGAGTGACAGCCTTCCCCTTGCCAGTGTCCTAAATTCCACCTTCTAGCCTCCTGAACTGTGAGAAAATAAATTTATTTGTTAAACCCACTCATGTGGTATTTCTGTTATAGTAGCACTAGATAACTAAGACAGAGTGCCTTGGGACTCAGTTCTTAGACTTCTTCTATTTTCAAGCTACACTTGATCCCTGGGTGACAGCACTCTGTTTTAAGTGCTATTGGGTTGCCATGAGTTGGAATCAACTCCACCGCATTTTGGGTTTTGTTGTTGTTAGCTGCCATCGAGTAAGCCTCTGACTCATGGTGACCCCATGTGTTACAGAGTAGAACTGCTCCATAGGATTTTCTTGGCTGTAATATTTACAGGAGCGTATTACCAGGCCTTTCTTCCATGGAGCCACTGGTGGGTTCGAACCGACAATCTTCAGATTAGCAGCCGAGTGCAAACCACTTGTGCCATTCAGGTTCCTTGTTTTAAGTACCACCATCTAAACACAGAGGACTCCAAAATTTATATTCCAGATTGAACTTCCATTCTAAACTCCAGACTCATAGACTCAACTGAATATGAGACATCTTATCTGTTTACAGACATCTCACACTCAGCCCACCTGCTCCCTTCTATAGATGGCCCCATCTCAGTAAGTGGCAACTCCATTTTTCCAGTGGCTCAGCCTGAAAAACTGAGCATCATCCTCCACTCCTCCTTTTTCTCTTACACCCCACATCTTGTCTGTCAGCAAATCCTCTTAACTCTACCTTCAAAATATATCCAGAATCCAACCACTTCCCATCACATCTACTGCTGCTATCCTGGTCCAAGCTACACTAATGTTTCAATTGGATTACTGCACTAGCTTCTGAACTTTTTCCCTGCTTCTGCCCTTGCCCTCTTTAGATTATTCAACAGCCAAATCAATCCTAATAAAATTCTTGTCAGTTTACGTCAATTCTCTATCAAAAATGCTCCAATAGCTCCCATTGTACCCAAGGAGAAAAACCTGAGCTAAAAATGGACCTCAAAGCCTTAAAAGATCTGAGCTCAACACTCTCACCCCTTATCTTCATGACTTCATATTCTACTTAGCTCTCCCTCCTTACTTTGCTTTGGCCACACTGACTTCCTTGTTATTTCTCAATCATGGTAGGCAGAGCCCCACCTCAGGCCCTTCTTTGCAGTTACTACTTTCTCTGCCAAGAATTCTCTTTCCCCAGATGACTTTATACCTCATTTCCCTCAGGTCTTTGTTCAAATGTCACTTTTTCTGACCACTCTACCTAAAATTGTAATCTCCCTCCTATGTCTAATACTCCCTATTCCCCTTTCTTGATGTATGTCTCTCCTTAGCATCACCACTACCACATTATACATTTTACTTAATTGTGTTGTTTATTGTCAGCGCCACCCCCACCCCATTAGAATGTAGGTAACAGGAAGATAGGGAATTTTTTTTTTTTTAGTATGTTTACTGCTGTATCCCTAGCACACAGTAAGCAACAATATTTGTTAAATAAATGAATGAATGCTAGCTTCATGGTTATGAAGGAAAAATATCAAACTGGAATTCTAAATGCAACAGAATACAATCAAAGCAAGGACAAAACCAAGACATATTTTTAGGTAAAGAAACAAAAAACACGGAAAGAATCACTTATAGGTCCTCCATGAAAGAATTTATAAGAGACATATTTCTGGAAGAAAGACACCAAGCCCAAAAGGAAGGAATAGGACATGAGAAGTAAGGATAAGCAAAGAAAATGTTATATAAATATAAAAACTACTATAATAATAAATAATTTGAGTGGTATGAAAACAAGGTGGAACCAAAGTACTAAACAATAATATATATGATGGGAGAGGATTATCACAATTCAAGCATTCTAAATGCCTTCCTTTTTAGAAGGAGGATGGAGATATTAATTTTTTTAAGTCAGTTATGCATGTTAACAATTAAAAGATAACTTCTAAGAGCACAGAATGTATAATTTCCCCTCTAAGAAATGGGGGAAAGGAAGGATAAAAAACTTAATTAATACAAACAGAAGACAGAAGGAAAAAAAAAAAAAATAAAGAAAAAGTATAATAAGGAAAAAGACAAACCAAAATAGAATGGTAGAAATAAACCTAATACATCAGAAATCACAATAAATGTAAATGTACCAAACATTAAATGTAAAGGCACCAAACATGCCCCTTAGAAGATAACGTTCTTAGGTTTGAATTTTAAAAATTCTGCTATATGCCATTTATAAAAGACACACCTAAAACATAACACAGAAGTGAAGTAAAAATAAACAGATGGGAAAAGATATAGCATGCAAACACTAACAAAAAGAAAGTTGGCATTATTATTTTAATATCAGATAAAACAGATTTTAATGAAAAAAACCATTACTAGGAATAAAGTAGTTCACTTAATGATAAAAATAACAATTCACTATAAAGAATCAAATTTGAACTAGAATGCAATAATATATACAGAAAACTGACAAACTCAAAGAGACAATGACAAATCTACAATCAGAATTCTTACATACTTCCTCAGTAATAAATAGATCAAGCAGTTAAAAAATTAATAAAGATATAGAAGACTCGGACAACACAATAAATAACATTATGGACACTTACATAACTTTGTGCCAAACAATAGGGAATATAATTTCTTTACCAGCACATAAAGATTTACCAAAATTGACCACAGACTAGGCCACAAAGCAAGTCTCAACAACTACCAAAAATTTCTCTTGTAGAGAACACATTCTATGCCCACACTGTCAGAATGATTTTTTTTAAACTGAGCTATATACTACTTACAGAAATACATCTAAAACATAAAAGCACAGAAAGGTAGCAAGCATAAGGACAGAAAGCTAGGGTACTCATATTAATATTAGAAAAATATAGACTTTAAGAAAAAGCATTTTAAGGATAAAATAGGTCACTTAATACTGTAACGACAAAAAATTCAACTGCCCAGTAGAATCGAACAATTTTCTAAACTTAAATGCATGTAATAAAATAGTCCTCGAACTAAACAAAGCAAATATTGGCACAACCACAAGATGAAATTAAACCTATCATCACAGAGGGAAATTTCATTATACCTATTTCAGGAGTCAATGAGACACTCATACAAAAATATTAGCAAAGTCACAGTAGATTTGAACAGCACAATTAATAAACTCAATTTAATGGTCATATTTAATGGACACACCAATTATAGAATATAGATTTCTCTCAAGGACAATGGAAATTTCAACAATTAAAAAAAATTGGGTCTCATACTGACCAATTTTCTCACTACATTGAAATAAAATAAAAAGAAATTTGTGTGGAAATTTAAAAACTTTGAAATAATTAGTGGGTCAAAGAATTCATAACAGAAACTTTAAAACACTGAGAAATGAATGATAATGAAAATGTAACATACCAAAATTTCAGGGATGCAATTAAAATGTTACCTAAAGAGAAATTTATAGTCACAAATACTTATATTCAAAAATAAAAACGGCTGAAAAATCAATGGCTAAAGGTACAACTTAAGAAATTAGAACAACAGAATAAACATGCAAAAGTAGAAGGAAGATTATAAAAGTAAAAGAAAAAAAAACTAAAGCAATAGAAAATAAGACACAAGAAAGAAATAAAAAAGTTAAACATGGAAAAGAATATTGAAATTGGCAAACCGCTGGCCTCAAGTAGCAACATAATGAATGGAAAAAAGGGAACAAGCTACAAATACAGCAGAGATTTAAAAAAATAACAAGAGAATATTGTAAAAATATTTATGTCAATACTTTTGCAAACTTAAATAAAATAGATTCCTAGAAAAATATCTTAGCAACACTGAAGAAACAGAAGGCCTGAAGAGTCCTATAACCATAACAAAAAGAACACTTCAGGCCCAGGTGGTCGTATAGACAAGTTCTACAAAACTTTAAAGAAAAATTAATTCCATTCTTATATAAATTTCTCCAGAGGATAAAAAGTTAGGAACATTCCACAACTCATCGAATGAGACCACTGTACCCTTGACACCAAAACCAAAGAACAGTATGACAAAGGCAAAGTACAGGGGAATGTAAATGGAAAAATACTAAACAATATGTTTGCAAGCCAAATCCAGCACTGTGAAAGAAATATAATACACCACAAACAAACTGAGTTTATTCCAGGAATTCAAGAACAGTTCATACCATGTAGCTGTCCACATCAACAGACAAAAATAGAAAAACCATAAGATCATCTCAGATGCAGAAAAGACATTTGACAAAAATCAACAACCAAATATCATTTAAAGCAATATTCTAAACAAATTTTTAAAATTAGGAAGAACATGAGGATGACTACTGCATTGCTTTTATTCATTACAATTCTGAAGGTTCTACTAACAAAGTAAAACAAGAAAAACAAAAGGGGTAAGAATTAGAAAGAAAGAATCACAATTGTTACTATTTGCAGATAATATGGTTCTCTTCACAGACAACACAAAAGAATCTACAAACGAATTATTAAAAATTATTAAGAAAGCCGCAAGGTGGTTGCTATAAAATCACTATACAAAAATAAATTGCATTTCTATGCATTGTAACACAAGAAATGCCATTAAAATATACATCATTTACAATAATAATAAAAAATACATGGTACCTAGAAATAAATACAACAAAAGATGTGTAAGATTTTTGTGTAGAAACTTAGAAAATGTTATTGAAGAGCATTAAAGGAGACCTAAATAATGGAGACAGATTATGTTCCTGGATAGGAAGACATCGCCCTAAAGATACCACTTCTCCCCAAACAGATGTATAGATTCAATTCAATTCTAATCAAAATAGCAAAAGGGTTCTTAGTGAACTTGTCAAAGATAATTCTAAAACATATGTGGAAGAGAAAGAATATTAAGATACTCCTTGTCTTAGTTGTCTAGTACTGCTATAACAGAAATACTACAAGTGGATGGCTTTAACAAAGAGAAATTTATTCTCTCACAGTCCAGTAGGCTACAAGTCCAAATTCAGGGAGTCAGCTCCAGGGGAACGCTTTCTCCGTGGGCTCTGGAGGAAGGTCCTTGTCATCAGTCTTCCCTTGGTCTGGGAGCTTCTCTACACAGGAACCTCAGGTCCAAAGGATGCACTCTGCTCCTGGCACTGCTTTCTTGGTGGTATGAGGTTCCCATGTGTCTCTGCTCACTTTTCTCTTTTATATCTCAAAAGAGACTAGCTTAAGACACTATCTAATCTCGTAGACCTCATCAGTATAACTGCCACTAATCCATCTTATTACATCATAGTGATAGAGTTTACAACACATAAGGAAATCATATCAGATTACAAAATGATACCCAATCATACAATACTGGGAATCCTGACCTAGCCAAGTTGACAGATAATTTTGGGGGACACAATTCAATCCATGACACTCCACCCTTTGGCCCCCAAAAATTCATGTCCTTGCCACATGTAAAACATATTCACCCCATCGTATCATAACAAAAGTCTTAAATCGACTCCAAGTCCAAAATCCAAAAATTCCTCTTCATCTGTGAAATCTAGAATACAAGTGATCTGCTTCCAAAGTACAATGGTAGAACAGGCACAAACTAGACATTTCCATTACAAATGGGAGAAACTGGAGAAAAAGAAGGAATAACAGGCACCAAGCAAGTCAGCAGAACACGTTACATTAGCCCGCAAGGCTTTGAAAATAAACCTCTGTTCTCTGAGACAATTTACACGGTAGCTCTGCCCTCCAGACTCTAACTATTGGCCACACTCTTAGGATTCTGAGTGGAGGCCCCTCGGCCCAGGGCTTCAGCTCCGCCTTCCAGGCCTACTGGGTCAGCAACTCTGCTCCCCTGGCTTTAGGCGCACCATTTTCTTAGTCCACCCTTAGAAACACCAGAGGCCATGGCTCCACCCTTTGAAACCCCTGAGGTCACAGCCATACCTTTTGAGACTGAGGCAGCTTGGCTTCTTGTGTTTCTTGTCTCTTCAGCTTCTGCTTCCTGTGGCTTCTCGGCCCTCAGGCCTCACGCCCGCATCTTCCTTGCTGGGGCAAGTATTCCAAAGCTTGGTAGCTCCACCAATAAGTGCCTGGAGGCACCGCACTCCACCAGGAAGCCTCCTGGCAAAGGCACTCAGCTCTCTCGCTCCGTGGGTCAGCTCCAGCGCCATCTCACGCTGGTATCCTGATTCTGCTGCTGCTGGTTCTCTGCTGCTGCTGCTTTTCTGCTGCTGCTGCCACTCCTCTATCCAGTCAGTTTCAAAACTGCTTCCACATTTTAGGTATCTGTTAGAGCAGCACCCACTCTCTCGGTACCAAATTCTGTCTTGATCATCTAGTGTTCCTATAACAGAAATACCACAAGTGGATAGCTTTAACAAAGAGAAACTTATTTTTTCACAGTCTAGTAGGCTACAAGTCCAAATTCAGGGTGTCAACTCCAGGAGAAGGCTTTCTCTCTCTCTGTCGGCTCTGGAGGAAGCTCCTTGTGATGCATCAGTCTTTCCTTGGTCTGGAAGCATCTCAGCACAGGAACCTCAAGTCCAAAGGGCATACTCTGCTCTCGGTGCTGCTTTCTTGGTGGTATGAGGTTCCCATGTGTCTCTGCTCACTTCTCTCTTTTATATCTCAAAAGAGACTGGCTTAAGACACTATCTAATCTTGTAGACTTCATCAGTATAACTGCCACTAATCCATGTTATTACATCATAGTGATAGAGTTTACAACACATAAGGAAATCACATCAGATTACAAAATGGTACCCAATCATACAATACTGGGAATCATGACCCAGCCAAGTTGACAGATATTTTGGGGGGACACAATTCAATCCATGGCACTCCTGAAGAGCGATTGTATGACTCTTTTAACAGGTAACAGATGTGGATTTTTATCTAGTGCAAACTATGATGTTATGAACATGTGTCACACACACTCACACACAAAAAGAATCACGTGCACTTGTTTCATATTACCTACAAATCTGACTTAAAGGCACACTTAGTAACGGATCTCATTTGTAACCCGGGGACTGTCTGTATTTAAAGAATTCTTATTATGTGGCAGATACTGTTACAAATGCTGAGGTTAAAGAACAACTGTCTTGTGAAAACTTAAAAAAAAACCAAAAAACTGAAGAATAAGACTAAGGGAACTTGGCGTAGGGATAGGGAAATGGATTCAGCAGAATCGAGAGCTCAGAAACAGACCTAAGCCTACCTAGAAACTTGATATACAGCAGAGATGGCACTGCAGATCAGTGGGAAAATGACTTTTCAGTGAATAGTGCTGGGCTGGGACAGCTATTTTTCCATACAGAAATTAGATCCCTTGTAAACATTATACAGAAAAGTCAATTCCTTATATATTAAAGACAAATGTGAAAAGCAAAACATTAAAACTTACAGAAAATAATATAGGGGTATACCTTTATGACCATGGGGCCTTAAGGGAAAATATAAATTTGGAGGCTAAAACGAAAATATAAACACAAAAATTTAAAACTTCTGTCCATCATAAACAGCGGAAGGATAATTAGGGAGAAAATATATACTATATATATATATAATCTGACAAAAGACTGGTTTACAGAATAAAGATCTCCTACAAATAAATAATAAAAAGACCAATAGAATAAATTGGGCAAAGTAAATAATAGGCACTTCAAAGAAGAGACAAGATCCTCAAACTTATTAATAATTAATACTACAGTGAGATAGCATTTTACACCCATCCAGATTAGGAAAAAAAATTAAAGTTAGACATTACTGAGTATTGACAAGTATATAAAGTAACTGGGACTTTTATCCCATGTTGTTGGCAGTGTAAATTTCTAGACCATTCCGGAGGGGAAAAAGGAATTATCGTGGAAAGTTAAAGATGCACAGGCCTTATGACCCAGCTGCTCTACTCCTAGACATATACCTTGAGAATCTCTTCCACATGTATAGGACACTCCAAGAATGTTCAATGCAGCACTGTTTTCACAGCAAAGCCCTTGAAATAACTATAAATTGTGGCATAGTCATGAAAAAAAAGAATGAATTAAAGCTAATACATGAATACAGATGAATCTCAAAAACAACAATTGAGTAAAAACAGCAACTCATAGAAGAACATCTATGATACAATTTACTTTAAGTTAAAAAACACGGAACACTTATATTGCTTAAGGATTTTTGCATTGTACATGGAAGGGGATAAAAAACAAGACAAATTATAAATAGGCACTTCAGAAGAATGGTTACCCTTGTCCCAGAGGGAAAGGGATATGACAGGGTAAGGCCTACAAGAGGCTTCAAAGGTATTGAAAATTATCTATTTCTTAAGCTGAATGGTAGTTTTTAAAGAAAATACCACAGATATTCTTTTGTTTATATGAAATATTTCATAATAGAAACATAAACATGAAAAAAGATGATCTATGGCTTGCCTTCCCCCTCCCATATTAATCCATAACATAATAATTACAGAATGCTTTTGACTCGTTTTGGATGCTACTGAGAATCTTACTAAACCTTTTTTACATTAGCCTTCCCCTATCTCAAGTATCCTTTATTTAATTTAATAAACCTCATGATGATATCACCAACAATTAAGTAGTCTTAACTCACCACTCTTTCTTGTATACCGTGTCTTCTTTTGGATTTATTTCATCTTCTATTTGTCTCAAGTATTTCCTTGAGTATTTTTTTCTAGAAAGGTTACATAGGTAGTGTCATGGATTGAATTGTCTCCCCAAGACTATCTGTCAGCTTGGCTAGGTCATGATTCCCAGTATTATATGATTGTGTACCATTTTGTAATCTGACGTGATTTCCCTATGTGTTGTACAGTCTATCACTAAAAAGTTAATAAAATGGATTAGTGGCAGTTATATTGATGAGATCTACAAGATTATATAGTGTCGGGTCTGAAAAGGTGAAGCTTTCAATAGCTTTGCCCATTTGTAATGTTAATATATACTGATGATTCTGTAATGGCCTTTGGACTCGGGCAGACATGGCTCTAACAGCATGCTTGTCCATTTTCCCACTTTTATCTGTTCTGTGATATTTCTTTCCTTGGACTCGGGCAGACATGGCTCTGGCAGCATGGTTGTCCGTTTCCCACTTCTGCCCTTTTGAATATATGCTGAATAAAACTTTCTTTTTGCTTTAAAAAAAAAAAAAAAAGAAAAAGATTATATAGTGTCTTAAGTCAATCTCTTCTGAGATATAAAAGAGAGAAGCGAGCAGAGAGACATGGGGACCTCATACCACCAAGAAAGCAGCACTGGGTGCAAAGTGTGCCCTTTGGACCTGAGGTTCTGGTACTGAGATCCTCCCAGAACCAAGGGAAAACTGATCACAAAGTGCTTCCTCCAGAGTAGACAAAGAGAGGAAGCCTCCCCCTGGAGGTGATGCCCTGAATTTGGACTTGTAGCCTACTAGACTGTGAGAGAATAAATTTCTCTCTGTTAAAGCCATCCACTTCTGGTATTTCTGTTATAGCAGCACTAGATGACTAAGACAGGTAGTATAGTTCCAGTCTTTCCATATTTAAAAATATCTTTGTTGTGACATTATACAACCCAACATACCCAGTAGAGTCACTGGGTATACAATTCTAATGCCACAATCTTCTCCTTTCAGAAGTCTGTAAATACTATTCCATTCTGTTTTAGCAGTTAGAATTCCAGATAAGAAGCCTGATGCCAGTTTGATTCTCCTTCCTTAGAATTCTGAAATTTAGCCAGGTCTTGCCTAGATGTTAGTTTTTCATTACTTTTTCCTGGGATTCAGTGAACTCTTAGGATCTTTCTTCAGTTTAGGATCATTTTCTTCTATTGTTTCTTTTATATCTACTTCTGTCATTCCTGGCACTTTATGATTGTTTTTTCTTTTTGCTAGCAATTCTGGGAGAATTACTTTAGCTTGACTTCTGTTTCATTAATAAGGTTTTCAGCTATATTTAATCTGATCATTACTGACTCCAATTTATTTATTTATTTATTTAATTCCCAAGAACTTTCTTGTTTTAGGCTGCTTCTTTTGTAAAACAGACTATTCTTGTTTAATTAATGGAGTATTTCCTTGGATTTCAATGAGATGATGAAATAAAAATAGTTAGTTTGTGTTTTAATAATAACTATTTCGGCAGGGGCCTTTTTGCTTTGAACCTGTTGAGTCTCTTCATAATGTCTGACCGTGTTTCATTTTCAGCTTATAAATGATAGTCTGATAGAACTTTCTGCAATGATGAAAATTTTCTATTCTGCACTGTCCAATATGTTAGCCACTAGCCACATGTGGCTATTAAGCACGTGAAATGTGGTTACTGCAACTGAGGAACCAAAGTTTTTATTTTATTTAATTAATTTAAATATAATATTTAATAGCCTCATGTGACATGGCTACAATATTGGATAGTGAAGGTCTAGATTAGTCAGTATTCCTGGCTGATATGGGCTCTGCCACAAATGTATCAATCACTACTGATTTCTTCAGCAAGACACACACCTCCACACTCCCATCTGGTGAGCTCCATGGGAGGTACAAAAGATGGCTGAAAGGGGTGGCAGATATAACTACCCTAAGATGTGATGGAGAAAGAGACCAGTAGGTAGACCTGCCCCTTTAGCAGTGCTTGGTGAGCGGGTCTCTCTCCCCAGTGTGGCAGATAAGGGTAGCCATAGAAAGGACAATAAACATGTTAAGCTACCCCCCATTAAGGGTTCACTTCTGCATCTCTGCAGAAATTCCTCCCAGCTTCAGATTCATGAGTAGAGACCCTTCAGGACTGGGATAGAGTTTTCTCTCTAACAGCAGTTGCACTGCTCCAGCAGAGAGTGAAATAGAGATTCTTAGTCCTACACTGTGGTGCCACTATTATAATAAGAAAAAATAATGGCACTTAAAAAAATCCAAAACCTTTGACTTTCTTTTTAATTTGAATCAAAACCAACTTGCTAAGTTCTAAAGTGTCACAATCTGCAGTATATAATAATCTTCCAAATGTTTCACTAAACTATGAAATAATTTGGCCAATAAACAAATATGGTAATAGACCTGGAGGGAAATATTTAATAACGTACGCCAAATTAAAACCTGAACCTCCAAATTGGATGCAACTTCAGAGAGAAAAATAAGAATGTGTATACGAATAATTGAGTAAAAACAAGGACACTTGTTCCTTAGATTAAAAAACAATAAAAAGTTTATAATTATTTTGACCTTAAAAAAACATATATATATATACACACATACACATTCTAAGTGCTCTATACCACTGCTAAATTATCAAATTTTTTACATTCTTCTTTTGTGAAAAATCACTATTAGTTTCTCCAACTTTTTCATCAATTATCAAATACACTCTAGAATAAGAGATTAAATGACATTTTAAGTCTGTGATACCATGGATAAGAGTTCCCAGGGCATTCTTTTCTGAGTTGTTTGAATTGAGGGGGAAAAAAAAAAGGCAGAAAAGAGGCAGAAAGTCCTGTGCAGGAAGAGCACGGGCTTTGAGTCAGACACATTTAGGAAGGTTCTGCAACATATTGGTAGGACCCTGGCCAAGTTATTTCTGTCTCTGAGCCTCAGTGTTCTCATTTGTAAAATGAGGATACTATTATCTGTCTCACAATTAGTGAAAGGACCAATTACTGGCACACTGAATGGTCTCTATTATTTTCTCCTTTCACACTTTTGAAAAAGTAAAAGTTTGTTTTACCTTATATGTCAATTAGATTTTTCCTTAAATAGTTCAGTGTGAATACTTCTTCCTTCCTAAAACAGAAGTGGAAGCATCTTGGCTCATCATCCAAAAGAAAAAGCTGTCGTATGTCCTGCTATGACTGAATTATAGCAGGGAGATTCATATACTGACCTTTTTAGACATGGATTTTCCAAGAATATATTTTAATAATGTGTTAGTTAGGGATCCTATTTACAAGTGACCAAAACTCAGCTCAAGCAAGCTTTAAAAAGGTATGTGTGTGGTGGTGGAGGTAGTGGTGGTGTTGGCAGGGCAGTCCTCATTTCCAAGGAAGAGAAGAACCTCCAAGCCAGGAATAACACAGATGCAGCTGTGCCTATGAAACTACTTAAGTCAGGGACTCACCATCTGGTTTCTCATCTGTTTCATCCTGTATATTAACTCTATTCTTTTCTCTATCTGAAGATAGTCTTTATCCACAGGGTAAAAACATACCAGAAGCTACCAGGTTTTATATTTTACAGAGCTTGCCACTAAAGAGGACTGATTCCATTCTCTTGATCCCCAATTCCAACAAGCCCAGAGAAAGACTTTGACTGGCCTGAGCTGGGTCAGCTATCCACTCCTGAACTACCAGGAGTCAGGATGTTACTCCACTGAAGCCCTGTGGCAGTTCCCAGAGTGGAGAATGGATGGAGACAATTTATACAAGGAACAGCTCAAGTTTCCTTCCTTAATAAAAAGTAGTTTTACTTTTTTTTTTAACCCCAAATTCAGACTAAAATGTTAAGATGAAGTGAGCATCTGGGAGTAGAGAAGTAAATTTATAGGCAGATACAAACATGATTTGGAGAGTAAAAACCAGTCATAGTGAGGTGGAGCCAAGATGGCAGATTAGTCAGACACACCTATGTCCCCTTATAGCAAAGACTCGGAAAAATAAGTAAAACAAATGCAGACAACAACCCTGGAAGGCAGAACATCAAAAAAGAAGAATAAAGAATTTAATGAAACAGTAACTGGAAGGAAAAAATGAATGAATGCAGTGAGGGAGGAGTATCATGAAATGCAGGGGCTCTACCAACCACCCCAGCTCAACATGGCCATTTTAAGACAAAGCCAGAAGTGTCTGCAGGAGACGAACATACAGAGGCAATTCCACGCCATTCCCAAAAGAGACAGAGAAACTATATAAACATACTCAGACAGAAACAAGAGCAAGGAGAGAGCCAAGATCCAGAACCAGATACCTACACGTGACGGTCCCTGACCTCGGGGGTGAGTGGCACGCACAAAGCAGTGGAGATGCGGAGTGGCAGTGGGATGTTTCCCACCCGAACGGACCCTGGATGTTCCCCACCCCACAGTTGGTCAGGAGCAGGTCCTGACTGGGAAGGGCCTGGGCACCGCGTCCAGCAACCAGAGAAGCCCACTTCCCCTACCCCTACTCTCCTGAAAGAAGCAGTAGGGGACCCCATACCCAGGACATCCCATTTGACTGGGGACCAAAATACAAGCCACATCCCTCTCCCCTACCCAGCCCTATTTATCACCTCTCCCTTTGCCCACCTGAAAAACAGCAGTAGTCACCCTCCTGTGCATGCCCCCACCCACCACCTACACTGCCCCGGCCTAGGGGAGTGGCGGAGGTCACACATGCCTGTGCACGCGCCACCCTACATCAGCACCTGGCCTGGCCCAGCGAGAGGTGGCAGAAGTGTGACTGCTCAGGTGCCCACCCACTGCCCCCCAACCCAGCAAAAGGCACTAATGGCACAGCCTTGCACGCACCCGCCCACTGTTCCCTCTCTCCTTCACCCACCTGGTGAAAGGCACTGGCGGTGCAACCATGCGCATACCCACCGGTCCCTCTCCCCTGCCTGGCAAGAGTCCCAGGCAACATGATCCCATGAGTGTCTTCCCACTGCTCCCCTCACCCCCTCTGCCTGGTGAGAGGAACTAGTGCTGCGATCAAGTGCATGTACACCTACTGCTCCCTCCCCCCACCCCCGCAGGTAAGAGGCACTGATATCACAGCTGTGCATACCCCCACCTGCCGTACCCTCCCCCTCCCCCTCTCCAGCAAGAAGCACTGGTGGTGCATCCATGCACGTGCCCACCACTCCTGCAACCCTCTCCCCTGCCCAACAAGAAGCAGAGAGGGTGCAACCCCCATATGCGCCTGCCCACGACTCACCCTCGTGACCTCCACCCAGCAAGAGGCGCAGGTGTCTTGACAGTGAACACATCTACTTACCACTCCCTCCCCAACTGGCAAGAGGTGCCAGCAGCACAACTATGAACGCACTCATCCACCATTCCCTCCCTCCTCCCCTTGCCAGAGCAAGGCAACAGCAGTGCAAAAGCAAATGCACCTGCTCATCACTCCATTCCCCTCCCGTCACCCAGCGAGAGGCACTGGCAGTGTGACCAGGCACACGTCCATCCAATACTTCTGTCCAGCATGAGGTGGAGCCAGCACAACTGTGCATGCTTGCGCACTCGCTACCCATCTCTGTCACCACCCACCACCCTCTCACCCGGGGAGCAGTAATGACCATGTTCCCGCTCACAGAACACACCCACCACAACTGCAACATCACCCAATCGGCGAGGACCACTTCCTGCTCCCACACTACTGGACTGACGACAGATGGTGGTCAACCCCCCACCAAGACCATCCTCAACTGCCCAGCAAGACCAGAGAACAGAGAATAGCGACCACACATCCAGCCACTGCCACACCTACCCGGAGACAGGGGGCAAGGCTCAAGTGTGGCCAGACTACCTACCAGAGTAGCATGCCAGCACTGCCTGCTCAGATAAATCAAAACAAAACAAAACAAAAAATCAGGACACAGCAAACAAATATATGATTAATAAATAAATATAATAACACTTCAATACCTCTGGGACAACAAAGAATATCAAATCACCTAAAGAAGCAGGAAAAGATGGCTCCAGCAAATGTCCAAAATAAAGAAGCAGAAAACTTCCTGAGGAAGAAGAGGTAATCAAACTAAAGGATAAATTCGAAAGACTTATAGATAGCACCCTCCAAGAAATGAAGAAAGAGATCAAGGAAAACACAAACAAAACCAAGGAAACATAGACAAAATCAAGGAAAGCACAGGCAAAACACTAGAAGAATTCAGGAACACAGTACAAGAACAAAATGACAAAATAAATAGCCAATTTGAAACCATATAAAAACAGCAATCAGAAATCCAGAAGATTAACAATAAAATCTCAGAAATAGGCAACTCAATGGAAGGACATAAGAGCAGAATCGAAGCAATGGAAGATAGAATCAGCAAACGAGAGGACAAAATCCCTTGACATTAACTTGTTTGGGGAACAATCAGAAAAAACAGTGAAGAAAAATGAAGAAAGCCTAAGAGTTATGTGGGACACTATCAAAAGGAATAATCTACACATGATCAGAATCCCAGAACAGGGGAAGACAGTAAAAAGCACAGAGAGAATGTTTGAAGATTTGCTGGCAGAAAACTTCCCTTATATCAGGAAGACGAGAAGATATCCATCCACGAAGCACAATGACCCCCATACAGGATAGATCCCAAAAGAAGATCAGCAAGATATATTATAATCAAAATCTTCAAAACCAAAGACAATGAAAGGCTCCTGAGAGCAGCTAGGGAAAAACAAAACATCACCTATGTGATGGATTGAATTGTGTCCCCCAAAAATGTCTGTTGGCTTGACTAGGTCATGATTCCCAGTACTGTATGATTGTGTAATCTTATGTGATTTCCTTATGTATTGTAAACTCTATCACTATGGTGAGGTTATATATGATGAGGTCTACAAGATTAGTGTCTTTATCCAATCTCTTTTGAGATATAAAAGAGAGAAGTGAGCAGAGACACATGGGAACCTCACACCACCAAGAAAGCAGTGCCAGGAGCAGACTGCGGCCTTCGGACCTGAGGTTCCTGTGCTAAGATGCTCCCAGACCAAGGGAAGACTGATGCATCACCAAGACCTTCCTCCAGAGCAGACAGAGGGGAAAGCCTTATTCTGGAGCTGATGCCCTGAATTTGGACTTGTAGCCTACTGGACTGTGAGAGAATAAATTTCTCTTTGTTAAAGCCATCCAGCTGTGGTATTTCTGTTATAGCAGCACCAGACAACCTACAAAGGAGAACCAATAAGAATAAGCTCTGAAACTTCTCTGCAGAAACCATGTGTGATGGTTAAAGTTGTGTATCAATTTGGCTGGGCCATGATCCTCAGTGGTTTGGCAGTTATGTTGTAGTTTGTCAGCTTTTTAATTCTATAATCACCTCCATAATGAGATTTGATCTAATATGATGGCATTCTGAAAGTCCATGGATTGTAGTTTTGGCAGAAGCACTGCATGCAGAGAAGGCAAATCCACAACCAGAGTAAGTGTCTATTATAATAAGAACAAAATGCTGCCCTTTCCAGGATGCAAGTGGTCCAGTGTAATCAACTTTCCACCAGGTTGCTGGCTGATCACCTCGAGGGATGGTGCCATACTGGGGACTCACTGTTGGTCTTTGCTGCTGGCAGATTGGGCACTCAGCAGTGGCTGTAGCCAAGTCAGCCTTGGTGAGTGGAAGTTCATGTTGCTAAGCCCATGCATAACCTCCATCTCTGCCACCATGGACACTTTGTTCATGAGTCCATTAAGCAATGATGGGAGTGGCTGGGGAAAGAGGATGACTGGTTTTGGCAGAACTCGTTATCCTATCCACTTGACTGTTAAAATCCTCCTCTGCTGAGGTCACCCTTTGATTGAGCACTCACATGGGACACAAATATCTTCACTTCTTTGGTCCATTCAGAGAGGTCTCTGTACATACCTCTTCCCCATACTTCCTTGTCTCCAATTTTCCAATCATGCTCCTTCCAATCCCTGACCATCCAGCCAAACCATTGGTCACAGCCCATGAATCAGTATACAATCGCACAGCTGGCCATTTCTCCTTCCAAGCAAAGTGAAAGATTTGCACTGCTCGAAGTTCTGCCCATTGGTATGATTTCCCTTCACCACTGTCCTTCAGGGAGGTCCCAGAAACAGGCTGTAGTGCTGCCGCTGTCTACTTTCAAGTGGTGCCTGCATATCGTGCAGAACCATCTGCAAACCAGGCATGAGTTTACTCTTCCTCAGTCAACTGATCATAAGGAACTCACCATAAGGCCACAGGTGCAGACTGGGAGATGGAAAGTAATGTGACAGGCATGGAGACCATGGGCATTTGGGCCACTTCCTCATGCAACTTACTTGTGCCTTCAGGTCCTGCTTGGGTCTGATCTCATATATACCGCTTCCATTTAATGATGGAATGCTGCTGTGCACATCCAACTATATGATTCTGTGGGTCACACAACACTCAGTCCATGATGGGCAGTTCAGGCCACATGGTGACTTGGTGTCCCATAGTTAAGCGTTCAGTCTCTACTAAGGCCCAGTAACAAGTCAAAAGCTGCAGAGGATGGCAGGGCTTTGCTCCAGTGTCCTAAGGGTCTGTGCTGTGATTCACCAATAGGGGCCTGCCAAAGACTCCAAACAGCATCTCTATCTGCCACTGCCACTTCAAACACCATTGGATAAACCAGATCATATGTCCCAAGTGGCAGAGCAGCTTGCACGGCAGCCTGAACCTGTCGCAGAGCCTTCTCTTGTACTGGACCCCACTCAAAACTAACAGCTTTTCAAGTCACTTGATAAACAGGCTGAAGTAGCACACTCAAATGAGAAATATGTTGCCTCCAAAATCCAAAGAGGCCCACTAGGCCTTGTGCCTCCTTTTTAGTTGCAGGAGAAGCCAGATGCAGTAACTTATCCTTCACTTTGGAAGGAATATCTCTATATGCCCCACACCACTGGACCCTTAGAAATTCACTGAGGTGGAAGTTGCCTGAATTTTTGTGGGATCAATTTCCTTTTCTCTAGCACGCAAATGTTTTACCAATAACTCCAGAGTTTGGTGTCCAGCAATACCAGCTCTGTTACTACAAGAAATAAGGCTTTTTTTTCAAGGCATAAGTGGAAACTTTGAGGTCGTTTATGCAGCACTTGAGCTTTGACTCTGAAGCCCTGAGCACATCGCTTTCTTTCACCAGTTTGTCTAGCGAAAGTAGGACCAACCAACCAGCTTCCTTATACTTCTCATTCTAACAAAACTGTACAAAGGTATCACACATGTAATCACCCAGAGCCTTGCCTTTCACCAATACCTGATCTATTGGTGGTGATATTTTGTGTATTTGTATTGCCACCTCATCCATGGATTAGCAGTGCCCTCTTTACTACTGGAAGCAGAGTCATCAACATCTTGAAGACTAACCAGACTTGAGAACCAATTTAGAAAACTCATCCTTACAATTTTCTTTCTCTAGAACCACTCTCAGTACCAAATAACTCAAAATGGGTCAAAGACCTAAATATAAAACCTACAACTATAAAGATCACGGAAGAAAAAATAGGGACAACCCTAGGGGCCCTAATACATGGCATAAATAAAATACCAACCATGACTAAAAATGTACAAACAGCAGAAGCTAAACTAGATGAATGGGACCTCCTAAAAATAAAACTTACGCTCATCACAACACTTCTCCAAAAGAGTAAAAAGAGAACCTAGACTGGGAAAAAAATTTTTGTACGACACACTCAACAAAGGGTTAATCTCTAAAACTTATAGAGAACACCTCAACAACAAAATGACAAAGAATTCAATTAAAAATGGGAAAAGGACATGAACAGACTTTCTCCAAAGAAGACATTCAGGTGGCTAACAAACACATGAAGAAATGCTCATGACCATTAGCCATTGTTGTTACTGTTGTTAGGTGTCATCAAGTAGGTTCCAATTCATGACGACCCTATGTATAACAGAATGAAACACTGTCCAGTCCTGCACTATCCTCATAATCATTGTTATGCTTGAGCCCATTGTTGCAGCCAGTGTGTCAGTCTATCTCCTTGAAGGTCTTCCTCTTTTACGCTGACCCTCTACTTTACCAAGCATGATGTCCTTCTCCAGGGACCGGTCCCTCCTGATAACATGTCCAAAGTATGTTAGACAAAGTCTCGCCATCCTTGCTTCTAAGGAGCATTCTGGCTGTACTTCTTCCAAGACAGATTTGTTCACTCTTCTGGAAGTCCATGGTATATTCAGTATTCTATGCCAACACCACAATTCAAATGCATCAATTCTTCTTTTGTCTTCCTTATTCATTGTCCAGCTTTCGCATGCATATGAGGCGATTGAAAACACCATGGCTTGGGTCAGGCACACTTTAGTCCTTAAAGTGACATCTTTGCTTTTTAACACTTCAAAGAGGTCTTTTGCAGCAGATTTGCCCAATGCAATGCGTCATTTGATTTCCTGACTGCTGCTGACATGGATGTTGATTGTGGATCCAAGTAAAATGAAATTCTTGACAACTTCAATCTTTTCTCCATTTATCATGATTTGCTTATTGGTCCAGTTGTGAGGATTTTTGTTTTCTTTATGTTGAGGTGTAATCTATACTGAAGGCTGTAGTCTTTGATCTTCATCAGGAAGTCCTTCAAGTCCTCTTCACTTTCAGCAAGCAAGGTTGTGTCATCTGCAAAATGCAGGTTGTTAATGAGTCTTCCTCCAATCCTGAGGCCACGTTCTTCTTCCTATAGTCCAGCTTCTCGAATTGTTTGCTCAGCCTACAGATTGAATAATTATGGTGAAAGGATACAACCCTGACGCACACCCTTCCTGACTTTAAATCACGCAGTGGGCCTTGTTCTCTTTGCACAACTGCCTCTTAGTGTATGCACAGGTTCCTCAAGAGCACAATTAAGCGCCCTGCAATTCCCATTCTTCACAATGTTATCTATAATTTGTTATGATCCACACAGTTGAATGCCTTTGCACAGTCAATAAAACACAGGTAAACATCTTTCTGGTATTCTCTGCTTTCAGCCAAGATCCATCTGACGCCAGCGATGATATCCCTCATTCCATGTCCTCTTCTGAATTCGGCTTAAATTTCTGGCAGTTCCCTGTTGATATACTGCTGCAACCGCTTTTGAATGATCATCAGCAAAATTTTACTTGTGTGTGATATTAATGATATTGTTGATAATCTCTGCATTCTATTGGATCAACTTTCTTTGGAATGAGGACAAATATGGATCTCTTCCAGTCAGTTGGCCAGCTAGCTGTCTTCCAAATTTCTTGGCATAGACAAGTGAGCATCTCCAGGGCTGCAACCATTTGTTGAAACATCTCAACTGGCATTCCTTCAATTCCTGGAGCACTGTTTTTTGCCAATGCCTTCAGTGCAGCTTGGACTTGTTCCATTAGTACCATAGGTTCTTGATCATATGCTACCTCCTTAAATGGTTGAACATCGACCAATTCTTTTTGGTACAGTAACTCCATGTATTCCTTCCATCTTCTTTTGATACTCCTTGCGTCATTTAATATTTTCTCCATAGAATCCTTCAATATTGCAACTCGAGGTTTGAATTTTTTCTTTAGTTGTTTCAGCTTGAGAAATGCATGTTCTTCCCTTTTGGTTTTTTAACTTCAAATCTCTGCACCTTTCATTATAATAGTTTAGTTTTCTTCTCAAGCAGCCCTTTGAAATCTGTTCAGCGCTTTTACTTCATCATTTCTTCCTTTCACTTTAGCTACTTGTTATGGATTGAATTGTGTCCCCCAAAAGTGTGTGCCAACTTGCCTAGGCCATGATTCCCAGTATCATAAGACTGCCCACCTTTTTATCATCTGATGAGATTTTCCTATGTGTTGTAAATCCTAAATCTATGATGTTAATGAGGCAGGATTAGAGGCAGCTATGTTAATGAGACAGGACTCAATCTACAAGATTTGATTATCTTTTTTTTTTTTTTTTTTATTGTTTTGTGACATTGGTTTCCAACCCTGCAACATGTGAACATTCTCCCCTTCTCGACCTCGGGTTCCCCGTTTCCATTCATGCAGCTTTTCTGTCCCCTCCTGCCTTCTCATCCTTGTCGCTGGGCTGGTGTGCTCATTTAGTCTCATACACATGGTTGAGCTACATGTATTATTGTTTGTTTTATGGGCCTGTCTAATCTTTGACTGAAGGGTGAACCTCAGGAGTGACCTCAGTACTGAGTTAAAAGGGTGTCCGGGGGCCATACTCTCAGGGTTTGTCCTGTCTCTGCCAATCAGTAAATCTGGTCCTTTCTTGTGAATTTGAATTTTGCTTTACATTTTTCTCCAAATCTGTTTGGGACTCTCTATTGTGATCCCTGTCAGAGCAGGCGGTTGTGGTAGCAAAGGCACCACCTAGTTGTGCTACACTCTGGTGGAAGCTGTGGTAGTTGTGGTCCATTAGTCCTTTGGACTAATCTTTCCTTGTGTCTTTGGTTTTCTTCATTCTCCCTTGCTCCAGACGGGGTAGGACCAGTGGAGTATCTTAGATGGCCAATCACAAATGCTACTCACCAGAGTAGGATGTAGAACATTTTCTTTATAAACTATGTTATGCCAATTTAGCTAGATGTCCCCGGAAACCATGGTCCCCAGCTCTCAGCCCAGTAATTCAGTCCCTCAGGGAGTCTGGATGTGTCTGTGAACCTTCTATGACTTTGCCTTGGTCAAGTTGTACTGAGTTCCCCAGTACTGAGTACTGCCTTACCCTTCACCAAAGTTTCCACCTATCTATTCTCTAGTTAGTGTTCCCCCTCAACCGCCACCCCTTAGGCTATATCTTGAATCAATCTCTTTTGAGATATAAAAGAGAGAAGCGAGCAGAAAGACAGGGGGACCTCATGACACCAAGAGTGAAGAACCAGGATGGGAGAACGTACCTTGGACCTGGGGTCTCTGCGCTGAGAAGCTCCTAGACGAGGGGAAGATTATGACAAGGACCTTCCTCCAGAGCCAACAGAGAGAGAGAGAGCCTTCCCCTGGAACTGGCACCGTGAATTTGGACTTGTAGCCTCCTAGACTGTGAGAGAATAAGTGTCTCTTTGTTAAAGCAAAAAAAAATGAAAGACTTCTCCTGGAACTGGCACCCTGAATTCAGACTTCTAGCCTCCTAGACTGTGAGAGAATAAACCTCTGTTTGTTAAAGCCATCCACTTGTGGTATTTCTGTTGTAGAAGCACTAGATAACTAAGACACTACATTCAAGAGCAAGTTTCATAGTCTCTTCTGACACGCATTTTGGTCTTTTCTTTCTTTCCTGTCTTTTTAATGACTTCTCGCTTTCTTCACATATGATATCCTTGATGTCATTCCACAACTCGTCTTGTCTTCAGTCATTAGTGTTCAATGCATCAAATCTATTCTTGAGATGGTCGCTAAATTCAGGTGGGATATACTCAAGGTCTTACTTTGGCTCTCGTGGACTTGTTCTAATTTTCTTCAACTTCAACCTGAACTTGCATATGAGCAATTGAGGGTCTGTTCCAGAGTCAGCCCCTGGCCTTGTTCTGACTAACGATATTGAGCTTTTCCATTGTCGATGTGATTCCTGTGTATTCCATCTGGCAAGGTCCACGTGTATAGTTACCATTTATGTTGCTGAAAAATGAAGAAGTCGTTGGTCTTGCAAAATTCTAAAATGATACCTCTGGCATCATTTCTATTACCAAGGCCATATTTTCCAACTACCAAACCTTCTTCATTTCCAACTTTCACATTCCAATCACTAGTAATTATCAACGCATCTTGATTAATTGTTTGATCAATTTCAGACTGCAGAAGATGGTAAAAATCTTCAGTTTCCTCATCTTTGGCGTTAGTGGTTGGTGTGTTAATTTGAATAACAGTTGTATTAACTGGTCTTCCTCGTAGGCATATGGATATTATCCTATCACTGACAGTGTTGTACTTCAGGATAGATCTTGAAATTTTTTTTTGACAATGAGTGCAACATCATTCATCTTCAATTTTTCATTCTCAGCATAGTGGACCACATGATCATCTGATTCAAAATGGCCAATACCAGTCCACTGCAGCTTATTAATGCCTAGGATATTGATGTTTATGCATTCCTTTTCATTTTTGATAACTTCCAATTTTCTTAGATTCATACTTCATACATTTCTCATTCCTATAATTAATGGATATTTGCAGCTGTTTCTTCTCATTTTGAGTCGTGCCACATCAGCAAATGAAGGTCCTGAAAGCTTGACTCCATCCACATCATTAAGGTCGACTCTACTTTGAGGAGGCAGCTCTTCTCCAGTCATCTTTTGAGTGCCTTCCAACCTGAGGGGATTATCTTCTGGAACTATATCAGACAATGTTCTGCTGCTATTCATAAGGTTTTCACTGGCTCTTTTTTTCAGAAGTAGACCCCCAGGTCCTTCTTCCTAGTATGACTTAGTCTGTGTCTTAGGCTGGGTTCTCTAGAGAAGCAAAACCAGTGAAGTACATAAATATATATATATAGAGAGAGGGAGATTTATATTAAGAAAATGGCTCATGCAGATGCAGAGGCTGGAACATGGATCAGGCTGGAGGCTTCTCCTGATTTATGTACCACAGGGGCTGACAAACCCAAGATCCGCAAGTCACACAGCACCACGCTGGCTCACTGGCTGCAAAGACCGATGAATCCCAACATGGGCAGGCAAGATGGCAGGTAATCTGCTAGCTCAAATCCGAAGAACCAAGGTCAAACAAACAGGAGTCAGCTGCAGGATCCAGTGTGAATAAAAGCCTACGAGCCTTGTCAGAAAGTCCTCTTATTATTGGATGCAGGCCATACCCCCAAGGAAACTCCCTTTCAACTGATTGGCTACTCACACCAAGATCCCATTGTGGAGGTGATCACATTATATCAAATCTCATCATGGAGGTGATCACATCATTATACGACTGCCAAACTGCATCACAATTGCCAAACCACTGAGAATCATGGCCCAGCCAAGTTGACACACAACCTTAACCATAACAGTCTGGAAGCTCAGCTGAAACCTGTCCACCATAAGTGACCCTGCTAGTATTTGAAATACTAGTGGCATAGCTTTCAGTATCACAGCAACACACAAGCCACCACAGTACCACAAACTGACAGATACATAGGGCATTAGCCATTAGAGAGATGCAAATTAAAACTACAGTAAGATCACCCTGATATCAACGGCACTAATCAAAAAAACAGAAAACAACAAATGCTGGCGAGGTTGTGGGGAGACTGGAACTCCTATACACTGCTGGTGGGAATGTAACATGGTACAACCACTATGGAAAATGATATGGCACTTCCTTAAAAAGCTAGAAATAGAAATACCATATGATCCAGCAACAACACACCTAGGTACATATCCTAGAAAAATAAGAGTCGTGACATGAATAGACATATGCACACCATGTTCACTGCAGCATTATTCACAATAGCAAAAAGATGGAAACAACCTAAGTGCCCATCAACGAATGAATGGATAAACAATTGTGCTACATATTCACAGTGGAATACTATGCAACAATAAAAAATAATGATGAATCCACTAAACATCTCACAACATGGATAAATTTGGAGGACATTATGCTGACTGAAGCAAGCCAATCACAAAAGGACAAATATTGTATGAGACCACTACCATAAAAAAAAGTTTTGCATACAGAAAAAACAAACAAACAAACAAACCAGTCATAGGCAAATCAAATTACTGATAAATACAATACATTGACAAAGAGCCAGGAAACACACAAGCTGGACACTTTATGTATCGAACTGTAAATAACAATTTTCATAACTGAAATTAATTAAAAAACTGTTTCCTCTATTTAAAAGAATTAAAGAAAACATAAGCAATTAAGCAACCATCTTTAATTTGTAGATTTATTTTTAAGAAATTCTTACTTTTGGTAGTAAAGGAAATACATTACATGAGCATTTGAATGCTGTGTGTGGACAGGCACTTAAGTATCATGATATTATTTTCAGAGATAATTAAACACAATGCACAAAATGATCACTTATCATGGTACTGGAGTATCTTTCAGCTCGATCTAGTTCAAAAGCTCCTATTTTATGGGCACTCATTTCATCAGTGTCAGCAAAGATACAATGTCTTGAAGAGTAATCATTAGACAGGTTCCCAAGCAGTCTCAGGATTTCAGTGGTATGTCCACCTGAAAAAATATCAGAAGGCCTAAGATTAAGAAACCTACTAGTAAATATATATCCATTTGACCATGTCATACCAATATTACGTTTTCTGGGAAAACACACACACATACACACTGAAATCTTGTATTTCTCAAAAGACAGAAGGAGCATTTGGGAACATTAATCTCTGACCTTGTATAAATAGTACTTTTATATGGCGGGTGGAGAAGATAATAAATGTAATAAAAATAAAATCAGCACTAGCAGTAGCTGCTGAGGAAGGTACCAAGAAGTACCTACCTTAGCTCCTATTATTAAGCCTGGTGGGGGATGGGATGCACATACACACATACATGCTCATGCCATGTGCACACACAAAGATAAACAGGGATACAAGATACCAAGAAAAATTAAAATGTGGGGGACAAGAAAATGGTTATGAAAAAATAATGCAAGAAGAGTAGAGGAGAGCCCTGGGAAAGGCTGAGGGATGACTTGAGAGAAGAAGGTAATGGACAGTGTCATGGATTGAACTGTGTTCCCCAAAAATGTGTGTCAAATTGGCTAGGCCATGATTCCCAGTATCATATGGTTGTCCACCATTTTGTGATCTGATATGATTATCCTATTGTTGTAAATCCTAACCTCTATGATGTTAATGAGGCAGGATTAGAAGCAGTTATGTTAATGAGGCAGGAGTCAAATACAGGTTTAGGTTGTATCTTGAGTCAATCTCTTTTGAGATATAAAAGAATAGAGCAGAGAGACAGGGGGACCTCATTACCACCAGTCAAGAACGAGGAGCGTGTACGTCCTTTGGACCCGAGGTCCTTGCGCTGAGAAGCTCCTGGACTAGGTGCAGATTGATGACAAGGACCTTCCCCCAGAGCCTACAGAGAGAGAAAGGCTTCCCTTGGAGCTGGCACCCTGATTTCAGACTTCTAGCCTCCTAAACTGTGAGAGAATACATTTCTGTTTGATAAAGCCATCCACCTGTGGTATTCCTGTCATAGCAGCACTAGATAACTATGACAGACAGGCAGGAGTCAGGAGACCTTTGCGCAGGGGTGGAGAATTTTACTGGATGAGATGGTAAGATCTGAAACATGAGTTCAAGGGATGGTGGGAATACTGGGAAGAAGAGTGAAGGTGAGGAAAGTTCAGTGTATTAGTCATCTAGTGCTGCTATAAAAGAAATACCCCAAGTGGATGGCTTTAAGAAATAAAAGTTTATTCTCTCATAGTCCAGTACGCTAGAAGTCCAAATCCAGAGTGCCGGCTCCAGGGGAAGTCTTTCTCTGTCAGCTTTGGAGGAAGGTCCTTGTCATCAGTCTTCCCTTGGTCTGGGAGCATCTCAGCACAGAACCTCAGGTCCAAAGGAAGTGCACTGCTCCTGGTGTTGCTTTCTTGGTGGTATGAGGTCCCCATGTCTCTATGCTTGCTTCTCTCTTTTACATCTCAAAAGAGATTGGCTTAAGACACTATCTAATCTTGTAGATCTCATCAATATAACTGCCACTAATTCATCTCATTACATCATAGTGATAGAATATACAACACATAGGGAAATCATATCAGATGATAAAATGGTAGACAATCATATAACACTGGGAATCATGACCTACCCAAGTTGACAGATAGTTTTGGGGGACACAATTCAATCCATGACAGTCAGGAAAGTAGGAAAGTCAAAACAGGAAGCCAGGCACTGAAAGCTTCTGTGAGAAGAAGTAAGATAAGGGAGAAGTGAGCACTGAGCAGCGGGACTGCATCTTCCTAAGGAAGTGTTTTTTCACTACTACATCCCCAGCTCCTAGCAGAGCTTTTGGCACAACACAGGTCCGCAATAAAGATTTACCACCTTTGCCAAACAACTCTATGTTTTTGAAATCATACAATCTCCAAAATTGTACATGTGAAAAATGTTGAAATGGCAAATGTTATGTTACATATATATGTACCACAATAAAAAAAAAACATAAATTTAAAAATCAAGGATGCTCATGGAGATTTCCTTCCTGGAAAAAAGCCAAAGGACATCTGCTATCAGATTAACTGTAAATGTAAGATTAACTTAAATTCACTTTTATGTAATTAACACATTCCAAATTCTTATCAATGAGCCCTATGATAGCATACCAGGTTAATGTCCTTACCATTCTCTACATTCATGTTACTTGTTACCTCCTCATTGCTCTGGTCATGCTGTTTGCTCTACCTATAAAGCACCCCCACATCTCCCTCACTGCTGTAAGCAAAAGCTTTGAACAGTGATACAGTGAGCATATAGAAGGATAATCAAACAACTAAAGCAGTACTTAAATTCACACGTATTTTTCTTTTATAATAGAAAGGGAAGAGGCTCTCTCTATAGATTCTAGGAGGAATTTTATACAGAAATTCAAGTGGGATACATTTAGTATAAGTTTCAGGAATTAGAACCATACTTTAACTTGATAAATTGTTACCTATTTCTTGCCTAGAGCAAATAATTTACACATCTGATTTATTCTCATTTTAATATCTTTATTTATAGCCTTGAAAAAATAGGGTGGTTTGCAAAGTAGCTACTTGTTTTCACAGCTGGAACAATTAAGGATAAAACCTAATAGCCACAACGTTTTCCACTGCAGTTAAAACTGCACTGTAACACTGAGAGGAACGCAGGGATAAAGGACAACTACAGTAACTACTGGAGCCCTGGTGGCACAGTGGTTAAGAGCTTGGCAGCTAAACAAAGGGTCAGCAGTTCAAATCTACCAGCAGCTCCTTGGAAACCCTATGAGTAGTTCTACTCTGTCATATAGGGTCGCTATGAGTCAGAATCGACTCAACGGAAACAAGTTTGATTTTGCTTTTTTTTTCATGGTAACTACTATAGCATAGACAATCCTGCAACAACAGTATTAATAAACAATAATCTATGAATGGATAGACGGATGGATGGATAGATTAGATTAGATAGGTAGATAGACAGATATGCCAAGAGGTGAGGGAAGGGGTAAGGGAGCACACCCACTGGCATATGCAGGTTTGGTGGTGGAAATTTCTTAATACATGACTGTAAGTGCTCCTCATATATTAATACAGACAATAGAGCACACAAGTGGCACAGCCAGGGAAACCACTCAGACATAACTAAACACCTCACAGAATGAAGTTTCCAGACTCAAGGGCAAAGGACCATAGACTTGGGGGACATTTTCCTCAACTGGCACAACATAGTTCTTAAAGACAATGTTCTGCATCCTACTTTGGTGAGTAGCATCTGGGGTCTTAAAAGCTTGCAAGCGACCATCTAAGATACAACTATCAGTCTCTTCTAGTCCATAGCAAAGGAGAGTGAAAAAAACCAAAGACTCAAGAGAGAAATTAGTCCAAAAGACTAGCGGACCACATGAACCACAGCCTACATGACCCTGAGACCAGAAGAACTAGATGGTGCCCAGCTACCACTACCAACTGCTCTGACTGGGATTACAAAAGAGAGTCCCAGACAGAGCTGGAGAAAAACATAGAACAAAAGATCAAATTCACAAAAAAGACCAGGCTTACTGGTCTGAAATGGACTGGGGGAACCCCCAAGATGATGGCCCTGGACACCCTTCTAAATCAGAACTGAAGCCACTCCTGAAGTTCACCTTTCAGCCAAAGATTAGGCAGGCCTATTAAACAAACAATAACACATGTGAAGAATATGCTTCGTAGATCAATCAAGTATATGAGCTCAAAGGGCAACACCTGTCCAAAAGCAAAGATGAGTAGGCAGGAAGGCACAGGAAAACCGGATGAATGGAACAAGGGAACCTGGGGTGTAAAGGGAAAGGGAGAAAGTGCTGACACAATGTGAGGTCTGCAACCAACGTCACAAAACAATTTGTGTATAAATTTTTGAATGAGAAACTAATTTGCTCTGTAAACTTTCACCTAAAGCATGATAAAAGAAAAAAAAATCTATATTATAGCTGCAATTGGTCTCTATTCACCTGGAGCAACAGAGAAAGAAGGAGAGTCAGCAATAGGAAGAGAAAATAGAATGTGTCGCTAACTGCCTCCATGAACAACTGCCCCCTTTGCCATAAGACCAGAACTAGATGGTGCCCGACTACCATTACTGAACAGTCTGATCAAAGAATCTATAGAAGAATCCTGATCAAATGGGGAAAAATGCAGAGCAGAATTTCAAATTCTAAAGGAATCCAGACTTTCTGGAGCCACTGAGGCTAGATGAACCCCTGAAACTACTGCCCTGAGATAATCTTTAACTTTAAACAAAAATATCCCTTGAAGTCTTCTTAAAACCAAACAGTAGTTTAGATTAACTAGTAAAGAATGTCTGTCTTGAGCATTGTACTCTTTTAAGATTTATCTATACTGGATCAAATTGACAACATCAACTCGATAGATTAGATGGGAAATGCAGGGGGCAGTGAGTTTATGTTAATAGGGGAGGCACAACTCAGAAAAGGAGGATGAGAATGGTTGCACAACTTGAAGAATGTAATCAATGTCACTGAATTGTACATATAGAAATTGTGAATTGGTGTAAGTTCTGCTATGTATATTCTCAACAATGAAAATAAAATAAATTATATAAAAAAAATTTAATCATATCTGTTTTAACAGTCTTTTTTTTTTTTAATGAAACCCTCATTAAATACATTCTTTGGAAATGTAACCTCGTAACTGAATAAAGTTATTACAATGAAGGACTATGTCTTCTACTTTACACTTTCAGTAAGATACCTTCTTTGGGAATGAAATCCTCTAAACTCTACCTTAAAACATATCTAGAATCCAACCACTTCTCACCACCTCCTTTGCTACCCACTCTGCTGCAAGCCACCATCATCTCTCACAAGGACCATGACTGTCTCCTGGTCTCTTTCACCCTTCATCCCATTCAGTCTATTTTCAACAGGACATTGAGTGTGGTCCTGTACAAAGAATGACCAAGTTATTTACCTCTGCTCAAAACCCTCTAGTGGCTTCCCATCTCACTTGGAATAAAAGGCTCCTTGTAATCTGACCCTCCACTGTTACCTCTCAGACCTCCTCTCCTTCTTCTTCCCCACTTGCTCAGGCCTCTTTGGCCTCCTTACTGTTCCTCCAACAAAGCAGGCACGTTCCTTTTGTACCAGCTCTGCACTCTTGCCTTAGACATCTGTAACCTCCCCAGGGAGGCTTTCCCTGACAACATGGTTAAAACTGCAATCCCCCCACCCTACTCTATTTTTTCTTCATATTATTTACCACCACATGATTTATTAGGTAGTCTACTTGTTGCTAGTCTATTTTTTTGTCTCCCCTCCGGCCCCTGCCACACTTGAAGGTAAGTACCATGAGGATGGGAATTTTTGTTTGTTTTGTTACTCCAGTGCCTAGAAAAAAACAGCCACTCCTATTGTAGAATGAGTGAATAAGAGTTCAATATTAAATATAAAATTTGCCTAAGGAGATCATATGATCATATGATCAAAGAAAAGTAGTAATTTTTACAGATTTCTCCGAATATAAGCAGTCCCTTAGTAACGCTTCATGATATCTAAATATTAAACATTGCTTGGTCTTCAAGGTAAACACTGAAAATGTCTTCCTCCTCCCCTAAAATTTTGAGAATGAACTATTAAACCATTTATCTGACTACAAGACTTCAAGACTTTCTTTGACTTGCATGATCAAGCCCGTTGACCCGCTACCCAGAATGATTTGAATGACCGAGAGCATTACTTGCCAGGTGAGCTCTCAATCTTAACTTTGGTTCCTCAAAAAAAAAAAAAAAAAAAAAAACACAAAACACCATTGCCATGGAGTGAATTCCTACTCATAGCAACCCTACAGGACAGAGCAGAACTGTACCATAGGGTTTGCAAGGCTGTAATCTTTATGGAAGCAGACTGCCACATCTTTCTACTGTGAAGCAAATGGTAGGTTTGAACCGCTGACCTTTCAGTTAGCAGCTGAGCGCTTAAACACTGTGGCACCAGGGCTCCTTACTTTTGTTTCCTAGTCCATTAGTTTAATACTATCAAGTGAATGGCTCTGACATCCACCCTTTTGCTCAAACCAGAAACTTGGACATCATCCTTGAGCCCTTCGCTCCCTCCCTCTACTCAATCCACTACTCCTGTGGATTTTATCTCCTAAACCTCTCCATTATCCTGGTCAAGCCAACCTCATCTGTCACTTGAATTATTCAAAAGGCTCCTGTTTGTCTCCCTACCTCAGTCTTGTCCCCATCACATTCTCCTGACAGTGCAGACTAAATGATCTTTGTAAAAGCTCAGATTCATTTGGGTCAATCCCCATTTTAAAGTACTTTAAAAGATCTCTTTCCTACTAGGACTATCAAGAGTCCAAACCAAACCCAATGCCATCAAGTGGAATTTCAACTCATAGCAACCCTGCAGGACAGAGCAAAACTGCCCTATAGGGTTCCCCAAGGCTGTAAATCTTTATGCAAGCAGACTGCCACATCTTTCTCCCGCAGAGTGGCTGGTGGGTTTGAACTGCTAACGTTTTGGTTAGCAGGTAAGTGCTTAACCAGTGAGCCACCAGGACTCCTTCCGCAAAGATTACAGTCTAGAAAATCTTATGGGGTAGTTCTACTGTCACATGGGGTCACTATGAGTCAGAATTGACTCCAAGGCACACAACAACAACAGCAGTTTTTCCGAGTTCTCAGATTCATTCACTGCTGTATCCTCACACCTTTCACAGTGCCCAACACACAGTGCTCCATGGCAAATAGCAATTGTCAGTTTTGTACGTATAGAGTTTAGTACAGTGCCTGGCTCAAAAAATGTTAGGTGAATAAAATAAGGAATTATACTTTAATATAATTTTGGAACATTTGGTATACAATTAATATTACTCCACAGGCAGTACCTGGGTTACGAACGTCCGGCTTACATATAACTGTAGTTAAGAATGAATCTCCAGGAGGACTCCGGCAAGATGGCGGTCTAGGCAGAAGCACCACGCCGTCCCTCCACAACAAAGATCCGAAAAACTAAGCCAAACAGAGAATCAACAATCCTGAAAAC
>NW_004443994.1:11360970-11362784 GCF_000243295.1 Trichechus manatus latirostris
CAAGCTTTTGGGACCTTCATTTGCTGATATGGCACAACTCAAAATGAGAAGAAACAGCTGCAAATGTCCATTAATAACTGGAGCATGGAATGTACGATGTATGAATCTAGGAAAATTGGAAGTCATCAAAAATGAAATGGAATGCATAAACATTAATAACCTAGGCATTAGGGAGTAGAAATGGACTGGTATTGGCAATTCTGAATCAGACAATCATAAGGTCTACTATGCCAGGAATGACAACTTGAAGAGGAATGGCGCTGCATTCATTGTCAAAAAGAACATTGGAAGATCTATCCTGAAGTACAACACTGGTCTTCCTTGTAGGCTTATGGATATTATGCTATAACATCCATAAGCCTACAAGGAAGACCAATTAATACAACTATTATTCAAATTTACTCACCAACCACTAAGCCAAAGATGAACAAATTGAAGATTTTTACCAACGTCTGCAATCTAAAATTGATCAAACAGGCAATCAAGATGCATTGATAATTACTGGTGACTGGAATGCGAAAGTTGGAAACAAAGAAGAAAGATCAGTAGGTGGAAAATATGGCCCTGGTGATAGAAATGACACCAGAGACCACATTATAGAGTTTTGCAAGACCAACAACTTCTTCATTGCAAATACCTTCCTTCAACAACATAAACGACGACTGTACACATGGACCTCACCAGATGGAATACACAGGAATGAAATCATTTACATCTATGGAAAGAGACAATGGAAAAGCTCAAAATCATCAGTCAGAACAAGGCCAGGAGTTGACTGTGGAACAGACCATAAATTGCTCATATGCAAGTTCACATTGAAGCTGAAGAAAATTAGAACAAGTCCACAAGAGCCAAAGTATAACCTTAAGTATATCCCATCTGTATTTACAGACCATCTCAAGAACAGATTTCACTCACTGAACACTAATGCCCAAAAAAACAAAGGAGTTGTGGAATGACATCAAAGATATCCTACATGAAGAAAGCAAGAGATCATTACAAAGACAAGAAGGAAAAGACCAAAAGGGATGTCAGAAGAGACTCTTTGAAGTGGCTCTTGAACACAGAGTAGCTAAAGGGAACAGAATAAATGATGAAATAAAAGATCTGAAGAAAAGATTTCAAAGGGAGGCTGGAGAAGACAAAGGAAAGTATTATAATGACATGTGCAAAGACCTGGAGTTGGAAAACCAAAAAGGAAGAATACGCTCAGCATTTCTCAAGCTGAAAGAACAGAAGAAAAAACTGAAGCCTGGAGTTGCAATACTGAAGGATTCTGTGGGCAAAGTATTGAATGACGCAAGAACCATCAAAAGAAGACGGAAGTAATACAGAGAGTCACTGTACCAAAAAGAACTGGTCAACATTCAATCATTTCAAGAGGTACCCTATGATCAAGAATTTATGGTACTGAAAGAAGAAGTCCAAGCTACACGAAAGACATTGGTGAAAAACAAGGCTCAGGGAATTGAAAGAATACTAATTGAGATGTTTCAACAAACAGATGCAGCACTTTAAGTACTCACTCATCTATGCCAAGAAATCTAGAAGACAGCTACCTGGCCAACTGACTGGAAGAGATCCATATTTATACTTATTTGAAAGAAAGGCGATCCAACAGAATGTGGAAATTATCGAACAATATCATTAATATCACACACAAGTAAAATTTTTTTTTTTTTGCATTTTTTTTTTAGTATTTTTTTTATTGTACTTCAGGTGAAGGTTTACAGAACAAATAGTTTCTCATGAAACAGTAGTACACATATTGTTTTCTGACATTGGTTAACAACCCCACGACATGTCAGCCCTCT
>NW_004443994.1:11364256-11391286 GCF_000243295.1 Trichechus manatus latirostris
ATGGTATGTCTATTTCTAGTTTTCTGAGGAAACGCCATATCATTTTCCAAAATGGTTGTATCATTTTGCATTCCCACCAGCAGTGCATAAGCACAAGTAAAATTTTGCTGAAGATCATTCAAAAGTGGTTGTAGCAGTACATCAACAAGGAACTACCAGAAATTCAAGCCAGGTTCAGGAGAGGACATAGAATGAGAGATATCATTGCTGATGTCTGATGAATCCTGGCTGAAAGCAGAGAATACCAAAAAGACATTTACCTGTGTTTTACCGACTATGCAAAGGCATTCGACTGTGTGGATCATAACAAATTATGGATATCACTGCAAAGAATGGGAATTCCAGAACACTAATTGTGCTCATGAGGAACCTGTACATAGACCAAGACACAGTCGTTTGAACAGAACAAGGGGGTACTGTGTGGTTTCAAGACAGGAAAGGTGGACGTCAGGATTGTATCATTTCACCATACTTATTTAATCTGTATGCTGAGCAAATAATCCAAGAAGCTAGGCTATAAGAAGAAGAACAGGGCATCACGATTGGAGGAAAACTCATTAACAACCTCCGTTATTCAGATGTCACAACCTTGCTTGCTAAAAGTGAAGAGGACTTGGAGCACTTACTGATGAAGATCAAAGACGACAGCCTTCAGTATGGACTTCACCTCAACATAAAGAAAACAAAAATCCTCACAACTGGACCAATAAGCAACATCATGATAAACAGAGAAAATACTGAAGTTGTCAAGGATTTCATTTTACTTGGATCCACAAATCAATGCCCAGGGAAGCAGCAGTCAAGAAATTAAATGACATTGCATTGGGCAAATCTGCTGCAAAAGACCTCTTTAAAGTGTTAAAAAGCCAAGATGTCACCGTGAAGACTAAGGTGCACTTGACCCAATCCACAGTGTTGTCAATTGCTTCATATGCATGCAAAAGCTGGACAATGACTAAGGAAGACAGAAGAACTGATGCCTTTCAATTATGGTGGTGAAGAATACTGAATATACCAGGAACTGCAAGAAGAAGGAACAAATCTGTCCTGCAAGAAGCATAGCCAGAATGCTCATTAGAAGTAAGGATGGCAAGACTTCATCTCACATACTTTGAACATGTTATTAGGAGGTACCAGTCCCTGGAGAAGGCAATCATGCTTGGTAAAGTAGAGGGTCAGCCAAAAAGAGGAAGACCCTGGTGAGATGGATTGACACAGTGGCTGCAACAATGGGCTCAAGCATAACAATGATTATGAGGATGGCAGAGGACCGGGCAGTGTTTTGTTCTGTTTTGTACATAGGGTTGCTATGAGTACGAAACGACTAGATAGTACCCAACAACATTATGTTAACATTGTTTCAATGAATCTGGAAGTGTTTCTTTAATGTTTTTTATGCATAGAAAAGTATACTATATACTATACACTAAGACAAATATTTGGCTGACTTTAAATACTAACCATACCTTACTGTTCTGACTACATACAAATTCAATTTAAAGACAGCCCTAGGAATGGAACGCATTCGTAATCTGAGGACTGCCTGTAGATGGATAGAATCTCCTGGCATTTCCAAATGCACATGGCATATATTTCCCTGTCGAAACTGTCCATTTAAAACTTTAAGTGTCTACACGTCTGGTGAACTCTGTTTAGATTGTATTCCCTGATAGGACAGTTTGTTGTTCCTATTGACACTATATCCTGTGTGTACTGTTCCATGGTCCTTAGCAAAATTGTTTTTATTCTCGTGGATTTTGTAGATTTCTAAATGTGACAATTCACTTTGCCTCTTTCATTACGTAGTATTCATGTTTGCTAAACTAAATACACAATGTCTGGATTAATAATGCAAAACAAATTTTTCTACAGGAAAATTGCATGTTAGCATCAAAAGGTTTCTGCGTCCTTTCTGTTCACTAATTGTCAGAAAAATTTACGTAACAGAGCTGCTTAATTCCAGGTAAGTGTAAGTTACTCAAGTCTAAGTAAATTAAATGACGCATGGCGATCTGCTTCCCTAAAGATCCCAGCCAAGAAAACCTTATGAAGCAGTTCTACTCTGTCACACATGCCGTCGCCATGAGTAGGAAGCGACTTCACAGGACCAGCTTTGGGTTTTTTGGGAGCGCGGTAGAAAACCACATTCCTTAGCTTTTTGCCCAGGCTGGGATGTCCCGGTCCAATAAGGAAGAGAAACTACAAATCTCAGCATGCAAAGCTCCAAGTGGTGCTAAGGAGACCAGTCAGCCGTGTCGCAATGCACCCTGGGGTTTGTAGTGAGTGATCAAAGCCCGGCTCTCACCACCTTGATACTTACCGGACCCACCTACTACCAAGAGACTGAGAGACTCACGGGTCATGACTCGATGATGAAGCACTACCCAAAGCCCCAGTGCTCTGTGAAGACGGCCACAGTTCCTCCGCCCAGCGTTGCTAGAGTAAGGGCACCCTCCGTGCAAAAAAAAAAAAAAAAAAGGCACATGCGTACTACTTCCTGGAGCCAACAGTCGACGTGTAAAGTCCAAATACTACGGGCGCCGAGGAAGCTCAAACTCTGTATGCAGAAACTCCTGGTGGACTGGGCCTGGGTGAACCGGGTGAGAGGAGATGTTCGTTCTTTTGGCAGTCTATGGTATACTGAACATTCTTCGCCAACACCATAATTCAAAGGTGTCGTTTCTTCTTTGGTCTTCCTTATTCACTGTCCAGCTTTTGTATGCATACCAGGCAATTGAAAACACCATGGCTTGGGTCATTGTGTTGTGTGCTGTGGAGTCAGTTCCGACTCATAGCGACTCTACAAGACCGGGTAGAACTGCCGTCATAGCGTTTCCAAGGAGTGGCTGATGGATTCAAACTACCAGCGATTTGATTAGCAGCCTGAGCTACCACTTCACCACCAGAGCTATTCCTTAAAATGATGTCTTTGCTTTTCAACACTTTAAAGAGGTCTTTTGCAGCAGATTTGCTCATTGTGAAACGTATTAAAAATGTAGTAGTAAACGACAAAATGATTTGTAGTATGTGCTCTATAACCAATCATAAGTAAAGTCTGCCTCAGAGGTGATTTTTATTATCTTCTTAAATCTATTTCCTAAAGTTTCTATGGCAAATATCTAAAAGTAATATATAGTTAAATTTTTTTAAGTAAGATTATTTCGCACTATTCAGAAGAATTGTGTACTTAATTTATTCAACATATTTAGTGAACACCTGCTATGTGCTAGACACTGTTTAGGTGGAGAAGAAGTCGTATGAGTAGGAGAGTTGTACAAGGAAGAACCTTGGACTAGAGATGACAGTGGAGGTAGAAGAGGACAGATCTGAAATACAAATAAAACTTGTTAATGGATTAGATATTGGGGTGAAGAAAAAGGAGGAAACAAGATGGTTCTTAGATTTTTGGATTCAAAACTTGTTGGATAGTGGCATTTGCTAATAGGCAGACTGGAAGAGAAACAAGCTTTTGTGGTGGGGGGTAAGGAAAAAGAGAAAATGAAAATGAAGTGTTCCCTTTTGGATATTAGTTTGAATAGCTTGCTAGACATACAGATGGTTATGTCAAATAGGTGATGTACAAATCTGAAGTTTAGTTCAGGACTAGAGGTATAAATTTAGAACTCTTCAGCATACAGATGGTATTTAAAGCCATGGGACTGACAAAGGGAGGTTAGATCATTCCTTTCCAATAGAATTTTCTGCAATGATGGAAATGTTTTATATCTGTATTGTCCAATATGGTATCCACTAGCCTCATGAGGCTATTGAGCACTTGACATGTGGCTAGTGCAACTGAGGAACTGAATTTTAATTTTATTTTATTTTAACTATTTTACATTAAATAGATACGTGATCAGTGGCTATATTACTGGTCAGTGCAAGATAGAGAAAAGCCTGGAATTGCTAATATTTAGAAGTCTAGAAGAGACAACTGGACCAGTAAAAAAGAGAAGGAAATGCCAGGGAAATAGGAGGAAAATCAAGAAAGAATGGTGCCCATAAAAACCAAAAGAGGAAAAAGATTCAAGAATGAGAGTGTAGTCAGTTATGTCACATGCTTGTTAGTAGGTGAGATCAGATGATTTGGGAACAGGTTAGTCACTGGGATCTAAACAAGAGCAGCATTCTGCGGAATGGTGGTGCGGAAGGCAGATGAAAATGAGCAGTAATGGAAATGAGAGATGAATAAATAAGACAGTTTCAAGTTTTTCTTTGAAGGGGAATGGATAAATTGGGCAGGATATGGAGGAGAATTTGGAATGAAGGAAACTTATTTTTTAAAATGAGAGATACTCACCATGTTCGTTTGGTGTTAAGAATGATCCAGTAGAGTTCTGGACAGAGCTGGAGAAGGATGTAGAACAAAATTCTAACACACACAAAAAAGACCAGATTTACTGGCCTGACAGAGACTGGAGAAACCCCAAGAGTATGGCCCTCAGACACTCTTTTAGCTCAGTGGTGAAGTCACTCCCGAGGTTCTCTGTTCAGCTGGGGATTGGACAGCCCGATAAAACAAAACGGGACTAATGAGGCACAGCGGTCTAGAGACAAGGACTAGAAGGCAGAAGGGGACAGGAAAACTGGTGATAGGGAACCCAAGGTTGAGTAAGGACAGTGTTGACATGTCGTGGGGTTGTTAACCATTGTCATAGGGCAATATGTGTACTAACTGTTTAATGAGAAACTATTTTATTCTGTAAACCTTCATCTAAAGTACAACAGCAATTATCTATGTGAGATCAAACTGACAACAGCAACTTAAAAGGTTTGATGGGAAGCCTAGGGGATAGTGAGTTGAAGACAATTGTGATGGAAATAATTTGGAAAAGGATAGAGTAGCAGCACAACTGGAAGAACATAATCGATGTCATTAAATTGTACAAGTAAAAATTTTTGAAACGGTATATCTTTGGCTATGTATATTTTCACCAAAAAAAAAAGGTCCTCCAAGGTCAAGAAGGAAGAGTGTTGACATGTCGTGGGGTTGTTAACCAATGTCATAAAACAATATGTGTACTGACTAATGAGAAACTATTTGTTCAGTAAACCTTCACCTGAAGTAGAATTAAAAAAAATTTAAAAAAAAAAAAAAAAGAATGACCCAGTAGAGCGGACAAATTGATGCAGGAAGGAAAGGGAATGAGAGCAGGAGCAAATTTCTTCTGAAGATGAAAGGGGTTGAGTCTAGCGCACAAGTGGAGGGGTTGGGCTTTGATAGGAGTAGAGACCCTTATTCCATGGTAGTAGGATGGAGGGCAGGGGATATGGATGCAGATGCAGGGCGATTTGTAAAATTAGTGGTGAGTAAATGAGAGTGTGGAGACTGGAAGTGTAGAATGTGGGAGACCTGAAGAGGGAGAAGGTATGAAATAATCATCTTGAAGAGTAATTGGCGCACTCACCAGGACCACTGTAGAATTTGTGGGCAGATTGGAATGCCTATTTGAAGTTTGTGATAACAAACATAAAGAGAAAACAGCGTAATTTTTGTGTATTTCTTCAACTAGTCCCCTGCCCCGTTGGAAAGGCAAATAGTTTAACCTGAGTTAGAGTTTTTCCAGGTGAATACAATGGAGAGAGAAGGTTCTTTTAAACGGATTGAGATCTGTGGAATTTCCTCTGGATATAGTGGAAAGTGAAGACAGGAGAGTTGAGTGAATAGAATAATTGAAGAGTGGTAAGGTCAGTGAATTAGAGGCCTCAATAAGGTTCAAAATTTGCAATGAAAGAACTAGAGTAAGTGAACTATAGAGATTAGAGGTGGCAGACAGAGAGTGGGATGCTTGAAGTCAATATCATATTTTTAGTGGTGATAGTGTGTAGGGTACGACTATGGAAATGGATAAAAAAGATCACTGGGGGCCACCCACATGGATGCTGAGGAGTGGAGAGGAAGATAATGAGTCAGAAGTTAAAGTCTTCAAAGACTAGGAGGTTGGAAGATGACAGCAACCAAAAAGAACATTGGCTATTAGCTGAATATCTCCCATTTTTCTCTCCAGATCCATCCTCTATCCTTCTTCATCCACTCTGCTGTGGAAGCTGAAACCTATAGATTACATCAACAGGTTTCCTTGCCCTCTGGTTCTGGTTGGGTTTGGCCAATGGGATCCTCAGCAGGAGATCAGTTGGAGGAAGGGCTGTGTTTCTGCTCCTTTCAACATGGCCTTCTCTACACACTTTTCTCCTTCTGGGTCCCAGCACTCTCTTCCTTTGTCCCTTCAGTCCTAGGGAGGTAATAACTCCACTTGTAACACATCCCTTGTGCTTCCCCTATGCCTTGTTCACATCTTTGTAAATAGTCCCTTTATTAAACCATCCTCAAACTAATGTAATACGAGTGTACCGTGTATTTCCTGTTGGGGACACTGACTGATACAAGGTGGCAGAGCTGTATGACAGGAACTTCAGAGGAGCTGAAGTCATTGAAAGAAGGTGAAATGGTTTGGAAGCAGCAACAGATAACCAAGAAGAGTGCTTTCTCTACCTCCTATAGGTGTGTGAGACACAAATGGCCTCTATCTGAGTAAGCTAGCAGTGAAGTGTTGTTTTCAGGGGAGAGCAAGACTTCAGCTTATTTAGGAAGTGGAGATCACATTCAACAAGATGTTGAAATTACAGCGGGATGGTAAGGTTACAGATCAGAACCTCCAGGAGACCCAGTGAAAGGATCTGGAGGGCGTTGAGGAATGGGGATTGGGTCAGATTAGGGGATTTACAAGGAACTACTGGGGAAGAAAAGGACTGTCAATCTGTTTCCATGAAGACTACAGCCAAGAAAACCCTATGGAGCAGTTCTACTCTGTAGCAGATGAGGTTTGCCATGAGTCGAAATTGACTTCAGGGCAAGTAACGGTAACAGTATTGTGAAGATAAGAATCAGGATGATAGTGATGATCTGGGAGGCTTCTGGTGATTGAAGTAAATAGGGATGTGGGCAGGCTCTCAATTCATAATTCTAGCAGTACCTATTATGTGCTGCACCCTGGTCTAGGCACTGGGGGTACAGAAGTAAGACAATAACAGGTAACACCCAAGCAGTGACTTAACAATGAGCCTGACTGTGTGTACGACATGCCTCTCAACAGGGCCTCCTGGAGAAAGCCATCAAACACATGCTTTCATAAGCTGCCTCGAGTGTGGGCTTCTAGGGATCCTGGCCCTAGACTCATTTCCCCTAGAGTTCAACCATCTTTAATCCTAATAAGGGTAGACAACCATGGGTAAAGAAGACTGAAGTTTTTCTGCAAGTACTGGGGAGACCACATCAGGTAGCATTATGTTTGTTCATTAAAAGGTAGGACAAAGCTGGAAAGGAGTTCTTAGTCTGGGCCAGAGACAAAACGGGGGCTATATGACCACCTGGACAGATGGTTGTATGTCTTACTGTTAAAGATCTTCAAGAGGGTTAGGCAGGATGGGTGACAGAAATTGTGCCAGTACAACCCAAATAATCTTATAGCCAAGAGTTTATTTTTCCTTATCAAATATACTAATATATGTTTGAGTAACAGCCCTTTCTTGGGTCTAGCACTCTTTGAGTGCTAACCCTTGAAGGCCAAAGCAACTGCTTAATAATTATAAAAACTGGCATTTATTGTGTGCTTACTATATTCAGGGTACTTAGAACATATATTCACAAATTTAATTCTCACAGTTCTTTCAGGTAGGTACTATTTTGATCCCCATTTTAGAGATAAAGACATTGAGGTACGGAGAGATCGTGTCACTTGCTCTAGATCACAAGCCAGGAGTTGGTAGAATCAGGATTCCATCCTAATCAGTCTGACTTTACAGCTCACACTTTATCTTCTACAATATCATTGGAAGTATTTATTGTATATTTGCACCAGTTATTGTGCTAGATAGAAATATATTATGTGTACAACAACAACAAAAACAAAAACCAAGCCTGTTGCCGTTGAGTCAATTCCAACTCATAACAAACCTATAGGACACTGTAGAACTGCCCCATAACGCTTCCAAGGCTGTAATCTTTATGGAAGCAAACTGCCACATCTTTCTGTGGCAGAGTGGCTGGTGGGTTTGAACCACCACCTTTTAATTCACAGCCGAGCACTTAACCACTGTGCCATCATAATATTTATTTTTCCTGACTACTCATTTATAAAATTAGAATTAAATAAGAGGAAAGGGATTTTTTAAATTGCCTTTTTCACTTGCCAGTCAAAAATTCCTCTTTTTTTTTCTCTAACAGTTTCTCCCAGTGCATTCAAAAAGGATAAGATATATATATATATATATAGAGAGAGAGAGAGAGAGAGACCCATTCCTCACTTATCGACATGGTTAGGTTCCAAAGATCAGGTCATTATGCAAAAATTGGCATTATGCGAAAATGGAGGATGACCACATTATTGCACAACTACCAGATTACCTCAGTACATAACTGCCAAACCACTGAGAATCATGGCCCAGCCAAGTTGACACATAACTTTAATCATCACAGCCAGCTTTACTCTTGCCTTGCACCTTGGCGTTTGTTATTGCCAACAATATGTCATTAGTGGACAAATAGTCTATTTTTTACTATTGTTGTAAATGCAAAATGTCTTGGTAAGTGAGGAGTAGGTGTGTGCTTATAGATATATATGTAGATATATATGTAAATACGCATGACATATTGCATTGGGCAAATGTACTGCGAAAGACCTCTTTAAAGTGTAAAAAAGCATATATGTCACTTTGAAGACTAAGGTGTGCCTGACCCAAGCCATGGTATTCTCAGTCACCTCATATGCATGCGAAGGATGGACAATGAATAAGGAAGACTGAAGAATTGATGCCTTTGAATTATGGTGTTTGCGAAGAATATTCAATACACCACAGATTGCCAAAAGAATGAGCAAATCTGCCTTGAAAGAAGGCTCCTTAGAAATGAGGATGGCAAGACTTTGTTTCAGTTCATCTGGACATGTTATCTGGAGGGACAAATACTTGGAAAAGGACATCATGCTTGGTAAAGTAGAGGGTCAGTGAAAAATAGGAGGACCCTCAATGAGATGGATCGACACAGTGGCTGCAACAATGGGCTCAAACATAGCAACGACTGTTTTGGCGCAGGACTGGCAGTGGTTCATTCTGCTGTTCATAGGGTCGCTATGAGTCAGAACTGACTTGACAGCACCTAACGACAATAAGAACAACAAATACCCATACACACGTATACAGTTGATTCAAAGTTAGTTTAAGGTGAATTTAGAAAGAAAATGTGAAAACATGCCCAAAGTATGTTAGATGAAGTTTTGCCATCCTTGCTTCTAATGAGCATTCTGGCTGTACTTCCTCCAAGATGGATTCGTTCATTCTTCTGGCAGTTCATGGTATAATAAATATTCTTCACCAACACGGTAATTCAAAGTTGTCAATTCTTCTTCGGTCTTCCTTGTTTATTATCCAGCTTTCCCATGTGGATGAGGTGATTGAAAATGGCATGGCTTGGGTCAGGTGCACTTTAGTCCTCAAAGTGACATCTTTGTTTTTTAACACTTTAAAGAAGTCATTTGCAGCAGATTTGCCCAATGCAACACATCTTTTGATTTCCTGACCACTGATCCCGTAGGCATTGATTGTGGGTCCAAGTGAAATGAAACCCTTGACAACTTCAATCTTTTCTCCGTTTATCATGATGTTGCTTATTGGTCCAGTTGTGAGGATTTTTGTTTTCTTTGTGTTGAGGTGCAATCCATACTGAAGGTTGTAGTCTTTGATCTTCATCGGTAACTGCTTCAAGTCCTCTTCACTTTCAGCAAGCAAGGTTGTGTCATCTGCATATTGCAGGTTGTTCATAAGTCTTACTCCAGTCCTGATGCTGCATTCTTCATACAATCCAGCTTCTTGGACTATTTGCTCAGCAAACAGATTGAATAAGTATGGTAAAATGATACAACCCTAACGCACACCTTTCCTGACTAGAAACCACACCATATCCCCTTGTTCTGTTCGAACAACTGCCTCTTAGTCTCTGTACAGGTTCCTCATGAGCACAGTTAGTGTTCTGGAATTCCCATTCTTTGCATTGTTATCCATAATTTTTTATGACCGCAGAGTAGAATGCCTTTGCATAGTCAGTAAAACACAGGTAAACGTCTTTTTGGTATTCTCTGCTTTCAGTCAGGATCCATCTGACATCAGCAATGATATCCCTCATTCTACGTCCCTCCTGAACCTGGCTTGAGTTTCTGTGTATTCCATCTGATGAGCTCCATGTGTGTAGTCACTGTTTATGTTGTTGAAAAAAGTATTTGCAATAAATAAGTTGTTGGTCTTGCAAAATTCTGTCATGTGATCTCCAGCATTGTTTCTGTCACTAAGGCCATCTTTTCCAACTACTGAGCCTTCTTCTTTGTTTCCAACTTTTGCATTCCAATCAATGCATCTTTATTGCATGTTTGATCAATTTCAAACTGCAGAAGTTGGTAAAAATCTTCAATCTTCGGCACTGGTGTTTGGAGCATAAATTTGAATAATAGTCTTATTAACTGGTTGTCCTTGTAGGTGCATGGATATTATTCTATCACTGACAGCATTGTGCTTCAGGACAGACCTTGGAATGTTCTTTTTGGTGATGAATGCAATGCCATTCCTCTTTAATTTGTCATTCCCGGCATAGTAGACCATGTGATTGTCTGATTCAAAATAGCCAATACCAGTCCATTTCAGCTCACTAAAAACCTAACTCATTGCCATTGAGTGGATTCCGACTAATAGTGACCATATAGACAGAATAGAACTGTCCCATAGGATTTCCAAAGAGCAGCTGGTGGATTCAAACTGCAGATCTTTTGGTTAGCAACCTGAGCTCTTAACCACTGTGCCACCAGGGCTCCTTTAGCTCACTAATGCCTAGGATATTGATCTTTATCCTATCCATTTCATTTCTGACAACTTTCAATTTTCCTAGGTTTGTACATTCCATGTTCCAATTATTAATCGATGTTTACAGCTGTTTCTTCTCATTCTGAGTCATGCCACATCAGCAAATGAAGGTCCTGAAAGCTTGACTCCATCCACGTTGTTGAGGTCGACTCTACTTTGAGGAGGCAGCTCTTCCCTAGTCATATTTTGAGTGCCTTCCAACCTGAGGGGCTCATCTTCCGGCACTATATCAGACAATGTTCATCTGCTATTCATAAGGTTTTCCCTGGCCAATTTTTTCAGAAGTGAACTGCCAGGTCCTTCTTCCTAGTCTGTCTTAGTCTGGAATCTCAGTTGCAACCTGTCCAACATGGGTGACCCTGCTGGTATTTGAAATACTGGTGGCACAGCTTCCAGTATCACAGCAACATGCAAACTACCACAGTACGACAAACTGACAGATGTTTGGGGACAGTGAAATACTAAAATGCAGTAAGTTTATTCTCTCTCTCTGACTTTACATCCATTTATCTTAGATGTATCTTTCCAAATATGTTTATAAATACCTTTCCCTAGCCCTTTACACCCAAAATGCCTTATCAATTCCAAATGCAACCAAACATTGAAATCTTTTTTAGACTATTATGAGAAGTAGCATACCATGTTATACTGTTTATTAATGACAACCGCACAACAGTAACTACTTTAATTTTCACTTACCGTATTTTTGTTTTTGTTGTTGTTGTTAGGTGTCATTGAGTCAGTTCCCACTTATAGTGACCCTACGTACAACAGAATGAAACACTGCCTGGTCCTGCACCATCCTCACAATCACTGTTATACCCACTGTTGATTTTGAATGCCTTCCAACCTGAGGGGCTCATCTTCTGGCACTATATCAGACAATGTGCCGCTGCTATTCATAAGGTTTTCACTGGCTAATTCTTTTCAGAAATAGACCAGCAGGTCCTTCTTCCTAGTCTCTCTTAGTCTGGAAGCTCAGCTGAAACCTGTCTGCCATGGATGACCCTGCTGGTATTTGAATACTGGTGGCATAGCTCCCAGCATCACAGCAACACACAAGCCCCCATAGTATGACAAACAGACAGATGTGTGGGGGTAAATTGTATTTTTGCACTAAATACCACTGGTCTTTAAAATCCATTGAATTAGTTTTCTCCTCATCCCAGGCCCCTTTCCTCTAAGCCTCTGCCTGGCATCTCTGTCTCCATGACTTTGGTTCATCTGTTGTTAGTGTTGTTAGTTGCCACTGAGTCAATTCCAGCTCATGCTGAGCCCCTGTATGCAGAGTAGAACTGCCCCCATAGGGTTTTCAAGACTGTGAGCTTTTGGAAGCAGATTGCTAGGCCTGTCTTCTGAACCTCCTCTGGATGGGTTCGAACCACCATCCTTTCAGCTAATAGTCAAATAAGTTCTTAACCATTTGTGCCACCCAGGAACAGCTTTGGTCCATCTAGTCCTTCTTTTCTCCTTCATTGTTCATCTGTCCTCTTTTCTATATTTTCTAAAATTCTTTTTTGCTGCCACCAAGATTTTTATCTTTGATAGAAACATGCAAATTGTATCTTTGCCTTTATCTGACTATACCTTATCTTATAGGAAGAAAAACAGCACAGCAAATCTCCTGTGAAATTCATATATCATGGTATATTTCATTAATATGATATTAAACATGCTGCCTACCATTTAGTGATGTATTTATGTATTTTCTCAATTACCTCTCACAAGCACCCTATGGACTAAGTACTATCTCCATTTTGTAGATGAGGAAACTGAGGCTTTACCATACTAAATCAACACTGCTGGTGTGTTGACCTTCCTGAGTGTACTGTGGCCGCCTAGCTGTTTCAGGAATATAGTGATGTTACTAAGGGGTGGTACTTAATGCAGAAAACATTTTACATTGAGAAGGGGATAAGAAAAGTGAAATTTACATATGTACCACTTAAAGGTTAGTGGTATTTTCTCTTAGAAGTTTTGTGTAAAGAATATACTCATACACTTTACAACAATGCATGTATAGCTCTTGCTGTGCCATTTAATCTAATTTCCTCTTCTCAGTGTCTCCATGACCTATTTAATATCCTGTTCACCTTTTGGAGCCCTAGTGGCTCAGTGGTTAAGAGCCTGGCTGCTAACCAAAAGGTCGGCAGTTCGAATCCGCCAGTTGCTCCCGGGAAACCCGATGGGGCAGTTCTACTCTGTCCTATAGGGTCACTATGAGTCGGAATCAACTCAGTGGCAATGGGTTTGGTTTTGGTTCACCTTTTAGGAGCACTGGTGACGCAGTGGTTAAAGCACTGAACTGCTAATTGAAAGGTCGGTGGCTCAAACCCACCAGCTGCTCTGCAGGAGAAAGATGTGGCAGTTTGCTTCAATAAAGATTTACAGCCTTTGAAACCCCTATGGTGCAGTTCTACTCTGTCCTGTAGGATCACTATGAGTCAGAATTGACTTGACAGCAGAAGGTTTGGTTTTGGTTCGCCTTTCATCAGCACTGTATGCCCTATTCATTGTGAAAAACTTCTCAATTTGTTACTGACAGGCTTGTTAATTTACTGAATTTTTTTTTTCTTAATATATATACATCTCAGGTGACTTAGGTATTTTCCAAATGAAGATTTCCTTCTCCTGCACACCAGTGCTCCAGTGGGTTGTTTGCTGGTTATACTTGTTATGGAGTAAATAAGTTAAAAGATAATTTAAATGGACCTGAGAAAGCCTTATCACTTGGTAATCCTTGAGTCATGTTTGCTGAGGAAACTGTGGAATAACTATGCCTTAATTTAGAAATATAGAAGAATCTCTAAATTTGCCTTTTTCAAAAGATGTTAAATAAAACCTTTTAAAGTCAGTTTCCTCCATCAATTATACCTTCTCTTTTCTGAATATTTAACCAGCTTATAAAACATGCTCAAGTCTCTCCCATTAAAAAATAAAAGCAAAATCAATAAAACCCTACTTCAATCAGTCTGGCTCCATATAACACCTTTAACAGTCAGGCACAGCCTAACCACACTGAAATGACAGTCTAGCCTTTAACCACACCTTTTATGCCTTTGCCAGAGTGCTTTCCACTCCCAGTCTGTTTTTATGCAGTTGGACTATTTCATGGAACTGGCTGAGAAAGAACAAAGTCGTATTTCTGATGTTAAGAGGTGGTCATCTTGAGCATGTAGCCAGACAGCTGTTTTTGGGTGGATGATGTGGGGGTTCCTGCCAGTATATGTGGGAAGCATGGCCCTCCCAATCCAACAGAGAATGCAACAGAAGTTAGGTATTGGCACAGTCCTTGCCCTAGAATGACGCTTTCCTGTGCATATTGAATGGTTCTATGTATATTATATGTAGAATATAGGATACATTAATCATGTTCATTATGATGTTCAGCCATCACCCTTATCCATTCTCCAATGTTTTCATCATCAAATGGAAATTATTTTCGCAGTTAATTCTATTCCTGTTTCACCATTTCATACTGCATTGACAGTGGGGATTGGATAGCTTTCTTTTAGTTTATATGTCATCAGATTATAAGTAGCCATATCCGGACATAACAGAGAACGTTGTACTTCCCCCAGAGATACTGAATTTTAAGCTAGCTGCAAAAAACGGATAGGCCCATAGGTGGTCTCCCTTGGAGAGGAGTAAGATGTATAGGAAGAAGGGTACACTCAGATATTTTGGTGGTCTGAGGGATTGACTGTATCTCTTTGTAACTTTGACCTTAATTAACCCAGTCTTCCTGGTGGTTCTGATTTGTTTATTCAGAAACCTTCTATCACCTACATGTTGACAACTTCCAAATTTGTATGCCCAGCAAAAATTTATTTTATGTTCCCCACTCATATTATGAAAATACTGGATATCTTTACAGGAGAGACCTCAATCATAACATGTCCAAAACTGAAATTATATCCTTTTACCAAACATGCACTTTCTCTGTAGTGGATTGTAATAAATGATCATCAACTCCACCTATCCCTTTATACATGCCATTTGCAATGTAACTGTCATTCTTCCCATAGAGGGATGGACTCTAGATCTCCACCTTCTTGTATCTGGTCTGACCTTGTAACTTGCTTTGACCAATAAAATTCAATAGAAGTAATGATATGGGAGTTCTGAGCCTAGGCTTCAAGAGGCCTTGCAGCCTTTGCTCTCACTGTCTTGGAAAACTGGGCCGTCATATGAAGAAACCCGGGCTAGCCTGTTTGTGGATGAGAGGCCATGTGGAGAAAGAGGCTCAGCTGACACTGAGCACCAACAACCAGCAGGACTGGCTACATACTTTGACAGCCTCTTGTTCTAAAATTATTAAAAATTTCAAGACGGCAGCAGCAGAGCACTAAACCAAGCATGGGGCCCTTCTGAGTGGGGTCCTGTGCTAGTGTACAGGTTGCACACCCATGAAGCCAGCTCTAACCACCAAAGACAACATCTTGAACCATCATGAGTGTGTCCAGGTCAAATCAACATAAGAACCTCCTGGCTAAGTCCAGCCAAAATTGCTAACCCACAAAATAGTTAGCTAATAAATGATTATTGTTTTAAGCCAGTATGTTTTGTCTTGGTTGGTTAAGCAGCAATGAATAACTAAAGACATCCTCCCCTATCCCATATCATAGATAATTAAAGCCTGAATCATTCAACCTCACCTATACTTTCTACCTCATCTTATGAGGCCTAAAGATTTCCTTAGGCTTTCTACTTCCTTATGTGATCTTTTCTTGCCCAAGAATATGGGTTGTAGAATCAAATTGTCTGGGTTTAAATTCTAGTTCCTCCCAATTGTAATTGTGTGACCTTGGACACATTATTTTATCACTGACTCTATTTCCTTATCTCTAAAATGGAGAGAACTTTATCTTTCTTATTAGGGTCTGTGAAGGTTAGATGATAAATGCACAGCATTTAGCACAGTGTCTGGGGCATAATATGTGCTCAATGAATGTGCCTTGGATTCAACTACACTCTCCGTGTGATTCAGGATAAAACTTGCAGGAGTACTGCAGGAGACTTCTAGAGTTGTACAAGAACAGTATTCAGAGAGGTAAAATGCAGACATGGCCCTAGAAAAGCTATAATGTGGTGTGAGATTACAAACTCAATCTCTGGAGCCAGAGTTCCTTCACATCTCAGCCTTGCCACTTGATGTTTCATTGACAAGCTACTTAATCTCTCTGGGTCTCGATTCCATCAACTGTAAAATGGGAGATCTCGCATAGCATTGTTGTGAGGATTGAATGAAGACTAAAGGATGCCACAGTAGGCCTGGCACATAAAATATGCCCTCTACATGATGTATGAAATGTGAGTATTGGTCAGAAAGGCAAGCCGAGATCACCTTAAGAAGTTGTTGTTGTTGTTAGTTGACATGGAGTTGATTCCGCCTCATGGCAACCACATGTGTGCACAGTAGAATTTCTCCATATTGTTTCCAAGGCTGTGACTTTTTGAGAGCAGATTGTCAAGCCTGTCTTCTGAGGCACCTCTGCGTGAGTTCGAACCACCAACCTTTCAGCTAGTAGTCAAGCGCTTAACCATTTGTACCACCCAGGGCTACTCCTGGAGAAGAGAATTATCAAATGTAAAGTAGAGCATATATAAGACTATAAACAGAATATGATGTAAGAGATAAGGAGCCAAAGAGATGATGAACAGATGAAGTTTGGAAAGCAAAGCTGACATGAAACCATTCAGGACTTTGGTGGCTGCATCAGACAATCCAAATGCAAAAACCCCACAGCCACCAAGTCAACTCCGACTTATAGTGACCCTATAGGACAGAACAGAACTGCCACATAAAGTTTCCAAGGCTGTAAATCTTTACAGCAGCAGACTTCCACGTCTTTCTCCCGTGGAGTGGCTGGTGGGTTTGAACCACCAACCTTTTGGCTAGCAACAGAGCACTTTAACCACTGTGTCACCAGGTCTCTTTCTCAGAAAGTCCAGAAGATATTTATTTCCTAAAGCTCTCTGCAGCTACGACAGCAAAGCGGAAAGTGTTCTAGACGCAGACTTTGGGTTAGAGGGAAGAGTTCAAGCCATCCTCGCTTATTCTCCACCAATTAGCCTTTGAGGACCCCCTCCATTTTTAGGTTGGCTCTTGTCTTTTCCTTTCTCATCTCTCAAGAATCCACTCATTCACCAATTATTTATTAAGCCCCTGGGAATACAGTAGTGAATGACAGACCAGTTTCTTGTCCTCACAGAGCTTCAGACCAATAGGAGATTCAGCAATTTAACCAGCAATCTCAACACCTTGTGAGAAGTGTTGTGATGGGGAAATACACAGGGTGGTTGGACAACTGCATCGAAAATGAATTTAGGGATCAGGGAAAACTTCCTGAAGGAAGATATATGTAATGTGAAACTTGAAGTATAAATGAGTAGGCATCAACTAAGCTTGTGGGGAGAGGCAGCGAGGAAGAGCTCCTGTTTGGAAACCTGGGTGGTGTAGTGGTTAAGAGATACATCTGCTAACCAAAAGATTGGCAGTTCAAATCCACCAGGTGCTCCTTGGAAACTCTATGGGGCAGTTCTACTCTGACCTATGGGGTCACTATGAGTCGGAATCGACTCGACGGCAAAGGGGTTTTTTTTTTGTTTTTTTGGTTTGGAGGAGAGAAGAATGTTCCAAGCCAAAAGAAGAGCATATGAAAATGTCTATTAGGAAGAGATTACCAGGAACTTGGGGGAATTTAAAGTAGTTCAGTAGTGCTGAAAAACTGAGTTAGAAACCAAAAGTGGTTAGACAGAAGACTAGATAGAGGGACTAGATATGAAGAAACATGTTCACCCTGTTAAGGGATTTGGACTTTATCCTAAGGGCAACAGGAAGCCATTCAAGTGTTTAAGCAGAGGAGTGACATTTAGAAAGAGTACCCTAATCACAATGTAGAGGATAGAAGAGGCACCCTTTCTGTAGAGAACAGAAAGCGCATGCCTGATTTTATAAATAAAGTTGTATTGGAACACAGTCAGGCCTATTGTTCAAGTATTGTCTGTGGCTGCTTCTAGGCCCTTACAGCAGAGTTGAGTAACTGTGAAAGAGACTGTCTGACTCACAAAACCTGAAATATTTACTATCTGAGTCTTTAAGAGAAAGTTTGCAGATCTCTGGGACACTGTTAGGAGCCCTGGTGGTAATGTGTTTTAAGCTCTTGGCTGCTAACTGAAAGGTCAGTGGTTTGAACCCACCAGCTGCTCCATGGGAGAAAGATGTGGTAGTCACCTTCGGGTAAGGGAAGTAGGAATGTTGGAAAGGCAGACCTATGGGGTTCATGCCAGATACTCAGTGACTCTGAGGAAACAGTGACCCAAATGTTAGTTGGAATCATCTAGGATTTTTGTTTATTTGTTTTTAAACTATATAAGATTGGATCAAGCCCCTATTACACAACTCTTATAAAGTACATTACCTCCCAAAGATTTCTGCCATATTTTCCAGGTACCTGTGATTTCAAGGTACCCATGAACACGTAGAGTCACTATACCAAAAAGAATTGGTGGACGTTCAACCATTTCAGGAAGTAACATATGATCAGGAACTGATAGTACTGAAGGAGGAAGTCCAAGCTGCACTGAAAGAATTGGAGAAAAACAAGGGTCCAGGAAGCGACAGAATACCAACTGACATGTTTCAACAAATGGATACAATGCTCACTCTAGTGGTCACTCATCTGTGCCAAGAAATTTGAAGACAGCTACCTGGCCAACCAACTGGAAGAGATCTGTATTTATACCTATTCCAAGTAAAGGTGACCCAACCGAATGGGAAAATTATTGAATGGTATCATTAATATCACACACAAGTAAAATTTTGCTAAAGGTCATCCAAAAGCAGCCGCAGCAGTACATTGACAGGGAACTGCCAGAAATTCCAGCTGGATTCAGAAGAGGACATGGAACCAGGGATATCATTGCTGATGTCAGATGGATCGTGGCTGAAAGCAGAGAATACCAGAAAGATGTTTACCTGTGTTTTACTGACTCTGCAAAGGCATTCTACTGTGTGGATCATAATAAATTATGGCTAGCATTGTGAAGAATGGGAATTCCAGAGCACTTAATTATGCTCATGAGAAACCTGTACATAGATCAGGAAGAAGTTATTCGAACAGAACAAGAGGATACTGCGTGGTTTCAAGTCAGGAAAAGTATGCATCAGGGTTATATTCTTTCACCATACTTATTCAATCTGTATGCTGAGGAAATAATCCGAGAAGCTGGACTATATGAAGAAGAACGTGGCATCAGGATTGAGGAAGACTCATTAACAACCTGAGATATGCAGATGACACAACCTTGTCTGCTGAAAGTGAAGAGGTCTTGAAGCACTACTGATGAAGATCAGAGACCAAAGCCTTCAGTATGGATTGCACCTCAACACAAAGAAAACAAAAATCCTTACAGCTGGGCCGATAAGCAACATCATGATAAATGGAGAAAAGATTGAGGTTGTCAAGAATTTCATTTTACTTGGATCCACAATCAACACCCACGGAAGCAGCAGTCAAGAAATCAAACAATGCATTGCATTGGGCAAATCTACTCCAAAAGACCTCTTTAAAGTGTTGAAAAGCAAAGATGTCACCTTGAAGACTAAGGTAAGCCTGACCCAAGCTATGGTGTTTTCAATTGCCTCACAAGCATGCGAAAGCTAGACAATGACTAGGGAAGACCAACGAAAAATTGACGCCTTTGAATTATGGTCTTGGGGAAGAATATTGAATATACCATGGACTGCTAAAAGAATGAACAAAGCTGTCTTAGAAAAAGTACAGCCAAAATGCTCCTTAGAAGCAAGGATGGTGAGACTACGTCTCACGTACTTTGGACATGTTATCAGGAGGGATCAGTCCCTGGAGAAGGACATCATGCTTGGTAAAGTAGAGGGCCAGCAAAAAAGAGGAAGACTCTCAATGAGATGGATTGACACAGTGGCTGCAACAATGGGCTCAAGCATAACAATTCTGAGGATGGCGCAGGACCAGTCATTGTTTTGTTCTGTTGTACACAGGGTCACTATGAGTTAGAACTGACTGGATGGCACCTAACAACAACAACAACATGATTTTAGCATCACCTTTGACCCCTACTTCTACTGATGGGCTCAGATTATTGACTATCTCGTTGATCTGGGTGTACTGCCCTCATTCTGCATCTTTTTGATCTAGCAGTGGAACTCTGCCCCATTCTATGATTTCTTCACTTACCCCACCATCATCTGCACTCACACTGTGTGTGTGACTTGGGAAGATGGTAGGAGTTTAGGGATAGTGGAAAACTTACTGAAGATTTGTGAGAAATGATGGGGGGAGGGGGTTGAAGAAATGCAAATAACAAGATATGTATGTATATATATTAAAGGGTTTTAAGTATACCATTAAGTTTCTCTACCTTCTCTCTTTTCTCTCTTTCTCTTCTCGCCAATGCCTTCTATACTCCCAAGTGAATTTCTAATATAGAAGAGTCTCTCTTTTGTTATCCCATCTCTAGCTAACCCAGGTTCTCAAGCTGGCATCATCTATTCCTAATGACCATTGTCTTAGGCTGGGTTCTCTAGAGAAGCAAAACCAATGAAGTGTATGTATATATATATATATATGTGTGTGTGTGTGTGTGTGTGTGTGTGTGTGTATGTATGAAGATTTATCTCAAGAAAATGGCTCACATGGTAGTGGAGGCTGGCACGTCCCAAATCTATGGGTCAAGCATTGGGCTGGAGGCTTCTCCTGACTCATGTGGTAACAGGGGCTGATGAATCTCAAACTGGTAGGTCAGACAACAGGTTGTTGGCCCTTGGGGCTGTGGAGGCTGATGAATCCCAGAATTGGCAGGACAGATGGCAGGCTGCTGGCTCAAGTCCCAAGAACCAGAGGTCAGACGATGATGAGCCAGAGGCAGGATCCAGAGTGAGAGAGACCTTTGCCAGAGCATTCACATATATTGGAAGCAGCCCACACCCTCAAGGAAACTCCCTTTACTTGAGCAAGGTGGTGACTTGAGTAAGGGTGTGACTTGCATAAGGTGGTGACTTGAGAGTAAGGGTGTGACTTGAATCATGCCCTTGGTAAGGGTTTGACTCAAGATACATCCCCTACTAATCCTGCCTAACTAACATATAGAGGTTTAGGATTTACAACACATAATTACACAATACCACAAAATGGAGTACAATTACATGAGATCACAAAATGGAGGACAATTACACAATATTGGGAATGATGGTCTAGACAAGTTTACATATAACAGTAACCATCACAGTCCACCTCTTGTCAACTTAGCATCTGATACACTTCTCCTTAAATCACACATAATCTCTAAATAAAAACAGTTGTAAAATCATACGTGCACCTAACACAATACAACTACTATGGGTACAACTGCAAATGCACTCACCCTGTTTACATCTTATACTAGAGAGGGAAGAAAACAAAAATAATTGCTATATATATATATATATATATATATATATATACACACACACACACACACACACATACATACACATATACACATACAATAAAACAAGGAAGAAATACTCGTAACAATTACAGTCCTCATTTCTGCAACTGGTCACATGGTCATAACTGGTATTTAGAACTACTTTTTTTTACCCATTCGATATTTCCTTTACTCTCAGCAAGCATCTCAGTTGGTCATGGTTCTTTGCCTGGTGAGGTGACCCAAACCTTCATTTGGAAGGGTCTGGGCCATTAGTAGTCTTGTCGGAATTGGATTGCTGTAGTTTTCCATTGACTTTAATCACAGGGCATGGTTGTACTGAGATACCTTAAGGGATCTCCTATATTGCAGACATATTCTTCTTTACATCCATTATACAATATCAACCCAATTTCTCCTTGGTAATCAGGATCAGTCACACCAGCCATTATGGTAACTTCCTTCTTTGCCTGTCGATCCAGAGGCATCAGGAGCCCAAAGTGGCCGGGTGGCTTTATTAACTTCCAGTTTAATGGAATCACTGTTTTGTCTCTAGGCGGGAGCATTCCTCCCTTTGGAACTAAGAACTCTAGACCCATAGAGCCTAGGGTTGTGGGGACATGATGCAAAAATTTTGCAAGTGGATCACTAGGGGTAATAGTGAGCGGTGCCACTCCCATCTCTACCCTTTGATTCCCGCACTCATGAATCCTGGCTATGAGAGAAACAGTACCATATATTGAATGCTGTTTTAAAGAATGCACAGCCTCCTAGAGTACACTGCCCCAACCCTGCAAAGTATTGCCACCTAGCTGGCACCATAATTGTGTCTTTGGAAGGCCATTCCATCATTGTATCAAGCCAGCTGCTTCAGGATGATGGGAAACATGGTTAGACCAGTAAATTCCATGAGCTCGGGCCCATTGCCACATTTCATTTGCTGTGAAGTTGAGTCCCTTGATCCGAGGCGATGCTGTGTGGGATACCATGATGGTGGGTAAGGCATTCTGTGAGTCCAGGGATGGTAGTTTTGGCAGGAGCATTGCATGCAGGGAAGGTAAATCCATATCCAGAGTTAGTGTCTATCCCAGTAAGAATGAAATGCTGCCCTTTACATGATGGAAGTGGCCCAATATCATCAACCTGACACCAGGCTGCTGGCTGACCAACTCAAGGAATGGTGCCATATCGGGGACTCAGTGTTGGTCTTTGCTGCTGGCAGATTGGGCACTCAGCAGTGGCTGTAGCCAAGTCAGCCTTGGTGAGTGGAAGGCCATGTTGCTGGGCCTATGCCTAACCTCCATCCCTGCCACCATGGCCACTTTTTTCATGAGCCCATTGGGCAATGATGGGAGTGGCTGGGGAAAGAGAATGACTGGTTTTGACATAACTTGTTACCCTATCCACTTGATTGTTAAAATCCTCCTCCGCCAAGGAACCCTCTTTGGTGAGTATTCACATGAGACACAAATATCTTCACTTTTCTGGCCCATTCAGCGAGGACTATACGTTTTCCCCATACCTCCTTGTCACCAGTTTTCCAATCATGTTCATTCCAAGCCCCTGACCATCCAGCCAAACCATTGGCCACAGCCCATGAATCAGTATATAATCACACATCTGACCATTTCTCCTTCCAAGCAGTGAACAACCAGGTGCACTGCTCAAAGTTCTGCCAATTGGGAGGTTTTCCATTCACCACTGTCCTTCAGGGAGGTCCCAGAAAGGGGCTACAGTGCTGCTGCTATTCTCTTTCAAGTGGTGCCTACATATCACACAGAACCAGCTGTAAACCAGGCATGAGTTTTCTCTTTCTCGGTCAACTGATCATAAGGAACTCACCATGAGGCCATAGATGCAGACTGGGAGAGGGCAGGTAATGTGAAAGGAGTGGAGACCATGGGCATTTGAACAACTTCCTCATGCAACTTACTTGTGTCTTCAGGTCCTGCTTGAGCCCAATTTCGTATATACCACTTCCATTTAATGATGGAGTGCTGTTGTACACATTCAACTTTATGACTCTGTGGGTCAGACAACACCCAGTTCATGATGGGCAGCTCAGGCTGCATGGTGACTTGGTGTCCCATGGTTAAGCGTTCAGTCTCTACTAAGGCCCAGTAATAAGCCAAAAGCTGTTTCTCAAAAGAAGAGTAGTTATCTGCAGAGGATGACAGAGATTTCTCCAAAATCCTAAGGGTCTGCACCGGGATTCACCAATAGAGGCAAGCCTAATGCTTCAAACATCATGTCTATCTGCCACTGAGATTTCAAGCACCATTGGGTAAGCTGGGTCATATGGCCCAAGTGACAGAGTGGCTTGCATGGCAGCCTGAACCTGTTGCAGATCCTTGTCTTGTTCTGGGCCCCACTCAAAACTAGAAGCTTTTCAAGTCACTTGATAAATAGGCCAAAGTAGCATATCCAAATGAGGGATTTGTTGCCTCCCAAATCCAAAGAGTCTCACCAGGTATTGTGCCTCCTTTTTAGTTGTAGTAGGGGCCAGATGCAATAACTTATCCTTCACTTTAGGAGGAATATCTCAATGTGACCCACACTACTGGGCCCCTAGAAATTTCACTGAAGCAGAAGGCACTTGAATTTTCATTGGGTTAATTTCCCACCCTCTACCATGCAAATGGGGCCTTGGTGGGGGGTGGTTAAGCATTTGGCTGCTAATCAAATGGTTGGCAGTTCGAATCCACCAGCTACTCCTTGGAAACTCTATGGGGCTGTTCTACTCTGTCCTATAGGGTAGCTATGAGTTGGTAGCTATTTCATGGCAGTGGTTTTGGTTTAGTCAGCACACAAATATCTTCCCAATAAGTCCACAGTCATTGATACTTCTTCCTTATTAGGTCCAATCAGCATAACATCATCAATGTAATGGACCAGTGTGATGTCTTGTGGGAGGGAGAGGAAATCAAGTTCCCTGTGGACTAAATTACAACATAGTGCTATAGATTTGATATACCGTTGAGATAGGACAGTGAAAGTGTATTGCTGGCCTTGCAAGTGAAGGCAAACTTCTTCTGGTGTTCCTTCATAACAGGTATGGAGAAAAAGGCACTAGCCAGATCAATAGCTGCATACCAGGTACCAGGAGATATATTAATTTGCTCAAACAATGAAACTACATCTGGAACAGCAGCTGTAATTGGAATCACCACCTGGTTAAGTTTACGATAATCTACTGTCATTCTCCAAGATCCATCTTTTTTTTTTTTTTGTATAGGTCAAATAGGCAAGTTGAATGAGGATGTGGTAGGAATCACCACCCCTGCATCCTTCAAGGCCTTGATTGTGGCACTAATCTCTGCAATCCCTCCAGGAATATGGTATTAGTTTTGATTTGCTATCTTCCTGGCTAAATGAAGTTCTAATGGTTCTCACTTGGCTTTTCCAGCAGAAAAGCCTTCAGTCCACATGTTAGGGATCAAATTTAGGGGCTTTTCTAGTTGCTGAGTATGTCTATTCCAATTATGTATTCTGGAACTGGAGAAATCACTACAGGATGGGTTCAGGGAACCACCAGAACCTCTGTAAGATGAACCTAAGCTAAGAGTCCATTAATAACCTGACCTCCATATGTCCCCACTCTGACTGGTGGACCACAGCAACGTTTTGGATCTCCTCAAATCAGTGTCAGTTCAGAGCCACTGTCCAGTAATCCCTGAAAAATCTGATTATTTCCTTTTCCCCAGTGAACAGTCATTCTTGTAAAAGGCTGTAGATCCATTAGGGGAAGTCTGGGAGAAGATTCACAGTATAAATTTTTGGCAGTGTAGTGGGGAGTCCTTCCTCAAGGAGTCCTGGCCTCTCCTTCACTCAAGGGATTGTGGGTCTTTAAACTCCCTCAAGTCTTGGAATTGATTTAGGGGCCTTGACTCTCTATTCTGGCGATTGAAGTTAGACTGCCATTCACTTGACGTAGATTTCTTCTGCTTGTGCAAATAAGTAAATATTAATAGATTTCCCATCTATTTCACTCTCAGGGACACCATGACTAAGTAGCCAATGCTACAAGTCCATAAGAGTCAGATTATTCTGATTACTGCTTTGACTCTGCTATCTGTTATGGTAACCACACCCACTTTGTCTTTGTTGATTAAGCACAGTCACTTGCCCCGTACCACCACGGGGTCCAATCAACCCCATTGTAGTTAGGTGTCTTAATTCAGTCAGGGCAGTTCCCACTGTCAAATCTGATTTACATAAAATAGAAATCACAGTAGTCTTCAGGGATGCTAGGGCTCCCTTCACAAATTTGTTCCTCACTGTTGTATTCAAAGGTGTATCCTCTGGGCACTCTATGTATGGGCCTGTGGGTCCAACCTGATAAATCCACTCTAATATGCCAATTTCCCTAAGCCTCTGGATACCTTCTTCTACAGTATATCAAGGCAGGACTGGTACTTCAACTTGTTTTAGGGTAGGCCACTGCTTAATCCATGCTTCAGTGAACCAACCAAACTATTAGATCCTTTTCTAACCTCTTGAGCTGACTATTGAATGAAGGATCTGTGCTTAGTGAGCCCATGTGAATAAACTCAGACTGATCCAACCTCATGTTCCTTGCACGATTATGCTACATCCTTAATAGCCATTTCCACACATATTCCCCAGGTTTCTGTTTGTATATATTAGAGAAGTCAAGCAATTCTTTTGGAGTGTAGCATACCTCCTCCTGGCTCACACTTTGTACCTCACCTTTAGGGGCTTGCTGGGGTTTACTTAAGTCTAGTTATATGTCTAGAAGCAAAAATGGGTTGTGGGGGTAGGTCCTGGGAACACTGAACAATGTCTTGTAAGGCATCTGCCTCAGGTGATGCCCCAGGCAACATCCCAGATGCCACCCCAGCTGCTAGCTCAGCTTCAGGCACAACTGGGTCAGTCTCATCAAATGCGGGTAGAAGGGATAATGGTTTCCCTAGCTTTGTAGAGAAAAATGGAGTAATATCTTCATTTGGGAGGGGTGGTGTTGTTGGCAGGACTGATTCAGCTGAATTGAAGGGTCCAGTGTCTCCTGCTTCCTGATTATCTGTCCATATGTCCCCATCTCAAGTTCAGGATCCCATTATTTCCCAATCAATGCCCTCACTTTAACTTCAGGCACCATTTGAGGTTGGGAATTTAATTGCCATTGTAATTCAGCCACTCTTATGATAAGATCCTGGGTTTGATTTTCGACAATACCAGCTCTGTTCTACAAAAAATAAGGTTTTCTTTCAAGGCGCAATTGGCCACTTTCAGGTATTTTATGTAGCACTTGAGCTGTGACTCTGAAGCCCTGAGCTCATCTCTTTCTTTCTTCACCTTGTCTAACAAAATTAGGACCAACCAACCAGCTTCCTTATACTCATTCAGACAAAATTGTATTAAAGTATCCAATATGCAATCACCTGGAGCCTTGCTTCTCACAAACATTTGATCTATTTGTGGTTATATTTTGCTTATTTCTATTGTCACCTCATGCCATGGATTATTACTCAAGACAGAGTCATCAGTGCCTTTAAGACTACCCGGATTTGAGGACCAATTTAGAAAACTCATCCTTATAATTTTGTTTTTCTAGAACCACTCCCGGTACCTAATATCTTGGGTTCTCTAGACAAGTAAAACCAATGAAGTGTGTATATATATACACACACATAAACATATATACATATATAC
>NW_004443994.1:11391386-11492659 GCF_000243295.1 Trichechus manatus latirostris
AATTTACATATATAAAGATTTATATATATATAAATTTATATATATAAAGATTTATATATATAAAAATTTATATATATAAAGATTTATATATATAGAAAGATTTATATATACATAAAGATTTATATATATATACATAAAGATTTATCTCAAAGAAGTAGCTCATGTAGTTGCGAAGGCTGGAAAATCCCAAATCCGTGGGTCAAGCATCAGGCTGGAGGCTTCTCCTGACTCATATGGTTGCAGGGGCTGATGAATCCCTAATCAGTAGGTCAGATGGCAGGTTACTGGGTCACAGGGGTGGAAGCTAGTTGTTATGGATTGAATTATGTCCCCCAAAAAATATATGTTGTAAATCCCAACCTGTATGCCTGTGGTTATAACCCCACTGGGGAATGGGTTGTCTTTGTTATGTTAATGAGGCAAGATGTAAGATGTATCGAGATTAAACAACTGAACAGAGAGAGAGAGACGGGGTAAGACAGGTGCCAAGACACATGGAGATCTCCAAGGAAACAGGACGCAAAAGCTGAAGAGACAAGGACCTTCCTTCAGAGCCTACAGAGAGAGAAAGACTTCTCCTAGAACTAGCACTCTGAATTTGGACTTCTAGCCTCCTAAACTGTGAGAAAATAAATTTCTGTTTGTCAAAGCCATCCACTTGCAATATTTCTGTTATAGGAGCATTAGGTGACTAAAAAACTGACAAATCCCAGAATCGGCAGGTCAGATGGCAGGCTGCTGGCTTGAGTCCCAAGAACCAGAGGTCAGATGATGATGACCCAGATGCAGGGTCCAGAGCAAGAAAGACCTTTGCCAGAGCATTCACATATGTTGGATGTAGACCACACCCTCCAGAAAACTCCCCTTACTTGAACAAGGTCGTGACTTGAGTAAGGGTGAGACTTGAGTAAGGGTGTGACTTGAGTAAGATGTGACTTTAGTATCTGACTAAAGGTAAGATACATCTCACACTAATCCTGCCTTATTAACTTATAGAGTTTTAGGATTTACAACTCTTAATTATATAATACTACAAAATGGAGGACAATAGCATCAGATCACAAAATGGAGGACAATTACACAAAACTGGGAATGATGGCCTAGCCAAGTTGACACAGTATTAACCATCACACTTATAAATGTGTTTTTCCCTGGGAAGAATTCTGGTACCAGATGTTGAAAGAATTGGTTTAACTTCATTTTAGTAGCAAGGTATCTTGGAACCATGGTTAGGTACTGAGGGTAAATTTGGAGCAGACAAGGTATAATCTGACTCATCCAACAGGAGTAGCCAGAAAGGAGGTAGTCCAAGGGGGGTCATAAAGTAGGAAAGCCCAGATCACCTCCATAGGAGCAGTGTAGACATCAGACTAAGTGGTTAGTGTGAGGTTGTAAGTAAGAGAGGAGGCTGGGGATCTGGAATAAAGGAAATCAACCAAAAGAACTGTATTGTAGACTCTTTACTCACTGTGAAAGGAGATTATGTCTTAACTATTTTTATATGTTGATATTTTTATCTGCCATCGAGTTGGCCTCTGACTCATGGCAACATCATGCACAGCAGAATGAAACATTGCCTAGTCCTGTGCCCTCCCCATCATCATTCGCAGATTGGACCATTGTGATCCATAAGGCATTCACTGGTTGATTTTCAGAAGTAGATCACCAGGCCTTTCTCCCTAGTCCAACTTAGTCAGGAAGCTCTGCTGAAACCTGTTCGGCATCATGTTGTTTTTGTTGTTGTTAGGTGCGGTGGAGTTGTTTCTGACTCATAGAGACCCTGTGAACAATAGAATGAAATACTGCCTGGTCCTGCGCCATCCTCACAATCGTTGATATGTTTGAGTCCATTATTTCAGCCACTGTGTCAATTCATCTCGTCGAAGGTCTTCTTTTTTGCTGACCCTCTACCTTACCAAATATGATGTCCAACTCCAGAGACTGGTCTTTCCTGATGACAGGTCCAAAATAAGTGAGACGAAGTCTTGTCATCTTCTCTTCTAAGTAACATTCTGGCTGTACTTCTTCCAAGACAGATTTGTTTGTTCTTGTTGCAGTCTATGTTATATTCAATATTCTTCAGCAACACCACAATTCAAATGCATCAATTCTTCTTTGGTCTTCCTTGTTCATTGTCCAAATTTGCATGCATATGAGGCAATTGAAAATACCATGGCTTGGGTCAGGTGCACTGTCTTAGTCATCTAGTCCTACTACAACAGAAATATTACAAGTGGATGGCTTTAACAAAGAGAAGTTTATTCTCTCACAGTCCAGTAGGCTTGCAGTCCAAATTCAGGGTGTCATCTCCAAGAGAACGCTTTCTCCGTTGGCTCTGGAGGAAGGTTTGTGTCATCAATCTTCCCTTGGTCTGGAAGCTTCTCTGCGCAGGATTCTCAGGTCCAAAGGACACACTCTGCTCCCAGCACTGCTTTCTTGGTAGTATGAGTTTCCCTCGGCTTTAAGCACACCATTCTCCTAGTCCATTGGAGTAACTACTCCACCCTTAGAAACACCAGCGGCCAGGGCTCCACCCTTTGAAACCCCAGAGCTACTGGCCACACCTTTTGAGACTGAGGCAGCTTGGCTTCTTGTGTTCCTTGTCTCTTCAGCTTCTGCTTCCTGCGGCCTCTTGGCCCTCGGGCCTCATGCTCACATCTGCCCTGCTGGGGCAAGTGTTCCAAAGCTTGGTAGCTCCACCAATAAGTGCCCGGAGGCATCCCACTCTACCAGGGAGCCTCCTGCACACAAGCACTCAGCTGTCTCGCTCTGTGGATCAGCTCCAGTGCCGTCTTGCACAGGTTCCCTAGTTCTGCTGCTGCTGGTTCTCTGCTGCTGCTGCTCCTCTATCCATTCACAGTTTTCCAAACCACTTCCACATTTTAGGTATCTGTCAGAGCAGCATCCCACTCCTGGTACCAAATGTCTTAGGCTGGGTTCTCTAGAGAAGCAAAATCAGTAAAGCATATAAATATACATAGAAGGAGATTTATATCAAGCTTGGAAACAGCTCATGTGATTGTAGAGGCTAGAACATCCCAAGTCCATGGATCAGGATAGAGGCCTCTCCCAATTCATGCATCCGCAGAAGCTGGTGAGCCCATGATCGGCAGGTTGGAGAGCAGGGCTCCCACTCACAGGCTGTGAGGGCTGTCGAATTCCAAGATTGGCAGGCAAGACTGCAAGTTTTCTCCTGATTCATGTAGCTGCAGGGGCTGGCGAACCCAAGATCTACAGGCCAGAGAGCAGGGCTCTGCTCACAGGCTATGAAGATCAACGAATCCCAAGTTCGGCAGATAAGCTGACAGCTCAAGTCCCGAGAACTGGAGGTGAGACGGCAGGAGGCAGCCGCAGGATCCAGAGTGAGTAAAAAGCCAGAACATCTCCTTATATTCAGATGCAGACCGCACCCCCAAGGAAACTCCCTTTCATCTGATTGGCTACTCACAGCATATTCAATCATTGGAGCGATCACATATAAACACTGGGAATCATGGCCCAGCCAAGTTGCATCTGTCTGTCTATTCATAGGGCAATCCCAAAGTGTTCCGTTACTGAGGTTCTGTACTTTTGTTTTGTTTTTATTTATTGAAGGCTATCCATTCCTCATTGATCTTTTTAAGAGTTTTTCTAGTTATTCTTATTTATTTTTCCACTGAAATGTTGGAATCTCCTTGTCATATTCCAGAAAAGCTTCGTGGGATTTTTATTGACACTGCAATAAGTTTAAAAATTAAAAGAGAGAATTGACATACATTAACTCTTCTTATCTAAGAATGTGGCCTATATTTTCATTTGTCCAGGTCTACTTTTGGGGCTTTTTTTAAATCTTTTTTTTTTAATTGCACTTTAGGTGGAAGTTTACAGCTCAAGTTAATTTCTCATCCAAAAATTTATACACATATTGTTATGTGACATTAGTTGCAATTTCTATAATGTGACAGCACACTCCACCTTTCTACCCCCGGTTTCTTGTGTCCATTCAAAGAGCTCCTGTCCCTTCCTGCCTTCTCATCCTGCCTCCAGACAGGAGCCGCCCATTTGGTCTCAGGTATCTGTTCGAACTAAGAAGCACACTTTTCATGAATATTATTTTATGTTTTATAGTTCAGTCTAATCTTTGTCTGAAGAGTGTGCTTTGGGAATAGTTTTAGTTCTGGGTTAACAGAGTGTCCAGGAGCCATGGCTTTGGGGGCTCATCCAGTCTCAGTCAGACCATTAAATCTGGTCTTTTTACTTGAATTTGAGTTCTGCTGCACACTTTTCTCCTGCTCCAAAAGGGATTCTCTGTTGTGTTCCATCAGGGTGGTCATTGATGGTAGCTGGGCACCGTCTAGTTCTTCTGGTCTCAGGCTGATGGAGTCTCTGGTTTATGTGGCCCTTTTGTCTCTTGGGCTAATGTTTTCCTTGTGTCTTTAGTGTTTTTCATTCTCTTCTGCTCCGAGTGGGTTGGCACCAATTGATGCATCTTAGATGGTCGCTTGCAAGCTCTTAAGACCCCAGACGCCACTCACCAAAGTGGGATGCAGAACATTTTCTTAATAAACTTTGTTATGCCAATTGACCTAGATGTCCCCTGAAACCATGGTTCCCAGATCCCCACCCCTGCTATTCTGTCCCTTAAAGTGTTTGTTTGTATTCAGGAAACTTCTTAGCTTTTGCTCTAGTCCAGTTGTGCCTCACAGAGTTGAGGGTGGTAACCTGTAGGATGCTTTACTGGAATGTAGGAGAGAAGTGGGGTTGTGAGAAGTGGGGCAGGGAATGGAAGGGCACTCATGGATGTTTCTGTCAATTATGTGTATTACTTTCATTATCTTCTGATAACATTAAATATCAATAAAAATGAAACAAAAGCAATACACATGCACTACAAGAAAAAAAAGTTACATAAAATAAACAAAAAGAATACAAAAGATATCCAGAATCTCACCCACCCAGCGTTAACCGCTCTTAATATCTTCCCTGAAAAATTCTGAAAAACATGAAATGGTCTTAAATATTCATCAAACCTTACAAAAATTCTTAATAAACCTAAATTCTTGATCTACTATACAGGAAAAAAGTGACTGGGGTTATTTACATTTGAGTAAATCAATTTTTCTGATCAACATGTTTGTAGCCATTTAGGCTAGATCTTCACTTAGAGAGTGGAGAATTGAGGTGGTTTTATAAAAATACTTTTGCTTCAGTTATCTTGTTATTTTAGAAAGAATCAGCATTTCGGTCTCTGTTTCCCAAATAATTGACTCCATTTAGAAGTTAAGGATTTTAGGAAACAGAAATTCATTAGAAAAATTTGCCTCACTTAAAAGAATTCTTACATTTTTTTTCTCTTTAAGTATGGTTGAACAATTTCATTTTCCTGCAGTGTTTCCTTGAACTGTTTAAACGAACTAAAAATATAAGTGAAACTCAGCCTTGATACATCTTTACATTTAAAATGCAAAAAAAAATTCATGTAGTAAATACAGAATTTTGAGGGACTGTCCTTGGAAAGCAAATATTTGTAAAACAAAGTTAGGAATGATTAAAGATTTTAATGTGAAGGATGAAACTAAAATTTTAAAGAAATTAAGTTGTATTAAAATTTTCCAGGAAAGTATACATTTGATATATATAGCTTGTGAGGTCATAGAGTTTTTACTAATTTAAAAGTTTAATCTAAGAGTTTAAAAGTCTCAAATTCAGCTATTTACTGTGTTCCTTTCATATCTCAGTCATTGTCCTAATGTGTTCACTTACATGCTCTCTATAATCTTTCAATAATCCTGTGAAATTGATGATGCATTTGTAGAGGCCTAATATGAAGAACAGCCCTGGTGGCACAGTGGTTAAGAGTTCAGCTGGTAACCAGAAGGTCAGCAGTTCCAATCCATCAGCTGCTTCTTGGAAACCCTATGGGGCAGTTCTGCTCTGTCTTATAGGGTGGCAATGTATTGGAATCAAATCAGCAGCAACAGGTTTGGTTTCTTGGGTTTTTGATAGGAAGCAATTGGATTGATAAAGTGGCTGCAACAATGGGCTGAAACATAGCAATGATTGTGAGGATAGTGTAGGTCACCATGAGTCAGAATCTACTCCCATGCGTGCAGAGTGGCTATAAGTTGGAGCTGATTCGAAAGCAGCTAACAACAGCAATAATATTAAGAAATATAGTGAGACATAGACTACAGGGAAGTTTTTGTGGGTTTTCTTTGCCTTGGCTACTGCTATGGTTGTTAGAGAATAAGTATATCAAAGATAATGGTGGTGCATTTATCAGGAAAGAACAGAGCAATTATCAACCATCAGAGACTTGCATAGGAGAGTGTCTGGAGGGGGTAGTCTTGATATAGATTTCCGAGGTGATAGTGCGGAATCTGCACTTGCTGGGCTTAGGCCAACCTGGTGCCAGCAGTGCACACATAGCCATCCTGCCCATGGAGAGTTATGAAATGGCTACATGAGTGCATGAGAGAGTATGGGGCATCCCAAAGTTGTCAGGGACTATACACATTGTAAAGCAAGTATGATGGGATAGGTTGTGGTCAAAGGGCCCTGGGGCCCTGGTAAGTCCTTAGAGAGGTTTGGGGAGAGAAGGGGAACATGGACTTGCGGTCCAGCTGGATCCTCCTCCCTGCCTGACTGTGGGGCAGGTTTCTGTCCCTGTAGAGTGACACAAGATTTTGTCTAAGTTAGACTGAGATCTATTTGCCAAAACTGGGGACTTCAGAGCTAATTATGAATCATTATATTTTACAGATAAAAAAACTGAGCCTCAGTGAGGTTCAGTTAGCTAAAGCCACACAGCTCTAACAGACTTACAGACAGGATTTCAGGTCTTCTGATTTCTGTTGCTTTTCCCCTTGAAAATACATGAGGATAGGGTGTGTGTGCATGTGTGCATTTGATCAAATATGTTAGGTCTACTGATATTTCTTACAAATAACTGTCCTTTGTTATTAATATTAGTGTTTACAAATTATTTATACTCATTGCTTTTCAAAAAAGAATTTGTGGTTGTTTTTCAAATTATAACAGTCTCTTCATTGTTTTGTTTTATTAAAAACAATTCTGTCTGGCTGATCCAGAATATTTGACTTTTTTTGAGGCTCTGTATAACAGGTCAGCAGATCTACTGTTTAGTGGCAAACTTTCTTCACGCAGTAGCCGGTTTGGAATTCTCAGTCAGCATTAAAAATTCAAATCCGACTTCCCCACCCAGACAGCCAAGAGGCTCTGGGTATGGGTGGAGTGCTTGCTGGTGCACCCTCTTGAGGGTGTTCTTCAGGGATTCCAAAGGAAGCTGCTCTGAGTGCCTCTCCCACACACGCCCCCTACCCAGTTTGCAAGGCACCTGCAACCTCAAGCAAGAATAGGGAGGGACTCGACTTTGGCCATGACAGACGTGGCAGGAAAAATCAGCAATCGTCCTTTCACCTCCTTTCTGATGACCAAACTATGCAGTTCATTTACTTAGTATTTGAGCATTTGAGGCAGATTGTAAACTCACACTCCGAAAAGGGTTTTGGTTAGGTGGCCATCCCAAGTACTGACCGCTGCGGGAGCGGACTCAGTTCTCCCCAATTGCGAGTTTTGCTACTTGCTGTGGAAAGCCCGGGAACCATTCGCTCTGCTCCTGGTGAGGTTTGCTGTTCCAGGATCACACCGCTGCTCACCTCGTGTGTTCGCGTTTTCTGAGTGCTTTCCGCGATCCAAGTTCCAGCACCCAAAGGTCTTTCCCTCTGCCAGCCTCGGGGCCCCGCCCACTTTGGCCGGGGGTCCCAGCTGCCGCAAGGCGGAGCGGTCGCGGCCCCTTTAAGGAGCCGCTCTGCGGTAACCCGATCCCGCAGTCCGGGCGGGCGCGGCGGTAGCTTCAGCTTCGGAGACTGCTCCTCCAAGCGGCGCGGAGCCCAGGGCTTCCCTGGCTCTGAGGAGCATCTCGCGGGGCGGCCGGGCCGCATGACCGGGCGTCTATAAACACCCTCGGCCCTCTCCCGGCCCGGCGCAGCCAGTGCCGGCGCGCCGAGTCGCCCCGGGACCCGGCACAGGTGACGCCGTTTGAGGGGCTCAGGGAGGAGGGCGAGCTCTCTTCGCCCGGCGGCTCCTCCGCGCCGCAGAGCGCAGCCCACGGGCAGGGGCGCCGCGGCTTCCCGCCCCCGGCCTAGCGCGGCCAAGGTCTCCTGTTTCCGGGGGCTGAGTGGGCGGCTGGAGCGCGGGAGGCGGCCCGGGGCTTAGGGGCGGATTCCAGCAGGTGCGTGTGGCGGGCCCAGCATCTTCCCTGCTCCGAGGGCCGCCGCGGTGCTGCTCCGGGCGCAGATGGTGTCCCGGGCCCGCGGCTCCTGCGCCGCCCAGACGCCCCGCGTTCCACTGGCGTTTTCCAGGCTGCTCGATTTGGGCTGCGGATCTGCCTGGCTGTGTCTCCCGGGTCCGAACTCATAGGGGTGGGTACGAACCTGTGAGCATCCGGGGAAAGCTTTCTTGCTCTAATCGCATGTGGCTGGTACACAGTCAGGTGCCTCAACTGGGTAAGTCTTCCCCGCCGCCTCCTTCAGAAACAAGTAGCTTTTATTTACACGTGCAGTTCTCAAGTGGGTCCCATTTTTAGCCACCGAATGCTTAAGAGTCTAGTGGGAGAGGGACCGGGCCCAGAGTCAGAGGGAGAAATTGGTTTCTGTTTCCAGCTTTACGTTTGGAATCCGGGCAAGTTTATTAAACGAAGCGCCTCAGTTTACCCAGCCATGAAATGGGGAGCATAATCCCAGCCTTTTCCTACCGCCCCAATCGGTACGTAAAATCTCTGTGAAAGCACTTTGAGCTGTCCAAGCTCCTTAAAGGATCATGGTTGCTGGCCTGTATTTTCCTAATTGTCCAGGTTTGGGTGTTAATGTGGTGCACATTTTTATATAGAAATATAAACTTTCCTCAAAGAATGATCTTTGGCAGTGTTTAAATTAATTCAGATACCAGTTTGGGGACAAGATGAAAGAGTTTGTGTAGATGTTATGAATCGATGTGTGAAGTAGGGAAAAAAGCGGTCATTTTAGTGAAATCTGTACTCAGGCACAAATGGAATTGAGAAAAGTAAATCTTGGATTGTGTGTGTTTTACGTGAGATAGCGCTGTGTGAGTACAACGTGTGGATTGGAATGCAGCTTCATCTTTGTACAGCCTATTAAGGTCGAAAATTAGAGAATCCCAGTTCTGTTGTAAGTGCTGTATGAGGTTGAGTTTTTTTCCTTTGTCTTTTTCCTAAAATTATATGAACGAAGCTAAGTTAGAAAAGTTTACTCCCATCATCCTAGAAAATTTTGAAAGAATTGCTCAAGGAGCCATGGATTTTGGTTTACAGTATTTGCCACGCCCCCTCCTTTGCCATCCGGTAGTCCAGAGGATAGTATATTTTGAAGATGCTTGCTTTTTTCCTACCCCTGCAATTCCTTTTGCCACTTTAAAACCAGTTGCTGTGGAGCAGATTCAGACTTACGGCGACCTTATGTGTGTCAGAGTAGAACTGTGATTCATAGGGTTTTCAATGGCTGATTTTTTGGAAGTATATTGCCAGGCCTTTCTTCTGAGATGCCTCTGGGTGGATTGCAATGACTAACCTCTTGATTGGCAGCTGAGCATTTAAGCGTTTGCTCCACCCAAGGGACTTCTTTGCCACATTACCTTCCTCCATAGTTCTAATCCTTACCGTGAGAGCTTGCATGAGTTTTACCTGCCTAGAGCTGCGTGTCTCAGGCAGTCATCGTTATCTACACTATTGGGTTTTGTGTTTCTGTTCCTCTGACTCTAAACCTTCTTTACCTGGGCTCTTTGCTACTAAAGCGGTGTACTCGGAGGTGACTAGGAATGGTGGTGGTCAAGGGGCTGAAACTTTATAGCAAACCTCAGAGAAGTTGGGTCTTCCCTGGGATCTTCTAAATAAACCTTGGAGCATGCGTGCAAGAGTTGGCTTATGTTTTCCCTCATTTTCTGAAATCTCCATTGGAGATTTGATTACCAAGCCTTGGGAGTGGGAGTTATCAGAAATCTTATGTCAGTAAGAAGACAGTCTGATTAAGAACATTCCTAACAAATAAGTGGGGAGGAGGAAGTAGCAGATTGGGAGCGGAATGGAGGGGCCTCCAGATAACCAGAGGGGTAGTAGAGGAGCCCTGGATTCCTGTCTGGGAAATGGGAAGGGGGTTGGGCTGCAGAACACGATTAGTGGAAGTCAGAGGAAAATTCTGAAATGTGTGACCTGCCCTTCTCTTTTGAGAGTGTTTCTCGCCTCTCTAAGGCAAGCACACCTGCCCTACAAGTTCTCACATCTGTTGACTCTCCTCCCTTGGTGCTCTAAAGGAGGTCCAGTGTTTATGTTCCTCTCTCAAAGGTGGCCTTACATGCATTAGAAGAAACTGAGCAGTTTAATTTATAAGAAATCCTTCAAACTTCAGTATCTCTCCCAACTGTTACCCCCAGATTAACATCCTATATCCCACCTATTAAGAGTTCATATGGGTTTCAGTGTGTCTTGGAAGGTTAAAAAATGGGATACTCAGTTTGGCTGAGAAAAGTAAACTAAACAGTCTACACTGAGATACCAAAAAAAAAAAAAAGAAAAAAACACAAACAAGAACTGGATTTTTATGTAGGGGAAGATAATTAATTGTCTGAGTGAGAATTGTGAGTGATTGGACAAGGGAGGGCAGGACTGGGGGAGGAATTGTGCTGGACAGCTTGTGCCCTTGGCCTTGAGAATTAGAGGATAGGATACCACCAGGCTAGGACAGTCTCCTTGTGCTTCCCTCCTTCCATTTGCCTTGTGAGAAGAAGAAGATAGCTGTATGGAGGTGGAATAACCATCTGTTCTCAAGGATGGGAAACAGACTTTAACTGAACATTAGGGATGAGCTATATTCACCTGGAACTGGTATCAGGCACTGGATGTATTACACCAGAGACTGCATTACATCAGAAAAGCACAGATAATTTTGTAAGAAAATCTAAGATGTTCCAAGTGTAACTTTGGTGGTGGTTTTGTTGTTGGGATGAAAAGAAGCACTCAAAGAAATGGAGTCCTACTGCTCTGAGGCTTGTTATTCATGGTGAGACAGCTGGATGCGCTGCAAGCATATCCTAGATCTGAGAAGAAGGCGGAAGAAGGCAAGAATAGCAAGTGGTGTTTCTTTGCTCAGAACAGTGGTCTGCTCTAGGAGAAGGCAATCCTGTGGATGCATGAGTAGGAGCTTGTGAATCAGTGTGAAAGGCCAAGCTTTGTGAAAACAGCAGGGGAGGAAGACAGCTGGAAGTCTGTTCAGGACTAGAACCAGCAGAGGGGGAAAAGGAGTTGCTGAAGAGTGGGGCCCATAGCAGGGGAGAGTCTTAACTAGATGGACAAAGGCTTGTCTACCACAGTATTTTCAAACAGTTTTGGACTACACTGCACAGTACAAAATGCATTTTCACATTGAGACCTAGGACGTAAGTTTCATGAAACAGTGCCTACTGTTACTGTGTATTGCATTTTATTTTCCTTTCTGTCTTATTCTACTTTGTGTTCTTAAAAACTCAGAACCCATTAATGGATCACAAGCCATGATTTGAAAAGCATTTGTCCAGTGGGTGGGGAAACAGGTTGCAGTTGAGACCTGGACCCCTGTTGGTGGGGACAGAAAGGAGTGCGGGAACTCATCTGATGTGTGATGGGTGCCAGGACCCACATTGATGAAAGGCAGCTGATAGGATGTCTATAAAAAGGAGTTTCCCACCAGTTCTGTCCACTTCAAAGCAAAACAAATGATTAAGTATGGAAAGAACAAACTTGGTTTGAAAGCAGATGTCTTTAGAGCAGTAGATTTTTCTCAGTAGGTTGAGTGAGAAGACAAATAAATCTGGAACAAATTAGCTGATAGATTTAGGACATGCAGCTGGATAGGGAGTAGAAGAGCTCAGACTGCACAGTGGGTAGGTGAGAGGCTCACAACTACCCTTCCAGCTTTGAGAAGTTCTTGCAGAGAGAAGCGAATGGAATGTGTTGTTTCTAAACTCCATTTGCTGATCAAACTCATTTGGAAGTTGGCTGCTTGCCTCACAGAGAATTGGAAAAGTATCCTTATTGCATTTTATAAAAGGGTTAGACCATCAAGTCTTCTTTAGAAGTCAATTTCAAGATCTACAGTCAAACTTGGCTCATCATTCATCGTCTTTGGGCCAGCCAAAAAAGCTTCCTGGAGAAATAGGTGAAGCCACTGCCAACATCTGTGAGCTAATTCCACTGTGTATGCCTTTGAGTTAATCAAGGTCAGAGTCTGTGTGCTGGCCTTTGATTTCCTTTTCATGACAATTAACATCTGACTCCAGCATCTAACACGCCCACCAGCAGACAAGTGAAATAGTGCCTGGAGAAAAAGTACACAGGCATCAGAGTTCAGCTACATGTTGCTTAGATACTGTGTGTTTTAATCGTGGCCAGTCTGACCTAGTTGGATCCTCTCTTTTACCCATCCCTGCCTTGTCTGATTTTCTTACCTTAGCTGGTATTTTTGCACTGTTTGACTTCACCTCTCCTCTACCCTCTGGCATCTCTCTGCCTTCAACCCTGGTTTCTCTAATGTTATCTCTGATCCCCCTGACTTACGGTGTCTACCCAACTACTCCTGTGGACCCAAATTTGGATGCTGGCCTATGCTGTGTTAGTGACAGCTATATTCTGCCATGGCAAATCCTAGAGATGATCGTAGAATTGGTGGATTTATACATTGGTCTTAATTTAATTTTTAAAGTTTTTCATAAATGGAAAAATTCTCTTGATCAAGTTAATTTTAAGTAGCTTTCTCCAAATAGGCTTTTAAAAAAATCTTTAAAAAGTACATTGGGAAGGCATGGAAGACTTCTCCCTCTTTTGTATGCATTTATTTAGTGGAATGGGAGAAAAGAGGAGTGTTCATTGGAGGAAATATTTTGAGCAAATTTTGAAGCCCCTTTTGTGAAGTGTTATTTTTTAGAGATGTAAGTTCTTAAAACTCGTCTTGCTCAGTTAGCATGCGTTGCTCAAATACATGTAAAAATATTGAGGCAATTACAAATTTAATCAAATGTCCTGTAATTTGTTACCTGCTATTTTAGGGACTTATAAAGACTGCAGCTGATAAAGATAAAGAAGACCAGAGTCCACGTTGCTAGAAGGGAAGTCCCGGCTGCCTGGGGCACTCCCAGCCTATCTCTGAGCCAAACACTTAAGACATTCATTTTTGTGAGGATTTGAGAATGTTTTATAGCCTCAAGTTCCTAACATTTTCTTCAGTGTTTTTTTTTTTTTAGTTTTGTTTTTATTACATTTTTTTTTTCCTATAAATAACCAATACTGAACAGAATGAAATGAAAGTTCACCCTTCTTCCCTTCCCCAACTTCCTCATCCCCTAGAAGCAACCTAGAAGTTTTGGGGGTGTAGTTCTACAGACCTTTTCTCTATAAATACCAAAACATGGTCAGAGCTATTTATGAAAAATTTATCCCTGGGTGGTACAAATGGTTTGTGCTTCACTGCAAACCTAAACATTGGCGGTTCAGGCCCACTCAGCAGCGCCTCAGAAGAAAGGCCTGGAGATCTGCTACTGTAAAGATTATAGGTAAGAAGACCCTATGGGACAGTTTTACTCTATAACACATGGGGTGTCCATGAGTAGGAATTGACTCCACAGCGCTAGATTAGTAAGGCATGGAAAACTTCTCTTCTTTTTAGTGTGTGATGGGCATTTTTCCGTATTACCTCATTTTTTAGAATTGCCTTTATAACATCTGATAGTGTAGCTGTTTCAGTATATTTAACCATTTTCCTGTCAGTGGACCCTTAAGTTGCTTCTAATAATACATCCTTTCACACTTGTGGCAATTTGTTTTGGGGATAAAAGATCAAATCATTAGTATACTACTTATTTTAGAATTCTGGTAAGATGTTATTGTTTTGTTAGTTGCCCTTGAGTCAAGTCCAACTCATGGTGACCCCATATCTGCAGAGTAGAACTGCTTCATAGGGTTTTCAAGGCTGCGACCTTTTGGAAGCATGTTGCCAGGCCTATTTTCTGAGGCATCTCTAGATGGGTAACATAACCAAGAAACCAGAGCTGTTGCAGTCTAGTCTATTCTGACTCAGCCACCTTATAGGACAGAGTAGAACTGCCCCAGGGTTTCCAAGGCTGTAATATTTACTGAAGCAGACTGCCACTCCTTCCCCACAAGGAGCAGCTAGTGGATTTGAACCACCAGCCTCCTGGATAGCAGCCGGGTGCTTAGCCACTGCCATTTAATTCACCAGATATTCATTCAGCATGTCTATTTTGTGAAAGCACGTATCTAGATACTGGAGATTTCAGAGTAGGGCAGTATGCAACCCTTGCTTACAGGAGCTCACTTTCTAGTAGGGAGATTAGGCATACACATTGACTATAAGATTTTTAGTTTTCTTTATATCCTATCTTATTCCAGACAGGATTTGTGATTGCTTACAAAGATGCATATAATATGGCAAGATAAAGTAAATTTAGGGTAAGAAAGAAAAATAAATCTAAGGAAAGTAAGATGGAGCTAAGAATGAGGCTGGGTAGTACACATAAAATGTACTTTGAAATCCTATTCTCCTCTTGCTAGATTTCTGGCTATAAGCTTTCCAGCAGCCAGAAAGAAGAGAAAAACAATCCATAACAAGGTTCAGGGTGTCCAGAAGATAAACCATATCCAAAAAGCCCACCTGTTTCTGATTCTGGGAGGAGAGTGAAATTTCTCCTGTGGGTTTTCATCAAGAAAACACTGCATTTGCAATGGCCAGCATTCTGAATAACATTCCCAATATCATACAGTAAAACCTAGGGACCTAGCTTCGTGATACCATTTCATATCATGTTCCTCAGTGCTAGCCAGCGATGTCATGCCTTGGCACTGTTCAGTGAACGGTCAGTAGGACAGAGGGTAGGATCATAGGTTTAATCCAGAAATAGCTTTAAGACTATCTAAAGGAATACATGGCCAATGAAAACAGCAATCTGATATTGTTCCTGGACAATTTTTTCACAAGGTAGTACAGAATATATACTTTTAGTGGAATTTCTGTGAGTAAAACTTGTTTGCCTGAGGAATACCAGGCTTGCAACTTATCAAGCAGGAAACTCAGATCAGATGTTTTGGATGGCATTGAGTTATTAGAACTATAACATTGGCTGAGCAAAATATTTTTCTTTAAAAAAAAAAAACAAAGAACAAAACGATGTACTGGGTCCATCCAGAAAGGATGGTACTTAACTCACAGTGATCAACTCCACAAGTTAGAAAGAGCCAGAGCCACCATTTCAAGCAGTCTAGAGAGCATCTCTAAGCTTAAAATTGTTAATAGGATTTGGTCAGAGGATTACAAGTTGGCTCAGCCTGACTATTTTGTAATTGTTGGGAAAAGTTAGCCTCTCGTGGGTCACCTGGATCTGAGCTTCTGTAACCACATTCAGTAAATTCTTGCCCCCAGAACATTGCCCCGGAACAGTTCTTCATTTCCAAGTCTGTTGGCCAAGCCTGGGCTCCTCTACATTACTTACCTTACTTGAACTTAAGCATGAGGATATAGTAAGTGTTAAATTTGAAGTCACCTGAAACCACATCTGGTTTGTTTTGCACATCCCCTTGTTAGCCTGTGAATTGGTTCAAGGATACATGCCACTGTGTTTAAATATTTTGGCTACCTGACAGTATCAAATCAGACACTGAATTAGGTAGACAAGTACCATGTTTACTGGGGAAGAGTACACTTGGAACCAGTTTTAGGCAATGGCAGTCTTATGAGAAGAGATGAGAAGAGAAATTACTCACAGTTTTAAGTGGCCCTTAACAGGATAAAAGGCCACCTAGATATAGAAACTCCTTGGCTGTCTCACCTTTTTTAGTCCCTGAATTTCCCCGGTCATACCATAGTTGTAGACAGGCTGCAGGGACCCTAGTCCAAGGGTTTAAAGGAGGGTGAAATGATCACTTTGCTTCAAGATCCAAATATCATAGCCCCCTATGGTTTGATTCTAGTGGAGAAATGGGTGTTAACTTTCTTGTTCAGCAAACGGCTAGTAATAACAGTGTTGTTAGCTGCCATTGAGTTGGCCCCAGCTCATGGCGACCCCATGCACAGTGGAAGGAAATGCTGCCCCATCCCACGCCATACCCATGATCAGTTGCAGATCGGAATGTTGTGATCCCTGTGGTTTTCACTGGCTGACTTTCAGAAGCAGATCGCTGGGCCTTTCTTTCTGGTACATCTTAGTCTGGAAGCTCTGCTGAAACCTGTTCAGCATCATAGCAGCAGGCAAGCCTTCACTGACATGCATTGACTGGCAATTGAACCCAGGTCTGCCACATGGAAGGTGAGAATTTTACCACGTAACTACCAAGGTCCATCCACCAATAGCTATCCATTATTGAGTGGTGTTTTATCTATTGCTGGATAACAAACGTCCCCCAAAACCTCATGGTTTAAAACATTGACTTAATATTTCTCATGATCCTGTGGATTGATTGGGCAGTTAACTCCTCTGACGACTCCTGGGCTCACTCGTGTGGCTGTCTTCACCTGGAGAGTCATTTGAGCTGGAAGGTCTAAGAGGGCTTCCCAGCATAACTAGCAGCTGGTGTTGGCTGTTGTCTGGGGAGCCTCAGTTCTGCTCCATGTGGCCTCTCAGTCTCCAATAGATTAGACAGGCTTCCTTACTTGTTAGTCTCAAGGCAATGTTCTAAGAAAGCAAAAGGTGGACACTGAAAAGTCTTTTGAGGCTTAGACTGCAGAATTCTCAGTGTCACTTCCACTGCATTCTATTGGTCAGCAGGTAGCAAGACGAGCCCAGATTCACAGGGTGGAGTCATAGACTCACCTCTGCATGACAACAATGGCTGTGGTACGTTGCAAAGGAATTGATGGCCATTAAAGCCATTAAAGAAATTTATGTATCACAAGTGGCTGCATGTGCCACGCACTGTGCTCGGTGCATTTAACTCATCTATTTAAGCCACATAACAATGATCTTACAATGTAGTCATTCTTATTTTCATTTCATAGAACTTCCAGATCAGAGAGGTCATATTCTTGCCCAAGACCCCTTGGTGAATACTGGGACTAGGGTTTAATTCCAGGTCTCTCTCTAGCTGAATGGGATTCTTCTTAAAAACCCAGCAGGTGGGAGAAATTTGCTAAATTGCTCTTTAGCGCTTCTTGAAGGCAACGGGTTTTGACCGGTTTGAATCTACTTAATACTGTCTCCTGTTCCCTGTGGGGAACAGGCAAAAGAAAAAAAAGGGAAGACAGTAAGGCAAAGCCCTGCCTCAGCTGCTTCCCTGTCACCTAAGGACTTTTTCTTTCTCAGGTGTAATCAGATGGACAGAGTTGAGAAAGACCTCCCTGTCTCCTTAGGTTCTGACTTCCTAAGTAGCTTGGCTGGGGCCCCAGTGATCCCTTTAAAAAAAAGAAAAGTATATATATTTGGGATAAATTTTGCTCTGTCCAGCTTTTCCTTGATTTCACAGTGTTGGCAGAAAGCCAGGAGAAGTTCCAAGCCAAGGAGTTCCTTCTGAGATCCCTCCAGGAAGAGAAGAGCACTGATGTAGAAATAAGTATGTTAGAAGCCGGACAGAGAGGTTGGCTGCGGAACCTCACTCCTCTTCCCAGGAGTCCCCACCAGGAGATGCGGGTGATTCAGCAGTGCCTGGTCCCTGCTTCAGCTTCAGGACCCCTCACTTGCAAAGGCTCCTTCTAAGGGCCGGGTCTAACACTGTATTTGAAATGTTGATTTATTTAAAGAGGGGCCCTCAAATTGTATAAGCTTCAAAACCTTTACTTTTTGTTTGTGCCAGGTCCTGTACTAGTGTGAAATTCCAGATACTGTCCTTGCCTGGTTTAAAGCATCCTGCTTTCTCCAAAATCCAATGGCTGTAAATGGAACTCATAAGTTTATAAAACAAAGACTTCTTTTTAAAAGTTTTAAATGAGATGTTAGGAAGCAGCACTGATCAAGTAAATCAAATGTGCCACCTGTACTCTGAGCCTTAAGGCCCTAGAAAATGAATTTGTGGGCCTCCTGAATTTCCTAAGGGGAGAATTTGTAAATAGATTGGGGATCAGGAACCAGAACAGCAGTAGATAGAGCTGGAGGAAGAAGGCCTTTGTCCACTGAGCTCCCTTGAAGCCAACACTTCTTGTTAACCCATTGTCATCTAGTCTACTCGGACTCATACCGACCCTGTAGGACAGAGTAGAACTGCCCCATATAGGGTTTCCAAGGCTGTAATCTTTACAGGAGCAAAGTGCTACATCTTTCTCCTGAGGAGTGGCTGGTAGGTTTGAACTGCCAACCTTTCAGTTAGCAGCCGAGCGCTTAACCAGTGTGCCACCAGGGCTCCTTCACTTCTTGTTAGGCTTTATAAAAACAAATCCCAAGTAAAGAAATAAAGGTAAGACAAAATAAACATTTTTAAATAAGATAAACAAGTTGGCATGAAATAGAATAATTATTTTAAATTTCATTTTTTTTTAAGTTAAAAGCTAGAACATGGAAAAGTTCAAATAAACTAGGAAAATAAGAATAAAAGTTTGTTAAAATCCCAATTAAAAAATAATCTATAGTGAGAGGGAGAACTGATCAAGTGTTGTGGGAGCTTGGAGAAGAAGTTGTGTTTTAAAAGAGCAGGAATTCTCAGGGAGGGGTGAAGGAGATGACGTAACCCCACCCCTGCTGTGTCAGAATCACTTGGTAGGGACTTTGTGCTGTTTAAAAAAATACATATCAAGAAACCTACTTTTTCCCACCAACTATAGAAAGGGAGACTCTACAAAACCTTTTTGACTGGTAGGAATAAGCAGAATATATACTGAAGAAGTACTCTGTGTGTATGTGTGTTGAGATACGAAAATTTGAAAAACAGAAGGATTCTTAGAAGGCATTTAATATAGGGTGTGAGAAGACAGACAGGATTATAATAGGTAAGGGAAATAATAGGATTATGATAGATAAGGGAAACGTGGATTAAAGAAATTTGAAGCATTGTGAATTAATTGTCAAAACAATTATCTGAGTTGTGATAGCATTTGGGGCCATGGGGCCGCCCTAGAGCACTTGAGTGTGGATACTTTTTCACTGGGAGTGGCTGGCCTTCACAGAGTCTAGTTTGGGGAACAGGGTTTAAATGCAATGGTTAAGCACTCGGCTGCTAACCAAAAGGTTCGTGGTTCAAACCCACCCAGCAGCTCCGCAGGAGAAAGACCTGGCAATCTGCTCCCGTAAAGATTTCTGTCTAGAAAATCTTCTAGGGCAGTTCTTCTTGGTCATATGGGGTCACTATAAGTTGAAATTAACTAACAACAATAACAATTTCCTGTGAGTCTAATTATTACATTGCGTAGCATAGTATTTGGGGGAAAATAAAGGCCAGTTAGAAATGTATGGATATTTAACCTTAAGTATCTTATTTTTTGTTATAATTTAAAAAAAAAAAAATGTTCTGGGACTGGGAAGGCTGTCAAACCCAGGGTCTGTAGCAGACAGAACTGAATAGTTTCTCTTTAACTTGAATTCTATTATTTGCTCTTGGAGGAGAAAGGAATGGGAAGTAGAGAATCAAAATATGGAGAAAGGATACCTTTATTCAGAATTTAGTGTTTCAGCTGACAGGGAGGAACCATAGAGAACTCTTCTATAGCAATTCCTTGTTCAATCTTAAGTAGCATCATAGAAAAGGAGTAAAACATAAACATATTAAAGCAGGGTTTCCTAGCCTTTCCTTGGTTTAGTTTCATTTTTTTTTCCATTTGTGTCAGTTTAAAAAGCAGCACCGTGAATACTAGAGGATTTATGGAGGTTGGGGTGACTGTTTTAAGCAGCTGGCTTCATATAGACTTTCACACTAATGCTCATGGTGGTTGAACTTGGTGTTCTGAAAAGAGAAAGAAATGTAGTATTTTCATGCATAATTCTTAACTTTTTTGTTTTAATAATGCTCTCAATGCAGAATTTCAAAAAACAAAAACTGCCAGCAGTTAGCCAAATGCTTTGCCTGTATTAGATGCTTTCTATTTTTTACATGAATGAAAAATCAAAAGTGGGTAGTGTAATAGTTATTTTATACTAAGGGATTTTAACATTTCTAGGTCAGTTATTGATATGAGCATTTAGACAGATAACTGCAATATACCATCCATATGAAAATGCAAACAAAAAACAGGTCCTGTGTGGGGCAGGTGTGTCTGTTTTTGATTGGGCTCTTTTTGTTTGTTTGGCTAGTTTGGTAAATAACTCATTTCTAACAGTCATGTGTTCATTTACAAATGAGTTAGTTTGCAGGTAGAAACTTAAATCATAGAATGTTAGGGCTCCTGATGATGGTAGATAAGTCAGTAATTATGTACTTCTGTATTTGAGGAATGTATTGAAATATGGTACAGATTGTCATTATGCGTACTCATGAAACCTTTTAACACACTGTGTATTGTAAGGAATTTGAAATAGATCAAATATCAACATACCCAATGTCATTGTTGTTAGTTGCCTTTGAGGCGATTTCGACTCATGGCAACCCCGTGTGGTACAGAATAGAACTGCTCTGTAGGATTTTCTTGACTGTAATATTAACGGAAGCAGATCGCCAGGCCTTTACCTCCACTGTACTGCTGGGTAGGGTTGAACCACCAACCTTTAGGTTAGCAGTGGAGCACCAACTGTTTGCGCCACCCAGGGACCTATATCCAATATTAGTTCATTTATAATATTGGTACTCTTTAGATATATTTGGAGACAAGAGTCCTTTTGAAGTTAATTATTATGTTTACATGCTGTAATACTGGGACTGTCAATTTAGAAAATCTTTTTCCAGTATTCAGATTACACTGGTAAAATGAGGCACCTGCAGCGGATGAGATATTAGCAAAATGGAAAGCACATGCATGAGTATGAATGTATATTGTTATTGTTATTTTATTTAACAGACATTTATTGAGTACCTACTGTATGGTAGGCACTATTTAGGCCCTGGGGTCAATGGTGAGCGGAAAGAAGGCAATGGTTCCCACACTCATGGGGCTCACATGCCCCTGGGAGAAGGGATTCATTTAAAAATATATATATCACAAATTATGTTAAATTGCAGCTATAAAGGAGAGCCACAAGGTGCCATGAGGGTATATAATGGGGAGAAGGGTTTGACATGTTGAAGGAGCTCAGAGCAGTCTTCCTTGAGGAAGTGAGGATTGATCTGTGAGCTGAAGGAAGTGTGGGAGTTAACATGGGAGTGGAGGGGCAGGGGCAAGCGTGGGATTCATATATATACACATATATATATATACACACACACACATATATATATACACACACACACACACAGAGGCCTTATGGAAAGAGGGAACATGGCATGTCTAAGAAACAGAAAGAAGGTCACTTTAGCTGGAGTGCAGCAAGCGAAGGCAAACACCAGTTAAAGCTGGAGAAGGTGGGGTCCTCTCATAAGAGCACTGGGAAACCAGTGAAGGGTTTTAAGTTGGAGACAGCTTTTAGAAAAGATTCCCCTGGAGCACTCCAGTCTGATTTTACACTGAAAAGTCCAATTTGGAGGCTATTACAACAGTCCAGAAAAGTGATGGTAATAGCTTGAGAAAAGAGGATCCTTTTGTAAGCTGTTTAGGAGGTGTTAGGGGTTGAATTGTGTCCTCCAAAAATAAGCCTGGGAATCCTAACTCCTATACCAGTAGATGTAATCCCATTTGGGAATAGGGTTTTCTTTGTTATGTTAATGAGGCCATATCAGTGTAGGGTGTGTATTAAGCCAATCACTTTTGAGATAAAAAGCAGATTAGACACAGGAACAAGTACAGATGGAATATCTGCCATACCACATGAAGATCACCAAGGAACCTAGGAACAGAAGCTGAAAGAGACAAGGTTCTTCCCCCAAAGTTCCCCCAGAGTCTACAGAGAGAGAGAGAGCCTTCCCCTGTAGCTGGTGCCATGAATTTGGACTTCTAGCTTCCTAAATGGTGAGAAAATAAAATTCCTATTCTTTAAAGCCACCTACTTTTGGTATTTTTGTTACAGTGGCACTAGGAAACTAAGGAAGTAGAATCCATAGAACTTGGTGGTCGATTGGATATGGCAGCAGAGTAGGAAGATGGAGAAAGTAAGTTATCAAGGGTGACACACTAGGGTTCTGGCTGTCAGATTTGGATGCAGTCACCATTCACTGAAATGAAGAACCTAGAAGAGGGCCAAGTTTAGGGGGCAGGTGATGAGCTTGGTTAGGGTTTGTTGAGTTTGAGATGTCTTTGAGATGTTCAGAGGAGAGATCTGGGATGGATATTTAAACTGGAGATTTACCTGCATATAAGTGTTAATTGAAACCACAGATGGAGATGGAATCACATAAGAAATGAGTAGAGAGAAGAAGGTTTAGGATTGAACCTTAAGTCTATTATTCAGTGGCTGGTAGAGGAAGAAGACCTGCAAAGGTGTCAAAGGAGTGGCCACGGAGGTAGGAGGAGAATAGAAGTATGGTGTTATAGAAGCACAGGGAAGAAAGTGTTTCAAGGAGAAAGTGATCAGTGGTGTGTGATGTTGTTGAGAGATCAGATAACATGAAGACTGCACATAGAAGTCATTGTTGTTGACCTTAGCATTGGCAGTGGCTATTTCAGGAGTGTGATAAGAGTAGGAACAAGAATGGAGTGGGTTGAAGAGTGAAAGGGATAAGAAATGCTAACATAGTAAGGACAAACCTTTCTAGAATTTTGGTTGCAAAGGGGTAGAGAGAGTGGGGGAAAATATATATATATATTTAGGAAAAGAGAAATAGGATTGGAGAAGACGTTGTAGATCTGTTGAATTTTGTTTTTGTCAGAAACTTGAGAATGTTTAAAACCCAGTAGAAGGATCGAATTGAAGAGGAGAGAGTAAGGGATAATGAGGAGTTAAAGATTCCTTAAGAAGGCGAGAAAGGATGTATCTAAAGTGCACAGGTGGAGAGGTTGGCCTTAGATGGGAGGATAACACCTCTATTGTGTAGCTGGGAAGGAGGACAGATGGATCTAGATGTAGGTAGTGTTCATGGTTGGTAGTAGGATTTTGAGAGTTTTCATATATTGGCTTCTATTTTGTGTGTGTGTGTGAAGTAGGATGAGGATTATCTGCTGAGTATGAGGATGGAGGGTTGGAGATTGGTGGCAGGGCCTGAGGACATCAGTGAACGAGGGTCTTTGAGTCTTTGGATGGGAGGAAGTGATTGGAAGGTTGGAATATGGTATAACTGAATGGCAGGGCCAAAAAGGATATGGGTGTTCACAAGGGGTAGGGGGAGAAAGGCTTGAAGGGGGCCACAAGGAACAAAGATGCTAGGACTGCCTTCTGACTCCAAAGTGTGAGAGTCTAGACAGCCACTACCTGAGAGGATTTCAGGAAATGTGTCTTTAGGGCACTGAGAGGAGAGGCCCATGATGTAGCTCTGTTATCTAGGTGTGGAGCAGTGGTTCCAGAGGGCTTATTGGAAGTGCTTGGGAGGTGGAGAGGGTGATGGGCTGGGTCAGGTGGCCGGGAAGGAAGGTTGGAGCATGACGGAGAGAGTCAGGTGGTAGAGGATAGATTTCTGCATTGGTGGTGGAGCCTACCTACATTTTCAGTGTTGAGTGATGATAACAGGGATGAGTTAGGAACAAAGAGCCTAGCGTCCAGAGGACGGTCTTGTTTTGCTTGGCTGGAGTGACAACAGACCCCGAATTTGCATGTCCTTCAGGCTGCTTGAGATGGATGATAGTGGATGCAGAGATTTACTGAGTGCAAAAATACCATATTCTGTTCTGTGTGCTCGATGAACATTGTATCGTTTATTCCCCATGACTGCTGTGTAAACACAGTGCTGTAGTACTATTTTTATCTCCGTTTTACAGAAGAGGAACCTGAGCGTCAGTTAAAGCAAGTTAAGTAACTTGTCTGGGGTCACACAGCTAGTGAGTGATGGAGCTGGGATGCAAACCCAAGACTACCAGACTGAGCCCAAGCACTTACCACCATGTATCCTGAATATTTTCTTGCATGTGAAATTTTGCTGTTTTTAAATGATAGAATGTTAAGAAGTTACTGCAGTAGTTAATACAAAATTATCCTTTTAGACACCAAAATTAATTTCAATCCTAGAATCCCAGAATCTTACTTTGAGGGTACTCTGAAGGTCAGACTAGTGCCCCCACTCCCTCTGCAGACCAATCTTCCTAGTGATCCTTTTGTCACTTCCATTGTGGGTGCTGGCCACTTCTAAACTGTTGGACAGTTTTTCCTTAGATTAAGCTGAATTCTTCTCTCGTAATTTTTGCCCATTTGTGCCGTTTTGAGTAATGCAGAGTAAGTTCCATCTTTCATTTTTTACATGGCACTTCTTTAGATGTTTGAAGAATTCTCTCACGTCTCCCCTAAGTAATCTCGTTCCCAGGCTAACATTACTGAGCCTTTAACTTTTCATGATATAATACGGTTTCTAAAATCACCTTCTTAGTTATACTACCCTAAAGGTACTTTGGTATGTGATTATCCTGAGTAAAGTGGGACTGATAACTTATCTTGATTAAAAGCTATACTTGCACACTATCCAACTATAAATGAGCTTGAAGTTTGATTTTAATTTTTAGTATCTTCATTACACTGTTATCTCTTGCTGCCTTGTGTCACTTTGTGTGTGTCTGTACCCACATGTGGCTATTATATCAAGATCTGTACTTGGGTGTTGCCTTTAAAAAATTTATTCCTATTACCTTTCATCTTTCTGATTGGGATTTATTATTCCAGATTATGCAGATTATTTTGAAACATAATTCTGTTACCCATGATATTAGCTATCTTTCCCAGTTCTGTGTCATATGCAGAGTAAGTAAACGTGTCTTTGTAAACATATTTACTGAAAGCAGCACTCAGAAGAGAAAACCTGATAGAATAGCAGGAGATATTTCTCAAGCCTACTTCAGGCCATTGATCTACACTCTGCTTCTAGTTATTCAGCTGGCTCTGGTTTTACCTAATTTTGTTATCCAGCCCATACTTCTTTGTATTATTCACAAAGCTATCATGAGAAACTTTCAGAATTTCTCTGGAATCAACTTATGCTTCATTTGGCATTCTTCCATCTACTAGGATGTAGCAGTCAGTTAATTGTGGGCGTGAGGAATAGGAAGGAGTCAAGGATGACCTGTTGTTTTAGATTGGAAGATGGGGAAGCGTTTGGATCACAGTGTCATTCACTAATACGTGGAATTGGAGGAAGGGATGGTTTGAGGTGGAGCTCAGTTTGGGCCATGTAGCACCTGACTCAAGCCACGGTCTTTTGGATTGCCTTATATGCATGTATAAGCTGGACAATGAAAAAAAGAAGACAGAAGAAGAATTGCTGCATTCAAATTGTAGTGTTAGTGTAGAATATTGGATATACCATGGACTGCCGGAAGAATGAACAAATCAGTGTCAGAAGAAATACAACCAGAATGCTCCTTAAAAGTGAGGATAGCAAGACTTTGGCTTGCTTCCTTTGGACATGTCATCAGGAAAGACTAATCTCTAGAAAAAGACATCATGTTTGGTAAAGTAAAAGGTCAATGAAAGTGAGGGAAACCCTTAAGAGATGGATTGACACAGTATCCACAACAATGGACTCAAACATACCAAAGATCATGATGATGGCACAGGACTGGGCAACATTTTGTTCTGTTATATAGGGTGGCTGTGAGTCAGTGCCAACTCAACAAGAACGGAAGCCTGCAGGGCCTCCAGGATGCCCAGATGAAGCCATATAGTGGGCAGCTGACCATCCAAGACTGGTGCACTGGGGGATGGTGGCATCTGGGAGCACACAATAAGCAGTGTTGAAGTTGTGTAAAGAGGGCCTGGAGGGGAGGGAGGAAAGCATTGCCAAGATGAGGGAGTTCATGCCTGATAGCCTCTGTTTTCTTGGTGAAATGGGAAGAAACCCCATCTGTTACAAGAGAAGAAGAGCTGGAGATAAGAGAGCAGTGGATGTTTAGAATCGATGTAGATAGGAAGGGGAGCTTACTAGGGATGGGAAAAAGAATGCTAAGCATGAGTGGGGCGTTCTTTCCAGCTTCCCCATACTTGCTGCCCCTAAAAACTAACAGGAAAGACCTTTGTCCCTCTTTTTAAGAGTATTTATTGCTAAACACTACAGCAGTGGTTCTTACCTGCAAGTAGCATCAGACAGTGAAGGAGTGTAGTCGTTTGCGTTATGGTAGTTGCATCGGGGATTCTGACCTTCTCCCTAAGGAACCCCTATCCTGTTAGGAAATAACAAACATGGGAAAATTTGAGTAATCGTTACTGTTTGCAGTTTGGTAGTTCTCAACTTACCTGGTGGTCATCTCTGCTGGGTGTTTATCCACTGGAAAGCAGGGCGTGCTCCCTCAGCATCCTGAACTTACGCTTTATATTGTGATGACTTGTGTGCCTGTTTCCCTGCTGGGCGGTTAGCAGGTTCTCGTTCTATGTTGGAGCACCAGCACAGTGCCTGGCATGTGGTAGACATGTGACAAATGTTGGATAAACTGATGCTGAAGTGAAGACTGAGTCAGTCCTGTCCCTGGAAGTCCTCCTGCCAGGAAGAGACCGGCTCCAGTCAAGCCTTTTCATGTTCTTCCCTCCTAAGAAACCAGCTCACATTAAAGTTTATATTTTTGGGGGGAATGATGAATATCTTAATGGTGAATTGTTTGAGTACCTTCTACTGGATTAGTTAAATTAACAGTTCATAAAAGGGATGTTACATGATACCTATTTATAAATATATTTTATAGCATAACTTTTAACAAACATTTATGAAATAAATGCTCACGGTATACACTGGATTTTAATGAAAATCAATGAGCAGCCTGTGCCCAGCCCTGCTCTAGGACCAGGAGGGAGCAGGCAAAACCCTTCAGAGCAAACCATCCCTCCAGTTAAGAACAGACTCTCCACTCTGTTCTGATGACTGGTTTCATTTTCTTCATTTATCTGACCCCTGGCCTCCGAACCCCTATTTGTTTTAGAAGAATGTTTCCCCTTTACACCTCACTTAGTAGATTTTAATGATATTTAAGTTATGTGTAAAACTTTTATGTATTATTTGGTTAATATTAAACTTAGGCTAAAAGACCTCAAATTAAATATTTTAATAATCAATATGTGTTGAATTTAAAAAAAAAGTAAATGAGCAATATAGTTAATGGAGTCTCAGTGAGAAGAATTGTAATATGTGTAAATTAATGAGCACAAAAAATAGAATGAAGAGTTTGTTATAGACACATGAGCTGTGTGGGAAGGGCCCCTGTGGGAGACTGATTCTTACTATGATATCCTGGTTGGAAGGGAATGAAGTGGGGTTATTGCTGGTGTAGTCAATGACTTGGCTTTTTTCTAGTGAACTGGCTTCAGTAGGTGACTTCATTTCCTCACATTAGGCAGCTGGAAATGTGTATTGACTCGTTTCCCTTTCATTTGAGGGTCAGCTCCGTCAGAAATGGAGCCATAGAAATGCTCTATTTGCTGGATATGAGCAAATGCATTACTGTCTGTTTTTAATCTGAATGTTACTAAGGTTTTTAGGAACCAAATAAAAACCATGGAGGATTTTTGGTGCAAGGAAATGTGTGACTGCAGAATATTTTTTCAAAGTTAAATACTGATTTAAGTAGTAACAGTGGTATGGTTCTTTTCTAAGTCTTATGATCTTAATTTTATTCTAAATATTGCTTGTCCTTCTGTACAGTTAGTTTTTATTGGATAATTATTGTTTGTTTTGATTTTGCAGGTAATGTTATTTCTCTTATGACTTCTAGCTTAATTGTACCTTAGAAATTATCTAACCAGCTCTCTCATTTTATAGATAAGGAATTTGAGGCATAGAGAAATTAGTTGAGTATTTTACTAAGTTTAATTAAAAATAATATTCCTAAAAGGATATCTTCAGTTATAGTACTGCAGATTTCCTCTTAATGTTAAAATTTAAGACTTGGATGATTTTGAATCTCATGTTGTTAAAACTGTCTTCTAAAACACTGAGATCTTTAAGATAATAGATTCCCCCCCCCCCTTTTATTTTAAATACAAATATAAGATACATGACAAATAGCTGGTAAAGGCAAAGAAACACAAAAAGCTTAAAATTCTTATAATTTCCTTGTATTTTTACGTTTGTGCTAAATTTTAAAAAATTACTAAAAAAACTACATGCTCTTTAAAATGTAAGCAATTTTTAATGTAGTTTTATCATGAGATAGCAATTTATATCCATCATTTCTTTTAACAGGTTGAAGAAATATGGATACCATCACTAAACTAGGCACTATTTTTGCCAGCTTTGTCATCTTTCAGCTTCTTTTCCACTCTCTAAGTTCTTGGTTTTCAGCAAAAGTTTGTCCAGGTTTTAATCGTCTCAACTTCGAAAAGAAGATTGAATGGAACTCAAGGTAAAGCATATAAAAATGTAACTGATTAAAAAAAACCAAAAACTAGTTTTGTGACATAAAATAGCTATCTGAAATATCTCAAAAGAGTATTTTTCATTGAAGATGTTACAGAATTTAAGGTCACTTTTTTTATTTGACCTTAGGAGTAAAAGGAACGAAGTAATGTCATACACGACATTTTGAAAAATTCTTATATTGAAATGTGTTAAGATAAAATTATTTAACTTTCTGGGAAAGCGTGGGGAGGTGAGACACCAGCTGCTTGTTTAAGACTATTGTTTTGTCTTCTTTTCTGAAATATTTAAGATAACAAAACACATGTTCTTTAGAAGTGATAACAGAAGAAAACATTCCTTGGCGTTGTGAGTAGCATATGTATAGTATTGACTGGCTTAGGGCAGTTAAACTCAACACATGAGAGAACACAGAACATGATATGCATCCATATCTCTTTTTTAATATACTTTTCATTACAATTCAGAGCCCTCCAGAATGTATTCTTTTGCTGTGATCTAAAATAAAAATTACTTTTTAGAATTTTTTAAATAAAAAAAAGGAAAAAGAACAAAATATCTAAGGATGTAAAAATCTGTTGTGGTTTTTTGATAAATGGGCTATACATTTTTTTTTCCTGCAACTCATTAATGTCTCACAAGGTTTCAAACACAAAATGACTCTGATGACTGTTTCACCTCCTTTAAAGCATTTCATGTTCTCAGACATCACTGTGCATTTGCAAACCTCAGAGAATGGTAGCAGCTATGGGAATATTTTTTGTTGTTATTTAGTGGAACTTAATGTTAACTATAAAATGAATTCAGCAAGTCTTTAAAATTGCTATAATTGTTTTCCATTGACTTTTCTTGTAGAATTAAAGAACTTCTGCCAAATGTCTGAGTATTTGAGAAAGATCATAGTTGACCTGAAATCCCCTATTTTTGTTTGAGTCAAATTGTTTTGTAGGCCTCCACTTTTTTTGTGGTAAATGTATAGGTAACAAAACATTTGTCATTTCAACAGTCTTCACATGTACAGTTCAGTGACATGAAGTACGTTCGTCATGTTGTTCAGCCATCACATCATCATTAACCATTCCTGAATTTTTCCATCATCCTTAAAAGACTCTCAGTGTTCCCTAAGCATTGTATCTTTCTTTCCTGTACCATCTCTCCCGCCTGTGGTAACCACTCAGAAACTTTGGTCTCTATGTACTTGCCTGTTCTAGATATTTCATGTGAGATCATACAACATTTGTCTTTTCTGTTACTGACTTATTTCATTCAGCTTAATGTTTTCAAGGTTTATCCATGTTGTAATATCAGGACTTCATTTCTCTTTAGGGCTGAGTGATATCCCACTTACATATGTGCCATATTTTGTTTATCCACCCATCTTTTGATGAACATTTAGCAAGTTTCTACCTTTCAGGCATCCACTTTTATAAATCCTAATGTGAATTAGACTTCAGTTGTTTTCTTGTGCACCTTATACTGATTTGTCTGGTTCATACATGCTATAGTTCTTCTTGCCCAAAAAGCAAGAATCATTTCTCCACCTATGTTTGAAAAATGAGAAGTATTTTTTTTTGTCTTAAGAATAGCACACATTGTGTTGTTGAAATGTACCATACTAAAGTACTAACCATTATTTGTTTTAAACTCTTCCTGACGTATGGAGATAGGTGGAATAGTGGAAAAGAGAAGGGAGAGTGGGATGGGGGGCCGTGCAGTCTCTGCTACCAATTTGAGCTCTCCATTTGTTTTTCACTGTGGTTAGCGTAGGCTAAAGGATTTTCAGTCTTGTTGTTGTTAGGTGCTGTCAAGTCAGTTCTGACTCATAGTGACCCTGTGTACAACAGAACAAAACACTACCTGGTCCTCCGCCATCCTCATGATTGTTATGCTTGAGCCCATTGTTGTAGCCACTGTGTCAGTCCATCTTGTTGAGGGTCGTCTTCTTTTTCACTGACCCTCTAATTTACCAAGCATGATGTCCTACTCCAGGGACTGGTGCCTCCTGATAACATGTTCAAAGTATGTGAGAAGAAGTCTCCCATCCTCGCTTCTAGGGAGCATTCTGGCTGTACTTCTTCCAAGACAGATCTGTTCATTCTTTTGGCAGTCCATGGTATATTCAGTATTCTTTGCCAATACCATAATTCAGAGGCATCAATTCTTCGGTCTTCCTTATTCATTCCCCAGCTTTTGCATCGGTAGCTGCAAGTCAAAGAAATGGGGCGGAGGGGGGGCGGGTATGGAGAGATAGATGCAAACTTGAAAATGAAACAAAACAGTGAAATTAAAAAATCCTTTACATCATTTAGTCTCATCACTGCCATTCTAGGCTGCAGGGAATTAGCATTTGGGAAAGTGAGTTCCCATTTGCAAAAGGAGCCTGGGATTATGTAAATTTCATTTAGCTCTTCAAATGATGTGTTCTCTCTGTCTCTCTCTCTCTGTCTCTCTCTGTCTCACATAGTTTAGAGTTAGTCCTGCTTCCCACTCCAACTATGAAGTGGAGAGTGCAAAAAGGGAAAAAACTGACATTTGTCTTGAAACCCAGCCTCCAGTCTTGAAACCCAGCCTCCAGCCTTGAAACAGATGCATCAATACAACACACATAGTTCTTCCTAGTAATCAGGAAAAAGTCTCTGAACCGTAGGTGGTTTAAGCCATCTAATAGAAAAAAGAGAGGAGGAAACTTCACCAGAAAATGTACACTTGAGGGCTAACAGCTTAATTATAAATGAGACGTTGCTGTGTTTAATTGTTGCCTTTTCTAAAAACTTACATGCTCGTAGATGATATATAAAATATCTTAAATTTTTAAAATTTTCTTAATTATTTTTATCCAGTTGCTGTCATATAGCTTAGAAAGTTCCATTGTGTGGAAATACTCCTAATTTTGAATCTACTTCTCCAAAATTTAACTCTCCTGTTTATTTGAGATACCATTTCTACTGGTAATACTCAGACTATTTGTGAATGATTAAATCAGTAACTTTAAATAGCTGTTCTAAAAACAATCACTGATTATTTCCTAGAAAGCCAGTATCTTTTTGTAAGCACAAACATTTCTATTTAATCTTCTTTGAAAAAAATTGAAATATTTTATCTTGGGCAGCATTTTGCTATTTCTTTTTAGACACTAATGAATTTACATTTTACTTTGTCAGGAATCTAATTTTAAAGAATACGATAGGAAATTTGTACTAACAAAGAAGCTTCAAATTATAGACTTTTAACATAGAATAGTATGTAACCGCAGGGTGTCTGCTTCTCCTGTTCCTTATAATGGGGACGGTTTGGTCCATGTTACATTCAACTGTCCTGTAATGAATTATAGGAGTCCTGGTGGCTCAATGGTTAAGAGCTTGGCTGCTAACCAAAAGGTCGGCAGTTGGAATCCACCAGCTGCTCCTCGGAAACCCTGCGGGGCAGTTTCACTCTGTCCTCTTGGGTCGATATGAGTTGGAATGGACTCAATAGCAACGGGTTTTTGGTTTTAATGAAAAATATGCCACTTCCATCAGCTGAGGGCTTGTAATCCATACCATTTACCGTATAACTTCTCAACACAAAAGATAATTTGAGGCCTGAGTATCAGGAACAAAGAGATTTCTTCTGAAAGGAAAGTTTTGGACTTAAGGTTATTGAACACTAAAACTGGTTAGTAAGAGAGGCTATGCTTTTTCTTTTTTCCTCTTACAGAATTTTTGAATAGCTACAGAAAGCTGGCTGTAGGATTACTTAGATGGAGTGTTTCATTTAATCATCATTTACGTTTTTCTCTTGCTAAACCAAATGGAACACAGGTGTGCTTGGCATGAAAATTCCAGACTTGCAAGTCAGATAAATTGGGCTAATTATTCACACGTCAAAGTGATCTTTGGTATTATAAAGGATCAGTGCCTTTAAATTAGTGAGATTCTTTGAGACTTTAAAATAACATTTGGTTTAGTATGATTAAACTCATCTATTTAGGAATATATCATCTATTAGAGCAAATATATTGTTTTTTCATGTTATGATGAGATCTTCTAATATCAAGCTTAATTTTGGTTGATATATTTCAGTTATTTTGAAATATTTGGGGTCATATTATAGAGAAATATTTATTGCACACCAGTAATTTCTAGAGGGAAAGCTTTGCTGTTCCTTTTAATTTTTATTCTGTTGAAGAGAAAATAAACTTCATTACTTGCAAACTTAATCAAGATATGAGAAATCCTAAATTGTTGGATAAAAAACTTCACTGTGGATAAATACACAGTAACCTACGTATAGTTCTTTAAGTGGCACATCATAGATTTAGGGTATCATTTGAGTGATTAAATTATTAATTAGCAGGGTATGTTCGTAGAAACTGATGTTTTTCATTTAAACCTTATTCTTTCTGTAAAAGAAAACTGGACCTGGATCTTGTGAACATTTGCTTTCACTTGAATGCTCCTTTTAATAACTGATTCTCTGTACACAGGCCTCAATTTCTCTGTTTATAAGGGCTTTCATAGTACTGTTAAAAAAGGACTAATAATTGCTGCCCTAGCTTTCTCACGGCTTCGTTACAAAAATCAAGTGAAATAATGCATGTGGATGTACCTTTAAAACTGAAATCTCCCAGGTAATACATCTTCATTTCATGATCCATCTGAAATCTGTTTTAAGGATACCAGAGCAAAAAAAAAAAAAAAAAACCGGTTGCCATCAAGTGGATTCCAACTCATAGCGACCCTATAGGACAGGGTAGAACTGTCCCGTAGGGTTTAGGGTTTGCAAGGAGCAGCTGGTAGATCTAAACTGCCAAACTGCTGACCTTTTGGTTAGCAGCTGATCTCTTAACCACTGTGCCACCCGGGCTCAGTTTTAAGATAAGGAAGTGGTTAAAGGTCAATAGATTTGGAAGCATTCCGAACTGATTTCCTAAAGAGCAGGAAACTCAGCCTGCAGTGACCCTGTTGGAGATGGAGCTGGGAGCAGGGTGCTGGGTAGTGGGCTTATCAATTGCCATCTCTCTGTCCAAAACTCCATCAACTGCATTATCACGTATGCTTCTGCTTTAGAGCTCTTCACCAAGAAGTGATTCCTTGGTTTTCTAGCAGGGGAACTGCAGTCACAGGCAGTCTTTTTGTCATTAATTCCAAAGTAAAGTGTGGCCCTTGGGTTTCTAAATGGCAGTTTTGTATTATACTCTGAGATGGATCCACTACAGTATTTAAATGCTTCTAGATATAACTTCTTAAGAATGCTAAATGTCTTCCCAGAATGAGTTAAAGTTTGGTGCAAAGAATCTAAAATCTTTGTATTTTGTTTCATTTCAGGGTGGTATCCACATGCCATTCTTTAGTGGTTGGAGTTTTCAGCCTGTATATTTTCTTTTTTGATGAGGCTGCTATAGCTGATCCACTTTGGTAAGCTGTTTATTTCTAAGATAGTCAATTTCATTCTATTTTTATATTAATTATTAATAAAAACATTTCTTACCTTAAAATATAAAGCATACAGATGGTGTATGTTTTATGAAAATGCATGTGTTCAAGATTTATTTCAGCAAGTTGCCTTAATATGATTTATTTTAGATTTGAGTACATATGAGGGCCATTTTGACTAAGTATTACAATTGTTATCAAAAATAGGGAGTATATGGTAGTAATACAAACATTTTTTCTGTGTTAGTGAATAAAACCAAGTTATTGTAACTACTGTTCTGAGTAAAAATGAGTTATTATTGAGATACGTTAGTCAACTTGGATAATAGCTACTTAAGACTTAGTCTTGAAATTCATGAAGTTGTAGCCATTAATTAATATCAAAGAGATGAAAAATAAGAATTATTGATGGCTATGTGAGAAGAATTTAGTACCACACGAGGATTTGAGGCACTAATAGTGACTGTATTCATCAATCATAGGATGATTTGTAAGATGGTTCCTTTTGAAAAGTTTAAACTCATTCCAATGGCAGCAATTTTACAAAATGTATTTCCTTGTGCTGTAAGAAAGTTTTAGTTCAGCTTAGTTTGAGAGATGTGTTTTGAGAAAGCACTGCACTGGGACATGGTAGACATGGGCTCTGGGGACAGTTTGACCAGGCATTTTGACCACCACTGTTTGCAAGGATGCTGTGTTTTATTCATCAATATGGAATTATTCCAATCAGTATTATAGCAATATTGATGAATTTTCACTGGGAAGCCATATTTTGGAGTGAATCAATTTAGTCAATTTAATTCCTTGACCAGGTTTCTATACAGTCTACCTAAACAATTTCTAGTTTTTTTTTTTTTTTTTTTTTTTTTTTTTTAACTTTTATTTTACTTAGATGGTTTTCAGAAGAACTAATTGTTTTGGGAAGTAAATTTTACAACAGAGTTGACTCATTGATCAAGATTTTTCTTGACAAACTTCAACTTATTATTTTTTTTATTTTTGCATTTTTATGCCATAATTTATTCCAGTTCAGTTTTCATATGTTATATTTTTCAGATCCAAATTTGTAAAGAAGACATGACTTGTGCTAAATCTTTCCATTTGTAGTTTTAGGTGTTGACAGTTTTATTTTGTTGCAAATGACACTTACTTTTTTTTTCTATTGAGATTTAAATATTTCACCATTAGTTCACATTATTAATCAGATAAAGGACTGATAATTTATATTTGTTTTTTGGAGCAAAGAGCATTAGTAGGGCAAAAGTGTAGGATATTGATATATGTAGAGGTTGAAACAGCAAGGTTAAGCTGTCCAACTCTGTTCATTTCCTAATTGTATGATAATAGGCAGATTCCCCTAGTCCTCAGTAAAATAATGATGATAATACCATATTGGTTCAAAATCAGAGGCTGGACCAGATGATCTCTCAAGGGTATTTGTTTGTCTGATTCAGAATCTATCCCCATCGTCATCGAGTCGATTCTGACTCATAGCGACCATGTAGGACAGAATAGAACTGACCCATAGTGTTCCCAGGGAGTGGCTGGTAGATTCCAACTGCTGGCCTTTTGGTTAGCAGCCAAGTTCTAAACCACTGCGCCACCAGGGCTCCCCAATTCAGAAAAAGGAGTCAAAAAAATCAGCATCTGCAATTCCATTTAAATTCTCTTGCAAACAATAATTTGAGAATACATGTATAAAATGTTATCTTTTGGCTAAATTATCTTAGTAAAACTTTTAGCTAATATATATGAGAATTATGGTTATTCATGCAGTTGGAAGTATTATCATAGTTAACACAATATTTTACACATTGTAAGGCTTAGAATGGGATCCAGAATTTCGATTGAGACATTCCTTAGGTGACTTAATACACTGGAGTGTCAACTATAGTGGGCCCTTAGATATCCTCCAAGCCCATCGTAAATTCCACTGGTAGTGTAGATGATACCTTCCAAATTCTGAGGAAAAAAGCAAAAAACTGGTAACCTTTATTTTACCCCCCTGAATTTGGAGATTCTGGGAATAGTTCTTAAAATGTGGCTTTAGTACAAAATGCATGGGAACTTTTCACTACCCTCAGAAGGTTTGAGGTCTTCTAATTCAGGGACCTCGGTATAGGTTGGCTTTAGGTACTTTAGAGAATTTGAGCCTCGTCAGAATTCTGAGAGTTGATGATTTATTCTCAAGGAAATTTTGGAGACTCGCTTGGGCCTAGAGTAAACTTCAGGGAAATTGTGGACTACAGAAGATCTCTTGATTAAAATGAGTCATCTTGGACAGGAAGGCCACAAGATTTCCTCAGGGGGCGTGGTTTGAGATTATCCTGGGGACAGCATATGCCCGCTAGTACTAGTACTACAGGATCATTTTAGTTCTGCTAAGCTGTTATTGTGTGTTTTGTGATTTATATTTGAAAATAGCAACTTAACATTTGAGAAACTACAGTAAGTGTTTTCATTATATTTAAATCTCAATAGACAAAAAAGTAGGCATCATTTATAACCCATGTTCTAAAAAAGAGAAAAAGGAAACTTAATTTTTTTCTTTTTTTTAATATTTACAGGGGTGATCCATCGCTTGGGAGTGTGAATATTGCTATTACTTCAGGCTACCTCGTTTCTGGTATGTGATAAGTGGTTTACTGTCTACTACTTTTTAAAATACTCGCGGAATTGTGCTAACAGTACATAGTGTAGAACCGAACCGAACAGAACTCATTGCCATCAAATCGATTCTAACTCATAGCGATCGTATAGGACAGAGTAGAACTGCCCCCATAGGATTTCCAGGGAGTGGCTGGTGGATGCGAACTACTGACCTTTTGGTTAGCAGCCGACCTGTTAACCACTGAGCCACCAGGGTTCCACATAGTGTATGCTTTTGGTTTATTTATTTGAGAATGAAGCTTTTAGAATTCATACAGAGAAAAATAAAAGTTGGCTTTTGTCCTGATCTCAGATGAAGATCACTGTTGCAGAGAGAAGCCCCAGACAACTGAAGCCCAGACATTTTTTACTAGTGATGGGTCCTTTTGTAGGTCCCTGGGTGATGCAAACAGTTTGCTCTTGGCTGCTAACCAAAAGGTTGGTGGTTTGAACCCACACAGTGTTGCCATGGAAGATAGGCGTGGCGATCTGCTTCCGTAAAGATTACAGCCAAGAAAACCCTATGGAGCTCAGTTCTACTCTGTAACACATGGGGGTGCCATGAGTGGGAATCAGTGAGTTTGGATTTTGTTTTTTTGTCTCTTTGTGTCCTAAGAGTCTCTCAGGTGTAATTAACTGTGAAGCTAAAGAAGTTCAAGCTTCAGAATCCCTCACTTGCAAGGGCCCTTGAATGGTGCTCCTATGCTGATTGTTTTGTTTTGTTAAAATTTGCAAAAGTAAGCTGTTTAAGCCACAATCAATTAAAATCCAGACTTTTTCTACTCCACATTCACCTCTCTCATATTTCCCCTCATGTTAGATGGAGTTGGAGTGGCCAAGGGCACTTGTACAATTAGGTAAAGGGGAAGTTGGGAACATGTCATTTTAACTGCAAAAGACATTGGGACCATCTCAATAAAACAAGAGAGAAATAACAGATTCCTGATTTGGACATTTATATAGGAACTGTATTTTGTAATTTTCAAATTTATTACAAAATTGAGAGAAAATCAAATAAAAATAATGGAATATGAAACAAAAATGATAAATGAAATCAATAAACATTTTTCTGAAACTAAGAAGTGAATTGTAACCAAAAGAATTAGATCATACCAAAATGCAGTAATTCATTAAAAGGAAGAGCTAAATTTTAGTATAAATAATTAGTTAATAGGTTAAAAGGAGTGAATCACTGATATGTTGGAAAAAGATTTTCTGCTTTGACACAAAACGCCGTCTTTGTCCGGGATAACACAAAATTCATAATACACCACGTACACTGGTTAATGAATGTTATCAATTCCGAGAGTAGTTACTCTCCGGGAACTCTTGTATGAAAGAAACTTGATAAAGGTTTTCTCAAATAAGATAATCCAAAAAACTTACAAACAAGAGCTATGGAGTTAAAGAAGCTTTTCTAAACTATCAGAAATTTTTAAAAGCTGAATGAAAAGTGAATTCTTTTTATTCTCTCTACAGAAGAGAATTATAAAATCATTGTCATATAAATTGATGACCAAAGAGTGTGCAACCAAAATATGTAGGGGGAAAAAGTACTCATTGCCGTCGAGTCGATTCCGACTCATAGCGACCCTATAGGACAAAGTAGAACTGCCCCATACGGTTTCCAAGGAGTGCCTGGTGGATTTGAACTGCCAACTTTTATGGTTAGCAGCCGAACTCTTAACCACTATGCTACCAGGGCTGTTATATTACTTTTCTTGATATTTCACATTTGTGGTATTTATTTTCTATTTAAAATTTGTAATTTTATGATGCATTTTCTTTCTAAGTATTGATATCTAATTTTTTATTTGCAATTTTTATTTTTATAAGAGAAGGTCCCACTTTATATAAGCTTTAGACCTCACAAAACCTGAATCCTCCCTCTGGTGTCCATCCATGTTAGCCATTTGTTTCCATGTCTAAATTTCATCTTAACCAGGTGGTTAAAAAGCCACAATAAAAAGTTACATTGACATTTTGAGGTTTTTCGGTTTTGGTATGTTTCCTAACTTATAGTGTTTCAATTCAGGACCTTTTAAGGAAAAATTACCATCGTGACTTCATGGTGGTTTTGCCATTTGAAATTAGTATTTAATTTGTCCTTTGTTCATTTTCTATATTTTTGTTGAATTTGTGTTATAAATCAGTTGGTCATTTTATACCACCATCTTATCTCTGTCTGAATTAATGTAATGATGAAAATCAATAATCTAAGCTTTTTAAAAAATTGTTTGATAATATTTTCATTTTATTTAACACTGGAAACAAGTTATCCATTTATTCATTCAACAGATAATATGTTACATGCCTATACGCCAGACACTGTAGGTCTCCGGGTAGCACAAATGGTTTGTGCTTGGCTACTAGCTGAAAAGTTGGCGGTTCAAACCCACCCAACGGCACTGCAGAATGAAGTCCTGCTTATCTGTTTCTTCAGAGATTACAGCCAAGAAAACACTTTGGAACTTGGTTTTACTCCGTAACACATGAGGTCGCCATGAGTTGGAATTGACTCAGTGGCAATGGGTTTTTGGTTTGGTGCTAGATTCTATGAGTATAAAGATGCCTACAACTTGGCTCTCATCCTGAAGGAACCACAGTGTAGTGGGTGTTATTGTTGTTAGATTCTTAGATACGTACTGTCAACTCCATGCACAACGTGATGGGACCGTTGTGATCCATAGGGTTTTCATTAGCTGCTTTTTCAGAATTAGATCTCCAGGACTTTGTTCCTAGTTTATCTTAGTCTGGAAGCTCTGCTGAAACCTTTCTAGTATCATAACGACACACAAGCCTCCACTGACGGACAGGTGGTAGCTGAGCATGAGGTACATTGACTGGTAATCGAACCTCGGTCTCCTGAATGGAAGGTGAGAATTCAACCACTGAAGTACCAATGCCCCCCAACCCCATAGTGGGTGAGACAGTTCTATCAAAGCAGATACTTTACAAAAAAGTGGGTTGATGGACTAGCTGAGGTATGAGTAGACTGCTGTGGGCTCAGAGTAGACAGGGATGATTTGCCAAGGGAAAGAGTTAAATACATTTGGGTAACAATGCAGCTTTCTTCCTGTGTAATATCTTACTTATTTTTCCTTCTTACAGATTTGTTGCTTCTTGTTTTGTATTGGAGAGCGATTGGTGACAAACTTTTTGTAATTCACCATTGTACAGCGCTGTATGCATACCATTTTGTACTGGTGAGTGCTGTGTTTTTGCAATAGCCTAACAAGCAGACAGGATTGGGTATGGTGACTTCAGGGGGAACATAAGTCTAAGCATATATTTCTTAATTTATAAAGACCAACTCCAAACACATTCAGGAATCTCTTTCGTGATGTTATCTTGTTTATTGAACAAAATAGTAAGTTAACGTGTGTCTATCGCTGTGACTGTTTGGATTTATAAATTTTGAGAGAGACAGATGACCTCAATATTTTGAATTTTTACTTAAAACTTTTAGAATTATGTAGATCTGGACATTTGTCTGTCTTTCTAGATGCATTTATGGTTTAGCAGCCATAGTTATAGCTTCCTGTATAGCCAGTTAAATTATTTCTTTTCTGCTTAATTACATGTTCATTAGTTAAGTAGGTTGCAACAGTGGGGGTGTCTTGCTCAGAGACTTAATCAGAATTCCAGGGCTGAGCTTAAGGAGGATTCTGACAGTAAATCTCAGGCAGTAAAGCACATTAAATTCTGTATCTAAAATTATTTTTCTACGTATGCATTTGTAAATTAACAATTTTATATCCCTTTCATGTTTGTTTGGTTTCTTGATAATCAATTATTTTTCAACCTAGATATACCACCAAGCTTAAAATATATATTTGGAAGTAATACACGTATGTAAATGAGAATTTTATAAACTTTATGTAATAGACATGACATAAAAGTCCATCTTTTAAAACTTAAATGCAATTTCTAGCTTTTTTTTCCTTTGGTATTACCAAAATCCTTATATTACTGGATATTTGTGACTATTTGAGGATTTAAAAAAAAATTCATACAAATGCTTATTAATATTCTTCTATTTTTCTTTATGTTGACTCCCAGAAAGATAGCTTAGTGACTAAGCAGTCAATTTGGCATTATTTCTGCAAGAATCAGATATATCAAAACATCTCGCCACATCACCCATTTGAAGTCACAAATTTAAATAATATAAATGTTTTAAAAACTATGTGGGTTTTAATGTATAAAAATAAGTGCTTCTGTACACCAAAGATATCTATAATCACTTTATTTTTCTGAAGAAATAGGATATTTGTACTGGCATTTCCTACTGTTCATTCCTTAATCTTGTTTTTTTGAAATTTTAATAGATAATAGATAGTTAAAAATATAGCTTCTTAGTTTCAAATTCTAATGATGACAATAGAAAACATCCTTTCAGGAAACCTAATAGAATATTTTCTGATCCTGTGGCAGGTTCAGCATTTTTACTACTTCCTTAAATGTTATCACCATTAATGTATTACCAGTTTAAGATGCATCAAAGACTTCATCCTTTTACACGTCTTAGATATTTGGTATATCGGCACTTTGTTTTTTAAGTACTTTTTCTAAAAAAGGATGTAAACTGATTAACAAAATACAGGTTAACTCTGGAATAAATGTACACAGGTGAGTTTATCATCATGCTGTAATTTAGAATATGTTCTGTGAACATGAGCCACACATAACAAATGTGTTATGAAAAGAGTATAAGCTGGTGAAAGTTAACAGATTACTTACACACATTTTTAAATGTGAATATTATGAACTGCTGTTCTCTGCTGGCCACTGAAATCACAGGCTTAGTAAATGTCTGGCTCTGCATGGATTGGCAAGTTGAGTGTTTAATTATGTGGGATAAATACTTTTTTCTCTTTGGACTATTACACCTTTTTTTAAACCAATAAAATGCATGCTGGATTTTTAAAAAAGAAATTAACTTAAGGAAATCAACTGCAATTTTGTTTGTTTGTTTTAAAGATGGTTGTTGCTTCTTTGATGCCTTCCTGTGTTTTGTTGTTTTAGTAGGAAATAAATTTATCTAACTAAAGTGAATCTATTCACAAGGAACCAAAATAGAAAAAATTAGATGAAATGATGAATGTTTCCATGCAAAGAAATTCTGTGTTGTATCTGTTTTCAGACCGTACGTTTACTGGATTTTTCATGTAGTGAATCCCTAGGTCACTTTGTGCATTTTGTTATTCTAAGTAAGCCTAGCAAAATGACTGTGCAAACCATGATGAAATCCTTGTCACATATAGAACGAGAACTGGTATTTGTGAAGCACTTTGACTTGATACTTAACTCCAACTATTCTTTAGGCTGTTTGTACTAAGCTTTTTTCTTAAAAGAAGTTTTTGTAATTGCAACTAAATTTCAAGTGAAGAATAGAAGGAAATTACCTCTAGCTTTTTTAAAGGTATGCGCTAGAAAAGAAAGAGTGGAATGTAACATTCTTTTGATTTGGAGTATTACAGTTTATATATAGGTTATGTAATGTTGTGATCACTGTTTTTGCACCTCTCTCTAATATATGTACTGAAGTTTTAAAAGTCTCTGGTGGAGTAATTTAAAGCTTAAAGGGTCCTCTTCTGTCTATATAAACCAAACTAAATGTGTTGCCATCAAGTCGATTCTGACTCATGGCAACCCCATGTGTTACAGAATAGAATTGCTCCATAGGGTTTTCTTGGCTGTAGTCTTTGTAGAAAAAGATTGCCAGGGCTTTCTTCCATGACACTGCTAGGTGGGCTTGAACAGCCCGCCTTCAGGTTAGTAGTCAAGTGCAAACCACTTGCGCTACCCAGGGACCTTTCTATCTGTATTGTTAACTGTTGTTGTTAGGTGCCGTTGAGTTAGTTCCAACTCATAGGGACCCTGTGTACAACAGAACAAAACGCTGCCTGGTCCTGCACCATCCTCCCAGTTGTTGCTATGTTTGAGCCTGTTGTTGTAGCTACTGTGGCGGTCTGTCTCGTTGGGGGTCTTCCTCTTTCTCGCTGACCCTTTACTTTATCAAGCACTATGTCCTTCTCCAGGGACTGGTCCCTCCTAATAACACGTCCAAAGTAAGATGAAATCTCGACATCCTTGCTTCTATGGAGCATTCTGGCTGTACTTCTTCCAAGACAGATTTGTTTGTTTTTCATGGTATATTCAGTATTCTTTACCAGCATCATAATTCAAATGCATCAGTTCTTCTTTGGTTTTCTTTATTCCTTGTCCAGCTTTTGCATGCATATGAAGCAATTGAAAATACCATGGCTTGGGTCAGGTGTACCTTAGTCCTCAAGGTGATATCTTTGCTTTTTAACACTTTAAAAAGGTCTTTTGCAGCATATTTGCCCAATGTAATATGTTGTTTGATTTCTTGACTCTATCTGTATAAACAAACAAACAAAAAAACACCAAACCCATTACTGTCAAGTTGATTCGTACTCATAGCGATCCTATAGGACAGAGTAGAACTGCCCCGTAGGGTTTCCAAGGAGCGTCTGGTGGATTTGAACTGCGAGTATTTTGGTTAGCAGCTGAGCTCTTAACTACTGTGCCACCAGTGTTCTATCTATAAAGAGAGGTTAAAATCCTAGAGTTTTTTCTGATATTCAGCTTTCACTCCTTCTTGGACAGGATACTAATTATTAAGAAAACCAAACAGGCTAATCTCTTATTATCAGGAAAATAAATACATTTATGCTTTAATGTCCTATTTTTAAGGATAAACCACCATCCTTTGTACACGCTTTATGATTCCATGGTAGGCTTCCTTTTTGTATTTCTTCTGAATCACCTCATCCCCAATCAAACCACAGCTTAAGATGAGTAACAATAAATTTCAAAAACTATTAGGGTAACCTTGAGAAACAAATCACTGAGTATTGCTCATGCTCATGGCTCTTATGTATTATTGCACTACCCTGGGATCTAATCATTAAATGATTTCACTATGAAGAAACTTTGGCTTCAGGTGGTTCTTGGTGCATTTATTTAAAGGTACTAGGTGTGGTGTAATGCCTTGAAGGTGAGAATTTCTGTCTCTTGTTTAGTGCTTTATCTCGGTAAAATATGTGTGAAGTGTTGCTGAACAATGAAGGATTTGTTATGTCAGAAACAGTAAATTTGTAATTTACATCAGGAGACAAGAATTATAAAAATATTCGTCTTTAGTCTAATGAAAAATTTCCCCAACATTGCCATGAAGTAAATACTAGGACTCACTAACATTTTGCCACTAATATTGTTAAAAAAGAAAAACTTGTTTTCAAAGGATTTTAATAAGATTGCCTATTCTTAATTACACCTAAATACTGTATTTCCTCCTTTTTTCCAATTAGAGTAGCCTGAAAGGAAAATTAGGTAACTATAGTAACCATGATAGCTACATTTCAAAAGATAATACAGTTTCAAAAATTAATATTCTCTTGACTAGGTAAGTGCTAAAAATAGCAACCTAATATAGTTTACTAAAGCAAGATTTAATATTAAGGCCTGGGTGATTTATATTTCCCACTAAATTTACATACAATAAAAGATGTTTAATATTGAAAGCAAAATACTTTTAAAACTTGAATAATCTTTTTCCTACTAAAATGAAGAAGATTTTGAACTTTTTTTCACGTAGAGTAATGAGCAATAGACTGGCAGAAGTAAATCTTAGGAATTAATTGTTCTGTTAGTATTTTCTAACTTACACAAATCTAAATGAAAGCAAAATTATACAGTTAGCTAATAACTCTTACTACTAAATGTTAAGTAATCAGGTTTCAAAAAATATATATGTGCATACATATATATGTAAATCATATACATAAAACACAGTCGTGTGTTTTTTTTTTGTTGTTTGTTTTGCAATGTGTTTTAATATTTAACTTCTTAATATTGAATGTCTGATGTTGCCATTCCCCATATTTCATGAACATAACATAGCTCCTGTAAGGCCTTTCCTCATTTTTGGTTTAGGAGGAGCTGACGTCTAACTCTACCTTCCTTGTTCTGTGGTGACTGCTTCATCCTCTTCTGTGAGCACAGAGCATCCTCTCAGATTTGTACAGTGGAATTACCTTAGCAGAACTCTCTCCCTCTCTTTCTCTAAGCTTGCTAGCTTTCTTAATTTATTTTTTCTTTCAATACCAGGAAAGAAAACAGGTTGATAGATTGGACTTAGTGTGTGATGATTAAAATAGATGTCAGCTGAGAGAACTGTTACGGCCACCCTAGTTACTATTTTATTCTCAATGTAGATTTTTTAAGAAGCAAGCTTATCTAATGACTGAAACAAAGTCAGGAAAAGGAACTAATAATCCATGTGTTGGGTGATGTATTACATTTTTGCAAAAGCTTCAGACTGGAATAATAGGCTGAAACAGATAAAATTTGCTAGTGATAAATGTTAAGTTTTGCATTTAGGTTTAACAGTAGTGTAAGAAGGGCGAAATGACCTGGAGGTGGTAGATGACCACAACTACATTTGCCGACCTTTTGGTTAGCAGCCGACCTCTTAACCACCGTGCCACCAGGGCTCCAATAGCATGTCACATCTGCTATGCAAGAAAGTTATTTCAAATTTAGACTCTACAGGGGAAGCACAATATCCAGTTAAAACAAAGTTATAGTTTGCCTGGAGCCCTGGTAGCGTAGTGGTTAAGAGCTCCACTGCTAACCAAAAGGTCAGCAGTTTGAATCCACCGTCGCTCCCTGGAAACCCTATGGGGCAGTTCTCCTAGGTGTCAGAATCGACTAGATGGCAATGGAATAGTTTGCCTGGTCAGACCACAGTCAAGATCATCATCATCTGAGGTTCCTATACCTGCGTGTGTTCAGGAGAGGGCTTCCAGATAACTGTAGAGGGGAGATTAGGTTTACTAGCTGTTGTCCTATGACAGGTAATTGAAGGTCCCAGAAATATTAGCCTAGAAAGGCCAAGAAGTTGGGGACACGATGACTTTGAAATGTGCTTGGAAATGTGAAAGCGCTAATAAGTGAAAGAGGGAGTAGATTTATTCTGGATTATTTCAGACCCCAGAACTAGGACCAGTTGAGGATGGTAAGGAGAGATAGGGAGACTTCTGTTTTACAGAAGAAAGACATCCCCAATGATTAAAGTATTATAACAAGGTTAATGGCCTGCCTTTTAAATGTGCTGTTCTACCACAACAGATTTTCAGTCCAGTAGATAAATAGGGTAGATGCTTTGGGTGGAGCTTGTACTAAATCATCTGTATTTTTTTTTTTATTATACTTCAGATGAAGGTTTACAGAGCAAATGAGTCTTCCACTGAACGATTAATACACATATTGTTTTGTGACATTGGTTGCCAACCCCACAACATGTCAACACTGTCCCCTTCTCGACCTTGGGTTCCCCGTTACCAGCTTTCCTATCTCCTCCTGCCTCCTCGTCCTTGCCCCTGGGCTAGTGTACCCATTTAGTCTCATTTTGTCTTACGGGCCTATCTAATCTTTGGCTGAGAGGTGAACCTCAGGAGTGACTTCATTACTGAGCTATAAGGGTCTCTAGGGGCCAACACTAAATAATCTTTAAAGTTCCATTCTTATTCTGTGATTCAACAATTTTGTTGAAATTATTTTATTTAGGTCCAATACTGGACAATGAGCAAGTAAGAGTAAGCTATGTCATCAAGTTTTTAAGTATCTCTGGGAGGAATATGTGCAAGCAGCTGGCCTGCAAATCCATTCACTTCCTTGGGGGAAAGGGAGAAGAAAATGTGGCTAGTGACCCAGTTTAATCAACTGGTCAACAAGACATTTGGGTAAATGTTGTTAGCTGCCATTGAGTTGGCCCCCCTACTCATGGTGATCACATACACAGCTGGATGAAACAGTTCTGTGCCATCCCCATGATTGGTTGCAGATTAGAACATTTTGATCCATAGGGTTGACATTCGCTGATTTTCAGAAACCGATCTCCAGGCCTCTCTTCCTAGTCTGTCTTAGTCTGGAAGCATCCTTGAAACATGTTCAGCATTATGGCAACATGAAAGCCTCCACTGACACATGGGTGGTGGCTGCTCATCAGGTGCACTGGCAGGAAATTGAACCCGATCTTCCACACAAACCAACCTGTTGCCATAAATTTGATTCTCATTCATAGCAACTCTGTAAAAGAGAGAAGAACTGTCCCACAGGGTTTCGAAGGCTGTAAGTCTTTACGAAAGCAGACTGCTACATCTTTCTCCTGCATGGTGGCTGTTGGATTTGAACTGGTGACCTTTTGGTTAGCAGCCGAGTGTTTAACCATGGTGCCAGCTGGGCTACCACTGAAACACTAATGTGTCTTGGGTAAGTAAAGTACTGATATTTGTTAAGAGGAGGGTACCTTAACTCTGAAATGCCCTTAGCAGGATGTCCATAGCTAAGGATTACTTACAGTGAAGAGAACTCAGGATCTATGAAGCATGGCTCCTTGGAGAATGTCATGTAGTCTGCACAACTTTCTAGGGGTGTAAAATGGAGATGTTTTATAATTTAAACTCTCACTGCTGTGTGAGGAACTTCATGACCCTCACTTAGTCAAGCATACATCTATTTAGGGACAGAGCTGCCTGCCTCTTCATTGCAGGAAGGACCTGGGCTGCTGTCTGCCCTTGATGTCCCAGACCTCTTTCTGCTTCACCTGAATCTTTTGATGACCATATCTTTGTAACATTTAATAAGGCTTGATACTAGGTAAGATAACTGTTTCAGATGAGTGTGATTTGACAGCCCCATCCTGTGTGTTAGCTCAAGCCTTGTCTTGTAATTTAATATCTGAAAGCTTTGAATGATTTAAGTTAAGCAAATAGTTATAAACATAGGCATGGATTTTGTTCCCCAAACTCATTTCTAGTTTATGCGTACTCTGAAAGGCTTTCCCATAGTAATGTGCTAAGGCTCTGGATCAGTCTGCAAAAGCCTGAATAACCTATAAAAAGGGCCTCATTATTGCTACTGTAGAACACAGTCATATTTTTATACAAAGTTCCAGTTTGGGATGCCCAGAGTTTATCTTCTAATATGCCCTGGGGCGCAGCGGTTAAGTGCTTGGCTGCTAACCGAAAGGTTGGTGGTTTGAACTCACCCAGTGGCTCTGTGAGTGAAAGACCTGACAATCTGCTTTCATAAAGATTATAACCTAGAAAACCCTATGGGACAGTTCTACTCTGTCACATGGGGTTGCTGTGAGTGGAAACCGACTCAATGGCACCCAGCAACAACAGTGGTGGGAAAGGGTGCCATCCCACTCCAAGCCATTGGTGATAGCACAGTATTTAGCACAATACTAGCAGTAGTAGGTGCATAATAATTTTACTTGTCTTTGCCCCTACTTTCCAAACCTTTGGCCCTAGCCACTGTCAGCAGCTAGAAACTTACCTTTCCCGTGGTAAGAAAATCCAGATTTTCATAATCATTGGATAAAAGAATTTTCTTGTAAGCTCTGGAAGGGATCAGACAAATCCTATTTTGCCTTCACAGAGTCGTGCAGAGGCCATGGCAAGTGTGAATTTTACTAGAGGCAAAGCTCCTTAAAGGTAGACGACAAAAGTAGAAACACCGTATTGATAAGAAGTCAGTTGCGAGGTTTGTCATAATTTACTGACAATACAGTATCAAAGCTTGAAATCTATTTAAAGATATTAGAACAGATTTTTAATCCTATCCTTTTAATAGTATCTATCTCACTTGCATTCCAGTAGATATACCTGAGTGGGACGGAAGGGGATAAAGTAACAAGAAGGAATTATTCATAACCTGACACTTATCTAATGGCTACTCATGCTCTGGAAATATGCCCCACATGTGAGTGCTAGCTGTTATGGGTGTAGGATTTAGAAGATTGAGAATCATTGGCATAGAAGACCAGAAAATATAGAAGTAAGACGAACCAGTTTCCATAGAGTTGGTTCCAACTCATGGCCACCCCATGAGCTCTATAGAGTTTTCAGTGGCTAACTGTCTGGAAGTAGATCACCAGTACTTTCTTCTGAGGTTCCCCTGGGTAGAGTTGAACCTCCAACCTTTCAGTTAGCAGCGAGTATATTACCATTTCACCATGCAGGAACTCTAGAAGCAGGACTATTGAAGCAATTCTATACCCCAGTGTGGCTCTCAGTGGTTTTGAAGTAAGAGGGTGGGGAGCAGGGGATAAGGATATAATATACCGATGTTATCAATTAGTGAGCTAAGGTTTCCATATAGGAAAGTACTGAAAAAATACAAACAATGTATACCAAATGATGGATCAATAAAGCTATAGTAATTTAGGGAATGGAAAAATCACTGTGTTAATTTCTATTAATCTTTTTTTTTTTCTGATTATAGATGTTTTTAAAAAATTGAGTTTGTAGAGATAATATATACTATAAAGTTCTCTATATCTGATCTTCTAGAAATAACTACTGATAATACTTTATGTGTATTTTTACAGTTGATATAAACAGTGAATGAATTTTCCTATATATATTTATGCGTTTTGTATTATCTAAGAGAGCTTTTTTTGGAACCCTGGTGGCACAGTGGTTAAGAGATTGGCTGCTAAACAAAAGATCAGCAGTTCGAACCCACCAGCTGCTCCTTGGAAACACTATGGGGCAGTTCTACTCTGTCCTGTGAGTCGGAATTGACTTGATGGCAACAGGTTTGGTTTTTCTTTTTTTTGCTTAGGAGAACTTTCATGATAGATGAGACTTTAAACTCCACCTCGCCTTCCTCCCGCACCCCCCACCCAAAAAAAGAATTCTTGCTTAGAATGGCAGAAAAAAGTAGAGAAGGTCTCCTAGGTCAGAAAACTTTATGAGGAAAGGCACTAGGGAGATGATGTCAGGTCTTCAATGGTGAGATTAAGGACATGAGTTAATCAGGGCATGGGATTTGTGCAGGAGGTGTTGCTGTAAATTTGGATGAGTAAAACAGAACCACCTGTCTTGGTCATCTAGGGCTGCTATAACAAATACCACAAGTGGATGGCTTTAACAAACAGAAATTTATTTTCTCATAGTTAGGAAGCTAGAAGTCCAAATTCAGGGTGCCAGCTCCAGGGAAAGGCTTTCTCTCTGTCAGCTCTGGGGGAAGTTCCTTGTCATCAGTCTTCCCTTGGTCTAGGAGCTTCTCAGTGCAGGGATCCTGGGTCCAAAGGATGTGCTGTTCTCCTGACTCTTGTTTCTTGGTGGTATGAGGTCCCCGTGTCTCTCTGCTCGCTTCTCTCTTTTATATCTCAAAAGAGATTGGCTCAAGACACAACTCAATCTTGTAGATTGAGTCCTGCCTTATTAACATAACTGTTGCTAATCCCATATCATCAACATGTTAGAAATAGTATTTCCAACACATGGGAAAATCACATCAGATGACAAAATGATGGACAGTCACACAATATTGGGAATCATGGCCCAGCCAAGTTGACAGATATTTTGGGGGGACACAGTTCAATCCTTGACACCACCTTATGGAATAAAAGCTCCAACTCATCAGCCTTGGATTTTTATGTTTTATTGCGTAGTTGCAGGACCTTTAGCCAGAAAATCACCTGATACAATTAGCATTTTACAAAGATAAATCTGATAATGTTACACAGGTGAGAGATGAACAATTTAATTTTGGTGGTGATGGTAGTGGTTATATTAATGAGGAAGAAACAGATCTAAAAGCTGTTTTGCAGTCGGTGGAGCATGGTAATTAATTTGGATTTCAGAGAATGAGGGGGAGGAAGAGGCCAAAATGACCCAGAGCACTAAAGGAGCACTAAAGGAATGTGATACTGTGGAAGGAAATGGGAGAACCAGTTTGAGAAGAAGATAACTTTTAGATGTGATGAGGTTTGTGGTGATACGTGAGTATGCCAAGGGAAAGTGACCCATATGCCATTAGAAATAAAGGTTTGTCTAGTGGAGGTGTGGTGTAGCCAGGGTCAGAGACCAGAAGAAGGATGATCTTCTAAAAGAGGCAAAGGAGAACTCCAGAAAGGCAGAAAAAGAACCATAAAAGTGATCATTTGGGCAACAGTGGTTGTTTATTAAAATGGAAGTTTAAGGCTCTTTACAACAATATTGTAAATTAAAATGCTATGGTAAATAATAAATAGAGTCTATTTTTAAAATTAGATAATTCATTTTCATTTGAGAATTAGAAAAATATTGAGAAACAAAAAGAAAATATAATCAACCCAGAGATCATTTTTTATATTGTTTACTTAGTTACCATTTACATTTAGGTATATGTCCTGTTTACTTTTTTCCCTGTATGTGTATGTTTATGTGTGTATGAGTCAAAAATAACATTCTGCGTATGAGTGTATAATACATATTACAAAAACAGGTTAAGAATTGTTGAATTTCACATGTTAAAGTATTGCATACTACAAAATGACCCTGGTGATCTTGTGTCAGAAAGCAACCTGTCAGAGACTAATGGGTTTGTCAAAAGGACAGGAACCAACATAAAGGGTCTCCCATTGGATAAAGATGTGACATTTTGATCGCCAGTAAGAATAATGACTGCAGTTGATTGAAACCCATTGATTCATGAGTTCTTAATGATAGGAAGGAAGGAAGGAGGGAGGAAAGAGAGAGAGGAAGAAAGAAAGAAGCTGAGTGGTTGAAGTCTCTCATGTGGGTGCTGTTAAATGGCAGTTGAGGCTGGAGTCATCTAAAGGCTCAGTTGGGTTGGACCTCCAAGAGGGGCACATGCACATGGCTGGCAGTTGATGCTGACTCTTCTGGGAGCTCAGCTGGTGTTGTCTATAGAGTGCTGTTATTGTTAGCTGTCCCCAAGTTGGCTCCTGACTTCTGATGTGACGGCAGATGACCCCATGCACAATGGAATGCGACTCTACCAGCTCCTGCACCATCCCCATAATTGGTTGTGAATCGAAGTGTTGTAATCCATAGGGTTTTCACTGGCTGATTTTCAGAAGTAGATCGCTAGGCCTTTCTTCCTAGTCCATCTTAGTCTAGAAGGTCCACCAAAACCTATTCAACATCATAAACATCATCCAAAAACCCATTGCCATCCAGTCAATTCTGACTGATAGCCACCCTATTAGGGTTTCCAAGGCTGTAAATCTTTACAGAAGCAGATTGTCACATCTTTCTTCTGCAGCGTTTGGTGGGTTCGAACCACTGAATTTTTGGTTAGCAGCTGAGGGCTTAACCACTTCACCACCAAGGCTCCTTATGAGTATCGTAACAGCACCCAAACCACCACTGACATATGGGTAGTAGCTGTGCATAGGGTGCATTGCCAGCTATCGAACCCGGGCCTCCTGCATGGAAAGTGAGAATTCTACCACTGAGCCACCAATGCCTATATGTGACCCTGTATATAGCTTGGGCTTCTCACAGCCTGACAACTGTTTTCTGAGAGGGAGCATCCCAAGAGCGAGCATTCCAAAAGACCATTCTATAAGAAGCTTCAAGGCTTCTTATGACCTAGCCTCAGGAGACCCAGAACATCACTTCCATTGCCTTCTGTTGATCAAGCAAGTCACTTAAGCCAGCCAGGATTTAAGGGGAAAGGAATAAGACTCCACCTCTTGATAAGAGGAGCATTATGTACATGCAGGAAGGGAAGGAATTGATGATACTCATCTTTCGAATCTGTCTACCACATCTTGATTTGTCAGTTTTAGATAGCATCTATTATCTTCTTGCTATGATGGATAAAGATTTAACTCTCACAGCTCTATTTCTCTTCCCTTCTTCCTTCCAATATTGTTATAGTTTTAGTTCTTTGTTACTTTTAAAACCTTAAATACCTTTATTTCTGGTTCTGTAGGACTTCTTGATACTTTTTAAGGTGAAGGTATTAGTGCTTCTGCCTCCCTTCTACTACTCTCCCAGTTTGCTCTCTGTTTCTGTCATTTGTATTTGTGTTTTTGTATTGCCCATATTTTAAAATATTTATATTTTATTTAGTAATCATACTAAGTTTCCCTTTATCTCTAGTTGATAACATAGGAAGTCAATAAAGGGTTTATTTTGATTATATTAAAGTAAGTTTGTTTCACAACCAGGATTGCATTTCCTATCTAATTCTTAGAGTTTCTAATTGCCTTTCATTTTTTCTTGCATTATCTGCCTTTATCACATATTTGAGTTGCTGCATTTCTCAGGGATGGTATCAAAGCTCTGAAATAACTTTTCTCAGATTCCTGCTCCCCAAGCTCTCCATCCTTTTGCTCCAGTCTAAACAGGCTGCTGTCTAGGTCTGCTGCCTAGCGGCCTGGGGCTTCCTTTCTTTCATTACTCTCCTGGGTTGGAGTCTTTGTTTCCTGGATCCCATGTCCTTAACTTTCTAGGTTTACTCACTCGTTCTTCTGCAGCCTATTCTCAAATAATTTCCTAAGAAAGGGTGTGAAGGCCGTAAACTCTGAGTGATTTTTGCAAGTTCTGCAATTGTTTTTATTCTCACACTGTCTGGTTCCATCCTTATATCTTTTGGTGGCATATGGAGATGTAATATATTTAGCCAATTCCCTATTGTTATGTGTTTCTTTGTTCTAAGTTTCGTTGTTATGTATAACTCTGAGTGAGCATCCTTAGATCTTCATATTTGTGTACATGAATAATTACTACTAATATTACTAATGGTTATTTGCAGCAGTCATTAGTTCAACTTGAGACAACTATTGCAACCTGTCTAAGTGAATATTATGTACAATATGCCATCTTTTAAAAATGGTATAGAATCCCAAGTATATTTCTAAGTCCTCAAAAAGAATATATAATCTGTTTGCCCGTAGAAGGTAGAAAACGCTTCAGTTTGTTTTGATATTAAGAGTGTCATTTTATGCTGAGAAGCTGTTGAGTGCTTCTTCAGTATTTAGAGTTTTTGATAAGAATGTTATAGCTGATACTGTATTTTATGTTTATTTTCCAGAAGGATGGAGTACTGGTATACATTGGGAATTTTCGTCTGATAGCAGAGCTTTCCAGCCCATTTGTGAATCAGCGGTAGGTTACTGATATCATTATTTTAAAGTTGTGCTGTTTATTTTTAGTTTGAGGAAAGAGTTTTCCTTGATCCTAAAGCTACTATATAAAAAATGGACATACGTAATATGAATTATTACCACCATTGTACAGATGAGGAAGCTGAGGCTTGGAAAGGTTAGAGTAACTTTTCAGACTCCCGAGCTAGTAAGTTGACTCGATGGCAGTGGGTTTGGTTTTTAGGTTTTTAGCTAGTAAGTGGTGGTGTTAGCCTTTTAACCTAGCTGTCTTTGCAGCATGACAATGCTTTATTATACTTTCATCCAGTGCATTTGTTATGGATTGAATTGTGTACCCCACAAATGTGTGTCAGCTTGACTAAGCCATGTTTCCCAGTATTGTGTGGGTGTCCTCCATTTTGTGATCTGATATAATTATCTCATGTGCTGTAAATCTTAACGTCTATGATGTTAATGAGACAGGATTAGAGGCAGTTATGTTAATGAGGTGGGACACAGTCTACAGGATTAGGTCATATCTTGAGTCAATCTCTTTTGAGGGATAAAAGAGAAGGAAGCAGAGAGGAGAGGGACCTCATTACCACCAAGCAAGAAGTTCCAGAAGCAGAGCACCCAGCATCCCTGTGCTGAGAAGCTCCTAGACCAGGGGAAGATTGATGACAAGGACCTTCCCCCAGAGCTGACAGAGAGAAAGCCTTTCTCTGGAGCTGGCACCCTGAATTTGGATTTCTGTCCTCCTAAACTGTGAGAGAATAAATTTCTGTTTGTTAAAGCCATCCACTTGTGGTATTTCTGTTATAGCAGCACTAGATAACTAAGACAGCATTCTTACACCCTTATAATGTATGCTGCAGGATGAACTATGTTCCCCGAATCTTAGGATTCATTGGGGTTCTTCACGGGAAAGAATATAATCTACTTCAGTTCATCTTGGGGTCATTCCTATCCCTGAATTCAGCTTCCTCCTGTACCAAATTTCTGATGTCAACATTCTCTTAGTCCCTCACTTTTTAAAAATAAACGGTTTATTTTACATATACAAAAAAGTTGTGAAGTTAGCACAGAGAGTTCCCATATACCGCTCACCTAGTTTCCCCTATTTTTAACGTCTTACATTGCCATGGTACAGTTGTCAAAGCTAAGAAACCAGCATTGATACATTACTATTAACTAAACTTGAGACTTTACTGGATTGCATCAGTTTTTCCACTAGCGTCCTCTCTCTGTTTCAGGATGTAATCCAGGGTGCCACATTACATTAGGTTGTCATGTCTGCCCAGTCTCCTCTGGGTTTGTGACATATTCTTACTCTTTCCTTGGCCTTGTCAATACTGGCCAGATGTCCTGTAGAATGTCCCCTAATCTGGGTTTTTCTGATGTTTTTTTCATGATGAGTTAGAGGTCATGGGTTTTTTGGAAAGAATACCACAGAGGTGAAGTACTCTTCTTGTCATATCCTGTCAGTGATAACATGACATCACTGGTGATATAAACCTTTATCACTTCGTTCAGGTAGTGTCTTCCAGGTTTCTCCAGTGCAAAGCTTTCCCCTTTCCGTACTCTTTGAAAGCAAGTCATGAAGTCTAGCCTACTCTCAAGTGAGGAAGTTACTCTCCCCCTCCTGAAGGGATGTAGGTGCTTACTTTTGACGTGGATTTATTGTTAACCTTTGTTGCCCGGATCTGGTCAGTCTGCTGATTTTTTTTTTTTTTTTTCCTGTGAAATGTTTAACTGTTCCTTTCTCTCTGTATCTATTGACATGGTCCTAGTTTAGCGCCTTCAGAATCTCCAAGGTTTGATTACAGCAATAACTTCAACTAATTTCCCTAATTCCAGATTAACCTTATCCAGAATGCTTTCCTCACAGTGCAATCAGAGTAATATTTCTCATGTTCCACTGTCAGTATCTTATTTTTTTATTAAAAAAATAAACAAAAAACAAAGACCCTGCATTCTGCTTAGACTCTTCCCTCTGACTTGCCAAGTTCTCTGTGATGGGCGCCTACCCTGTGTCTCCAGCTTTATTTACTGCTTGTTACAGTCAGGTTTGTACTCCTACTGTCCCATGCACCTGTGGGTTGTTCTTGCCTTTCTTCCTTTTATTCATAGCCTCCATTTCCCCTCCATCTTTGCAAAATTTACTTGCCTTTCAAGCCTTAATTCAAAATCCTAAACCAAGGTGTCTTAGTTAGCTGCGCTGCTGTAACAGAAGTACCACAGGTGGGTGGTTTTAAACAGCAGAAATTATTTTCTCACAGTTCTGCAGGCTAAAAGTCCAAATCAAGGCCTTGACCGTGTGGATTCCTTCCTTGTCAGTAGCCCTGGGCATTCCTTGGTGATCCTTACATGGCATCTGTCTTCCCTAGTACATGCTCAATTCTGTGTCTGATCTGCTCTTTTTATAACTCAGAAGTGATTAGGTTTAGGACACACCCTGCACTGGCATGACCTTATTAACATAACAAAGAAAACTCTATGCCCAAATGGGATTACATCCACAGGTATAGGGTTTAGGATTCCCATACATATTTAGGGGGGCACACTTCAATCCATAACAGTGGGGAAGGATTGATATATGTAGCCTTTCATGATTTAGTACAGGGATAACAGAGGATTGGGAAGGTGAGTTAGAGAGCTTACCCTGTATCAAGCTTTACTAATGATTTAAAGGATCCAGGTAAGCATGAGGCACAAGCAAAGCAGGGAGAGGCTCAGGACCATCAGTATGGCTCCCTAGGTCCTTTTTGCATTGGGCAAGTTCTTGAGCACGATGACCTGTGTGGTCTCTAAGCAACGTGCGCATTCACATCTCTGACACAGAAGGAGTGCTCTTGGTTATAAAGCATCTCCATTTCATACTCAGATAGTTACACAGCTTAAATGCATACATTCCAGGTTTAGCATAACCAATCCTAGGCTAGGTATATCCTGCTAGAAGCATTCCATGGATGAAGACTCTCCTACTACAGATACCATTAGTCTATCAGGAGGTCTGTTATTAGTATGCTTATCAGGAGATTAGCCTGAATCACCCATCTTTTTTCTTACTTAGGGGGTCATCCCAGAATAGGAGAGAATGGATTGCAGATCTGCTGCGTAACCTTTTCTTTCCCAAGTACTTATATACTGTCTTATTTTCTTTGCTGTTGTTTTGAATATTGTAATCTTATTTCTTCAAGAAGACAGTTGCTAGTGCTTGAGCCCAGTTTTAAAATCCTCAAAAACTCTCATAATGTGAAAGTGGAAGCATATAAGGGGAAAGACCATCTTCTTTGAAGTCTAAAGACTTGGATTCAAATCCAAACTCTCCCACTTACCATTGTCTGCGAGTGCAAGTTGTTTAACCTCCCTGAGTGTCAGTTTTCATATCTATAAAATGGAGAAGATGATACCTACAGGCCTCATAGGCTGTTGTGAAGATAAAATGAGATTATATATGTAAAGCACCTGGCATAATGTTTGTCATTGAGTATATATTCAATAAGTGCTAAATCTAACATATACTCAGTATGTTAAAACCTAGCAAACACTGAAAGTGCACAGTTTATATTTGCTGTCTCATATCCTTTATATCCTCGTTGCTCTTCAACCCAGTATAGTTAGGCTTCTGCTTCTGCATTTTCTTGAAACTGTTCATTAAAGTTACCTTTGACTTCCAGTTGCAAAATCCAATGAGTTGTTCTTGGTGTCTGTCATAGGACTTGATGCTGCTGGTCACACCCTTCTTCTAATGCTGCACTCCCCTTGCTTTCATGGCATTGCCCTCGCCTCATTCTCCTTCCTTTTCCCTGACCATCCCCTCTCAGGAGACAGTTTGTTAAATGATTGTGCTCCCCAGGGACTCTCTTCTGGGCCACTGACTTTCTGCTGGGGTGAGCTCTTCCACTCCCAAAGTTTCAAGTTATTAACTATTTGCTGATATTGGTTTAATGGACTGTGCATGAGTTTTGAAATCAGATAAACTCAAGTTAGAATTTAACTTTGCCACTCCCTATGACCTTGGGCAAGTTATTTAACATTCCTGTAACACAGTTGCTTTCTCTTCTTAAAAAAAAAAAGCATATTAGTATTGTTGTTGTTTGCTATTGAGTTGATTCCGACTCATAGTGACTCTATAGGACAGAGTAGAACAGCCCCAAGGTTTCCAAGGCAGTAATCTTTTTTTTTTTTTAATTGTGCTTTAGGTGAAAGTTTACACCTCAAGTTAGTTTCTCATACAAAAATTTGTACACACATTGTTATGTGACCCTAGTTGCTATCCCTATAATGTGACTGCACATTCCTCCTTTCCACCCTGTATTTCCTGTGTTCATTCAACCAGCTCCTATACCTTTCTGCCTTCTTATTTTGCCTCCAGACAGGAGCTGTCCATTTAGTCTCGTGTGTTTACTTGAACTGAGAAACACACTCTTCATGAGTATCATTTTATGTCTTACAGTCCAGTCTATTGTTTGTCTGAAGAGTTGGCTTCAGGAATGGTTTCAGTTTTGGGCTAACAGAGAGTCCAGGGGCCATGTCTTCTGGGGTCCTTCCAAGTCTCAGTCAGACCATTAAGTCTGGTCTTTTTACTAGAATTTGAGTTCTGCACCCTACTTTTCTCCTGCTCTGTCAGGGACTCTCTGTTATGTTCCCTGTCAGAGCCGTCATTGATGGTACCAAGGCTGTAATCTTTATGGAAGCACACTGCTACATCTTTCTTCCGAGGAGCTGCTGGTGGGTTTGAACCACCTACCTTTCGGTTAACAGCTGAGGGCTTAACCACTTTGCCACCAGGGCTCCCATATTAATGTTACCTACCTCTTAGTATTATAGTCGTGTTTTCTCCTCTCAGGTGGCACATCAAGTTTTCACGTCTAAAATAGAATGCGAAGGAGCCGCGGTGGGGCAGTGGTTAAGCGCTCGGCTGCTAATGGGAAGGGTGGCGGTTTGAATTCACCACCGATCTGTAGGAGAAAGCTGTGGCAGTCTGCTTCCATAAAGATTACAGCCTTGGAACTCCTATGAGGCAGTTCTAGTCGGTCGTATAGGGTCTCTGAGTTGGAATTGACTTGACAGCTACGGGTTTGGTTTTAGGTTTTTAAAGTGGAATGCAACATGTTTCCCTCTGTATCCTCATCTTGTATTCTCTTGTTCAGTACGTAGCGCAGCCGTCCACTCGGTTACCCCTGCTGGACATTTGGGAATCATCTCTGACTACTTCTTCCTCACCTATATTTGGCCCATCACCAGGTCCTACCGTATCACCTCCTAAATGTCTCTTGCTTTTGCCACCTCCTCTCCATCTCTGTCCGTGCCCTAGTTCATCATCTCTTGCCTGGTCTACAGCACCAGCCTCTAACTCTGCATTGTACTATATAGTAGCCACAAGCCACACGTGGCTGTTTATACTGAAATTAAGTAAAATGAAGTAAAGTAAATTCAGTGCCTCAGTCTCACTCGTAACATTTCAGGTGCTCCATAGCCCTATGTGGCTATGGAATTGGACAGCACATATATGGAACATTTTCATTATAGCAGAAAGTTCTGCTTGGCAGACCCTATTCCATAGTGATCTACTAAAATACGTAAATGAACATGCAGCTCCGCTGAGTAAAACCTTGCTCAGTGGCTCCTACTGCTCACAGGATGAAAGCTGAGCTCTTTAATGTGACCCAGAAAGATCTCCAAGTAAAGCTATCTTATCTTCGCCACTTTCTTCCTCAAATTCTTCTCTCTCACCAACTTGCCCATCTTCCGTCACAGCCTCCTGTCTCCTTACTCGTCCTTCAAGACTCAGCCCAGGGATCATTCCCATCACTAAACCCCATCAATTTCCAGGCTAGGTTGGGTGTCCCTCACTTGTGCTTCCAAGTTAGCGGTGTATGTTTATATCACTGTGCTCAGTATATTTTATTGTAACGTTCTCTTTTTTTCCTCTTTCCTGTTTATCTCTATATTTTATTATGTCAGAGACATATTTTGTTAAACTTTGCATAGTCTAGGGTTTACACAGTGCCTAGCACATATCTGTTGCTGTCACAAGTCTTTCTCCCACATAGCCGCTGAGTGGGTTCGCACCATTGACCTTTTGGTTAGCAGCCGAGTGTTAACCACTGAGCCACAAGGGCTCCTGTCTGGCACATACTAGCCATTTAATTGCTTTTTGAATAAATGACTCCCAAGAGGTGATCTGTTAAACTTTAGCGAGGTCCATTTCTTGAATATGATTCCGATTATGAGATTTTGAAGCAGGAGAAAGGTAACTTTGACACAGGAACCTCAATTTGTTTTTGTTTGAAACTCTTCTTCAGAAATTGTAAAATTAAAGATAATTTCATTTATTCTTTAATTTTATAGTAAAAAGTTATACTATGGTTTTATCTAAAAGCCCTGGGTCTTTGTAAAGTAAGAAAATGAAAAGTGAATGGGGTTGGAGTACGAGTAGGAGAAGTGGTATAGTGTGAGCAGCAGACAGTATAACAAAACTGAGCACAGCTGCTGAAGTCCTGTTAAAGCTTTCCATAGTTTACTTATATTCTTTCTAGTTTGTGGTACTTTTATATTTTCTTCATTTTAGAGCTTTATATGATTTAGGAAGGCACAGGGATACATGTGGAGGATACAAATGAAAAAGAGTGAAATAAAGTTAGATACCTGGGCTTTAGTTAATGTCTGCTGCTGATTTTTACCTTTACATCAGGTTTCTTTTGTGAAATACAATTTAATGGTGACAATCTCTTTCTAAATCAAATGTCCCAAACTTAGGAGGACATATTATTGAATTGCTGTTAAAATTGAGTACCTTACACAGACATGGCACCTATGTTTCTTAACATGTTTATTCAGTTTTTTGTTATTATCCTCAGTGCCTAAATGCCCTAGTCCCTGCCTTCAGGTATACTGTCAAGTCTATTCAAAAGTCTATGTAAAACAATGAGCTAGTAAAACAAGACATGTGAAAAAGGGCAAAAAAAATAAAAGTGCTATTAATAGTATACAATGTAGGTTCTTGAACATTTTGGTCTCATAAATTATTGAGGATGCCAATGAACTTTTTGTTTCTGTGGATTGTATCTATTTATATTTACTATACTGGAAATAAAAGCTGAGACATTTAAAAATATTTATTAATTAATTTAATAGTAACAGTATTGTATGTTAACATCTTTTGTGTGAAAAATAACTACATTACCAAAAAAAGAAATTTTAGTGGGAACAGTGTCATTTTCTTTTTTTGAAGTCTCTGTAATGTCTAGCTTAATAGAATTCAGCTAATTCTGAAGTCGGCTTGTTATTTTTGTTTTTAAGTCTACTTCATTTTCAATTTGTTGTGATAATATAGGAGTATTTTACTAGCTTTTCCAAATAATTATGAATATTCTTTTTTGATACCACACCAAAACTCACCAAGAGGTTATTTCTTATAAATTAGTTAAAACATAGGAGTCCCTGGGGGACACAAACAGTTAAGCATGTGGTTACTAACAGAAAGGTTGGCAGTTTGAATCCACAGAGAGGTGCTGTGGAAGAAAGGCCTGGCAATCTTCTGAAAGGTCACAGCCATGAAAACCCTTTGGAGTGTAGTCTACTCTGCAACACATGGGGTGTTGATGAATTGGAATCAACTCGATGGCAACTGTCTAGTTATAACATAGAATCTGAAACCCTTTTGCACCTAGAGTGGATATTACAACCATGCATGATTTTGTATCATCATGCATTGTTCATTTGGAAAATATTGGTTCACTGAGTAGATCTTCTAAATACTGGCACTTTTATTACATAATATAAAAAAAAAAAAACACATTAGTTAATATCACCGCTGATCTCAATTGAAATGTCTTTAACAATTGGGAAGTTGTGAAGTCCACAGTGGCTTTCCAAAGCTAGATTTTCCAAAATTCTAACTTTCATATAAAAGTTCAAGTTTTGTTATTAGCAACAAGCACTGTCAGTTGTTTTCCTTGAAGTGACAAGTGACAAATTGTTTTCCTTTGTTCTTTCTGAGAAAATGTCTGTCACATACCAAAGTCTAAATAACCATAGTTTGTCATCAGATGTTCTTTCAAGTAAAAATGGTATTCCATGGAAAAATCAGGTGGTTCAGCTCACAACTCAAACAGTCATACAAGGGTTTTTTCCTCAGGGTATCCACTGTACTTTGCAGCACAATTTCTTTGTGTAATTCCCATTTCATCAGGCAGAATATTAAAAAGATGTGTACTCAAGGTCATGATTTAATAAAATTAATAATTCTTACTGCTTCATCAAGGACATTCTTAAGTTTTTTCTTCCTTTTGGTTCTTTTTAACTGCAAGAGTGTGCGGGTAACAGAGTACAATGACTATTAGTACCGTCTGGTGCCGTTGCCTTGATTTGTGTAAGACACCAGCAGTTTTATCCACCGTTGCTTTTGTACCATCGGCGCAAATGTCAACACAGTAAAAAAGGCAAATAACGTTTTTGTATTATGAAAATTATTTTGACCTTGTGGACCCCCCGAAAAGATCTCATGGGTCCCTGGACCGCAGTTTGAAACCTGCTGGCATAAACGTAATTGCTGTGAGCTCTTGGAAAGAGGAGAGATTGTTATTGATTGATGTTTCTCATGCAAGGCTTCACAGAGAAGGTAGGACATATTCTTAAAATCTTTCAGGATTTTGTAAGAAGTGGATGGGGAGGGGAGGCCTTACATATAAGGAGAAAAGAGTGAACAGAGGTTTTTCAAAAGTGGAGTAAACATGCTGTCAGTAGGAAAAAGTGAGTAGCCTTGCAGGATCAGAGTAGGTCTTAGGGAGAGGGTGGATAAACATAGAGAGCATTAAGTACCAGGGAGAACTATTGGAACTTGACCCAATAAATAGCATTTATTATAGTGGAAAAGATTCTGAAAATAGCATTGAGTAATTCTGATTTCTGGTATGTGTAGTAGGGTAAGACTGGAAGCAAAAGGTTGGGTTAGCAGGTCAGCATCAAGCATGAATAAATGAAAACAAGTAAGCATCCAGACTAGACTTTGGAAATTGAGAGAAGATGACAAAATAGAGATTTTGAAGGAAGAAAAAACTAAATTGGCAATGGATAAGGAATTAGAGAAAAAGGAAAGGTTTAAGATAACTTGCACATTGAATCCAGAAGGAAGAGCTCATTAAAAACATGGGGACAGGTCTGCTTCAAGAGATGGTAATTTCACTGTCCCTGAAGACATTTGAAGAGAAGCTAGAGGAACAAATGGGGGTATTATTGAAAGAGGGTTTTGAGCATTAGAATATTGGGTGGAAGAGGTACTGGTTCACAAACCTAACTGCTTATCAGAATCATCTGTAAAGCTTTTTAAGTATGTAAATGTGAGAATTTGATTCATTAGGCCTGGGAAAAACCAGAGAATTTGTGTTTGGGCCAAGCAACCCCCATTTATTTTGTTGCAGCCACCTGCCAGTGGAACCAGATGACTAAGTTCTCCTAAAGGCCTCTTTCAGCTTTAGGACTCTCTAAAATAATTAACTAAACCAATACATACATACCTTGTATTACAGACACACACGCACACACACCCACACACACATAAAGACCTGGGGAATTAGGAAGACTAGAAGACAAAGTCTTGAGTTTGGTTTGGAGACCTTGGATAAGAGGACAGAGCAGCTGAGTAGAAATAATTCTAAGAGCTAGAGAGAGGAATTTTGGGATGATCAGAATAGAGGTGATATTTGAAACCATGAGTAAAGATGGTACTTAAAAGATAAAATTGAATGTCTGCAATTGGGGAATAGGAGAAGGAAGAGTAGATACAGTGAAGGAGTAGTTTAGAAGTAGGAGGGGAATCAAGATAATGTCGAGGTAGAGGACCACTTTTCTAAATCTAAGGTCCCGAATTTTCTAAGGTTAATATTTATTAAATATAAATGTTTACATGTCTGAAAGAATTACATTTGCAGCTATAATATAACTAGGGTCAGCCGACAACCCAGTCCCTGTGTAGAGTTGGAGCAACAGTCCAGCATCAAAATCCTCACTGGAGTTTCTCCAAGGATGTCAACGAAGATCCAGTTTGTTGTGCACAACAACACTTCATAAATTTCCCTTCATTCCTCTTCCTCACAATATCGCCTGGACCACACAGCTTCCCCAGACTCTATCAGACTTCTGGCTCTGAACTCCAGACTCCTTAAACTCACCAAACCAGCATCATGCAGGGATAGATTCTTTGTGCCTCATCCCCTTTTCTCACTTTTTCTTTCTCTACCAACAGGTAACCCCCCTTCTTTTCTCTAGATGTGAATCAGACCAAATGATTCCTTGTACTTTTTAAACTATTTTTAGTGGGTACCACACTTCTGCACAATTAACTCTCAGAAACTTAACTGAAAAGTTCAGTTTCCTTAGAAGGCCAGGGAGTGGAAGGAATGTTAAATAAGCAAGACAGAATTTCCTCTAAGGGCCCGGGGGGAGGATTGCAAACACATACAATTTGCAATCTTTTTTTTTATACCTGTCTTAGTAATAACTGTGTTGTTGTTAGTTGCTGTTGAGTCAATTCTGATTCATGGTGCAGAGTAGAACTGTTCATAGGGTTTTCAAGGCTGTGACCTCTTAGAAGCAGATCACCAGGCCTGTCTTTCGAGGTGCTTCTGTGTGGGTTCAAACCGCAAACCTTTTGGCTAGTAGTCAAGCAGTTAACCATTTGCACCACCCAGGGACTCAGTAATAACTACAGATGATATAGATGATAGGTAAAAGGGAGTGCTGTCCTTCTGTCCTTCCTTCCCACATGCATGTCTTCCTCGTCCTCCCCTGTCCTCTTCCCTCTCAGCTTGAATACATATCTTCACAAACTCTTACCTTTATTTGTTGGCTTGAAAGAGTGTTTTCATTAAGTAAGGAAAGGTGGATTCCAGCTAAGTCAGTGGTGCTTCTGACGTGGGACAAGAGGGTAAGGTGGACAATTATTTAAATATTATTTCACCTTGAATTAGTATAGAGGTTCTTTCCTTTGAAAGAGACTGGCTTACAGACCAGGGCACTGCTCAGATGGAAAAATTGGCAGAAGTAGAACAAAGTGATTACGTAGTAAAAGCAAAGGACAAGTTCTTTAAGTCTGGGTTTGTAGATAATCACCAAACAATAATTTGGAAAGTGTGTGAACTAGTTGGAGAACAGGAAGTAGTCTGGGCTGAATACAGTGTAGAACTTGTGGTATTGAAGAGAAAAGCCTATAAAGGTAGAGTCAGGAAGACGAGTTGGGTTATTGTAGTCATCCAGGTAAGAGATGCTGAGGACCAAAACATCATAGTGGTAGCAGTGGGAATACAATGACTAGGGAGGATTAGAAAGAATTTTAATAGATCTTGGTTAAAACTATAAACGAAAAATAGAATACAGGTAGGAATAGCCTAGGATGACTAAATTGATGGTGATCTCATTGATAAGGATTGGGAAGATCAGAAGAAAAACAGTTTTCTATGAAGATGTTAATGGAAGGAGGAGAGATTAAGTGATTGGATAAGGAGTACAGTATTGGTTTTAGGCATATTTGAGAATTTGTGATTTGTCAGGTGAAAATACCCAGCAAGAAATTAGAAGTATGGAACTATAATTAGAGCTTAAGAGAGAACTGAAACCAGAGATTTGTGTCATCTATATCCACAGTGTTGTGAGCCCCTGAGAATGGATGCAATGATCTTGGTAGAGCATATAGAAAAAAATACATCCACTGCTCAGTTATTGACATGGTTAGTTTCTAAACACCAGGTCATTATGTGAAAATCAACATTATGTGAAAACGAAGGATGACCACGTTAGATCACAAAATGAAGGATGACTACATCATCACATAACTGTCAGATTACATTATTACATAACTGCCAAATTATATCACTTCATAACTGCCAAATTACATCATTTCATAAATGTTAAGGAGTGCTGGTTGTGCAGTGGTTAAGAGCTCATCTGATACCCAAAAGGTCAGCCATTAGAATCCACCAGCTGCTGCTTGTAATCGCTCTGGAGCAATTCTACTCTGTCCTATAGGGTTGCTGTGAGTCAGAATCGACTTGATGGCAATGGGTTATAACAGCCAAATTACATTATTACATAACTGCCAGACTGCAGAGAATCATGCCCCAGCCAAGATGATACATAACCTTAACTATCACAGCCAGTGTTACTCTCACCTCACATACCAGCATTTGTTACTGCCAGACATATGTTGTTAATGTACAAAATAATTTACTTGATGGCAATGGGTAGTTTTACTATTGTTGCAAATGTGAAATGACAAATGACGAGATAGTCAATAAGCGAGGAATAGGTGTACTCCCTGGGAAGCACGATTTAAGGGACAGGCAGAGGAAGTAGAGACTGAGACAGAATAGAGAATCAGGAGGAAATTGTATCATGGAAATTAAGGGAGGAGAGATTCAGAAAAGTATGGTGCTTGGCAGTGTCAAATGCTATGGAGAGATCAACTGGAATGAAGGCTAAGAGGAATCTGTTGCTTTGGTTGTGGGGAAGTCACTGTGACCTTTCCAAAAACAATTCTATAGTATTAAAGAAGTTCAGTCATATTGTACCAGGTTGACAGAAAGGTAAGAATGTCTATGAGTACAGTGCCTACTCCTCTTTTAAGAAGTTTGACAGGGAAGGAAAGTAGAGAAAGAGATTTTTGGATTAGGGAGAATTGAGCATGTTGCTAAGAGAGAAGGGGGACTTGATGGAGCAAGGAATAGGGGATAATTGATGGAATAAAGTCCCAGAAGGAGTGGTGGGATCTAGAGCATGGGTAAAGAAACAGTTAGCCTTGGAGAGGGCCAAGAGATACCTCTTCCTCTGAGTGCAAAAGTAAAGGCAACTGAAAATAAGTTTTTCAGCCTTGGAATCAGAATTTGAGAGGATTCATGGTTGATGGACTCTTAGTATCTCAGTAATAACTTAAAAGTACCAAACCCATTGCCATCGAGTCGATTCCGACTCATAGGAACCCTACAGGGCAGAATAGAACTGCCTCGTAGAGTTTCCAAGGCTATAATCTTTACGGAAGCAGACCGCCCTATTTTTCTCCCGCAGAGTGACTGGTGAGTTTTAACCACTGACCTTTTGGTTAGCAGCTGGGTGCTTTAACCACTGAGCAACCAGGGCTCCCATCTCAATATTAGAAAATACCAGTTCCTCTTATGAGATTGATTAAGGAGAGAAGTGGATGGAGGAAGGAAAGGGACTTGAGTGGCAGGCAAGGCTGTAGTTTGGAAGCAATTCTACGGAGAATGTGGAGGTAAATAAAAAAGATATCAAGTAAATTTGAGAAATCAGCTGAAGTTCAGACTCTTAAGATAATATGTGTGCCATTTAACTTAGATATCTAACATCAGTGGGTAATAATAGCTATTTATTGAGCTCTTAGACACAGCTTCATAGTACAAGGTAGGTACTATCATTATTCCCATTTTATAGCGATAAAGCCAAAACATAGAGGTTAATAACATGGAGAGCTAAAGACCACACAGCTAATAAATGGCAGAACTAGTCTTTGAACTTAGGCAGTCTAACTGCAGAGCAGAGTACCCATTCAACCATTTTACTGTAAGGGAAGCTGAGTTGAGGAAAGATTGGAGCTAGGCAGGGTGGATGGATAGTTGACGTGTCAAAGAGAACTGAGGGTGTTGATGGTTCTGAGGTTAACTTTGAGTTCAGGTAGGTAAGAAAGAAGTGAATGAAAGTGTGGAGGCTCATACTGGAGGGATTTGAGGGTTTGGAGGTCACAGAAAAAGTTCAGGTGGAATTGGATAAAGTGAAATAGGGAAGGTTGAGTTTTAATTTGAGAGGAATGAGCTATTTGAAGTATAACATTTCTAAATAATACCAAGGGCACCATGTAGTCAAAGAAATGAATGGCTGAAGGAGAAGAGGGCAGATCTTTGGAGTAGAGAAGGCTGGCAGATAGGAGAGTTGTTAATTAGACCAAATGATGGTGACCTCACTGCCTCAGTGATTTTTTTTTCCTATTTGGGATATTATTTTAACCATTGCTGCCTAAATAGTCAGGGGCCCTGGTGGTGCAATGGTTAAAGCACTTGGCTGCTAACCAGAAGGTCAGCTTTTCAAACTCACCAGCTACTCCGCAGGAGAAAGATGTGGCAGTCTGCTTCCATAAGGATACAGCCTTGGAAACCTGTGGGGCAATTCTTCTCTGTCCTATAGGGTTGTTATGAATTGGAATTGACTAAACAGCAGTGGGTTTGCTTTTGGTTTGACCTAAATAGTCTGTTCTCTTGTAATTGCCTTGCATAATTTAGCCCTTCTATTTGCACTGTATTTATACTTATAAATTGATATACATCACTTATTCTATAGATTATTCCTATTTGATATTTTAATCTCTTCAAGTAAAATGTTTTCAGCTTTTTTTTTTTTTAACCATTAGTTTTTAATTTCTTAGGTTGAATAGTTTCTAGCTTAGTCATGACTAGTTCACAGTCAAACTGAATATTAAGATACATGGGTATATTAGTTTTACTACATCTACAATTTAATGTCTAAAACAGTGAAGTACAAATTAGTCAAGATAGTTTTTCAAAGGAAGAAAAAGTAGAGTCGGAGAAATGTTCACTGAATTTTTTAAACGTAAACTTTTTATTTTAGAATAGTTTTAGATTTACAGAAAAGTTGCGAAGGTGATACCAGATGGTTCTCATATACCCCACACCCAGTTTCCCCTATTGTTAACATCTTAACATTAGTGTGGTACATTGTCACGATTAATGAACCAGTACTGATACATTATTATTAACTATAATAATAATAGATAGTAGATTTTTTACTATTGTCATAAATGCGAAATGATGGATAACAAGATAGTCGATAAGTGAGGAGTAGAAGTAGTCCCTGGGAAGCACAGCTATGTAAGGGACAGGCAGAGGAAGTAGAGACTGAGGAAGAAGAGAGAATCAGGAGGAAATAGTATTAAAGCCAACTGTATTCACATTTCTTTGGTTTGTCCCTAAGTCCTTTTTCTGTCCTAGCATCCCAGTCAGGATTCCACATTACATTTAGTTGTCATGTCTTTGTAGGTGCATCTTGTTTGTGACAGGTTCTCAGGCTTTTTCTTATTTTCAGTAACTTTGACAGTACTGAGTACTGCTCAGGTATTTTGTAGAATATCCCTCAATGGGAGTTTGTCTGATGTTTTTCTCATGGTTAGACTGGGATTATACAGCTTGGGAGGAAGATCACAGAGGCATAGTGCCCTTCTCATGACGTCCTATCAAGACTACATGCTATCAACATGACTTATCACTGTTGATGTTAACCTTGATCACCTGGCTGGAGTATCACTGTTCGGTTTCTCCACTTTAAAGTTACTCCCTGCCCCCTTCCATACTGTACTCTTTGGAAGGAAGTCACTATACATAACCCACACTTGAGGGGAGTTATGTTCTACCTTCTTGAGCATGCAGTATCAACAAATTATTTGGAGTTCTTTTGTATGAGAGGTTTGTCTCTTTTTCCCCCATTTATTTATTTATTTTTCAGTTATTTATTTATATCAGTATGGACTCCTGGATATTTATTTTATACTTTCAGTTATGATCCAACACTACATGATTTTGTTGCTCAAATTGTTCTGCTTTGACTATTGGGAGCTCTTTCAGTTGACTTCTGTACCCCTTTAAGATGCCCCCATCATTTTGTTTTTTTTTTAAGCACTTCTTACTTTCTGGAGCCCTGGTGGCACAGTGATTAAGAGCTCATGCTGCTAACCAAAAGGTCAGCAGTTCAAATCTACCAGCCACTCCTTGGAAGCTCTATGGGGTAGTTCTACCCTGTCCTGTAGGGTTTCTATGAGTTGGAGTTTACTCGATGGCAATGGGTTTGGATTTCTTGGTTCTTAGTTTCTGGCACTACAAGATACTGTAGGCTCATCTTGTATATTCTCTGTCCTAGCGCTAGAATCAGCCTTTTCTCCAAGGAGCCCTAACTCCTTTTATTGGAGAATATGGTATTAAAAGCCAAGATCTGGGCACTGGGTGTACTCATTGGTACAGTGCCATTGTTTCTAGGCCCTCTCAGCTTGGAAATATGCTAACCTGTGTATGTTGTTGTTGTTAAGTGCCATCGAGTTGGTTCCAACCCTAGGCACAAGAAACGAAACATTGCCCGGTCCTGCACCATCCTCACAGTTGTTGTTATACTTGAGCCCATTGTTGCAGCCACTGTGCCAGTCCATCTCATTAAGGGTCTTCCTCTTTTTCACTGACCTTTTACTTTACCAAGCATGATGTCCTTCTCCAGGAACTGATCCCTCCTGATAATACGTCCAAAGTATTTGAGACGAAGTCTTGCCATCCTTGCTTCTAATGAGCATTCTGGCTGTACTTCTTCCAAGACAGATTTGTTCCTTCTGGAAGCCCATGGTATGTTCAGTATTCTTCACTAACACCATAATTCAAAGGCATCAGTTCTTCTTCCGTATTCATTGTCCAGCTTTCACATGCATATGAGGCAATTGAAAACACTATGGCTTGGGTTAGGCACACCTTAGTCCTTAAAGCGACATCTCTGCTTGCTTCTCTCTTTTATATCTCAAAAGACATTGACTCAAAATACAACCTAATCTTGTAGATTAAGTCCTGACCCATTAACATAACTGCCTCTAAACATCATAGAGGTAGGATTTACAACACATAGGAAAATCACATCAGATGACAGAATGGTGGACAATCACACAATACTGGGTGTACTGGCCTGGCCAAGTTGACACACATTTTTGTGGACACAGTTCAATTTTTAACAACACGCATATCTATTATTATTTCTATATGTATCCATCTGTATCTGTATTAAGCTGAACATATGAGTTCATGCTGAGGTCTCCAGTTCTAATCAGTATCACATGGATCATTCTCGCTTCCCTCCCTTGTTTGTCCATAAGTTTCTAATCCAGCAGTGAGAAACCTAGTTTCCAGTATCTAACATCCATTTGCTTATTTTTTCAATCCTGGTATTATATGTATAGTGGTTTCAGAATTGTTAACCTGCACCACCATGAGATACTTTACCAACTAGAGTACAGTGTCTGTGTATGGTTTCTTTTATCTTTAGTCTTACATTGTCTCTACTCATTTTCAAAATTACATAGGACAGTACTTTTTTTACCCCACCCTTTTCAGTGAGGTTAATACAAGTTAGAAACTTTGTCGAAGTCTGCATTCCATCCTGGCATCCCTCAACCTCCTAACTGATTTTTTAAAATATGCATAAGGGTCACTCTTTGTGCTGTGAAGTTCTGTGGGTTTTGACAAATGTGTAGTGTCATGTATCTAGCACTACGGTATTTCCTGCCCTAAAATATCCCCTGTGCTTCACCTAGTCATTCCTTCTCCCTTCCGCTTGAACCCCTGAGAACCACTGATCTGTTTTCTGTCTTTATAGTTTTGTTTTTTTCTAGAATGTCATATAAATGGAATCATACAGTAGGTAGCATTTTCAGACCGGCTTCTTGCATTTAACAATTTGCATTTCAGATTCATCCATGACTTTTCATGGCTTGGGAATTCATTTCTTTTTATTACTGAATAATATTCCATTTTATGGATGTACCCCAGTTTGTTCCTCCATTCACCTATTGAAAGAAATATTGGTTGCTTCCAGTTTATAGTAATTATGAGTTAAACATGTCTATACACATTTGCATGAAGGTTTTTGTGTGGATATGTTTTCAGTTTAGTTGGAAAAATAACTAGGTTCATGATTGGTGGAGTGTATGATATGAATATGTTTAACTTTATAACTGCCAAACTGTCTTCTAAAGTGACTGTACCATTTTGCATTCCCACCAGCAATGAATGAGCATTCCTGTTGCTCCATGTCCTGATTAGCAGTTGATATTCTCAGTTTTTTTGGATTTTAGCCATTCAAATAGGTTCATAGTGGTATCTCGTTGTTGTTTTAATTTGCATTTCCTTATAATGATAAATGATATTGAGCATCTTTTTTTTAATATTCTATTGTGTTTTCAGTAAAAGTTTCCATAGCAAATTAGGTTCCCATCTGACAATTTCTACACAAGTTTTCAGTAACAGTTACATTTTTCACAGTGTGTCAACCTTTTCATTAATTGTGTTCTAGTTGTTCTGTTTCCAGTACTCTAGTTTCCCTGACCCCTTGTCTTTTCATCTTTGCTTTAGAGTAATTGTTCACCTTTTGTTCTCATATAGATTTTTTTTTAATGGAGCCCGATACTCAAGGGTAATAGATTTCGTGTGCCAATCTGTTATTTCACTAAAAGGTGACCTTGGGATAGTTTTGGTTCAAGGTTTAAAGCGTATTTCAAGGCGATATCTCAAGGAGTGCTGAGCATCTTTTCATGTGCTTATTTTCCACCTACATATTGTCCCTGTTGTTGTCATTCCCAGCATAGTAGACCAAGTGTTTGTCCGATTCAGAATGGCCAATACCAGTCCATTTCAGCTCACTAATGCCTAGGATATAGATGTTTATATGTTCCATTTCATTTTTGACAATTTCCAATTTTCCTGAAATCATACTTCGTACATTCTGCATTCCAGTTATTAATGGATGTATGCAGCTATTTCTTCTCATTTTGAGTCGTGCCACATCACCAAATGAAGGTCCCGGAAGCTTGACTCCATCCACATCATTAAGGCCAACTCCACTTTAATGATGCAGCTCTTCCCCAGTTGTCTTTCGAGTACCTTCCAACCTGGGGGGCTCATCTTCCGGCACTATATCAGACAATGTTCCGCTGCTATTCATAAGGTTTTCACTGGCTAATTCTTTTCAAAAGTAGACTGCCGTGTCCTTTTTGTTTGTCTGTCTTAGTCTGGAAGCTCAGCTGAAACCTCTCCACCATGGGTAACCCAGCTTGTATCTGAATATCGGTGGCATAGCTTCCTGCATCACCGCGATGTGAAAGCCCCCACAGTACGACAAATTGACAGACTATGCCGGGAGTGATAACTTGAAGAGGAATGGCATTGCATTCATCGTCAAAAAGAACATTTCAAGATCTATCCTGAAGTACACACTGTCAGTGATAGGATAATATCCATATGCCTACAAGGAAGACCGGTTAATACGACTGTTATTCAAATTTACGCACCAACCACTAAGGCCAAAGATGAAGAAATTGAATATTTTTACCAGCTTCTGCAGTCTGAAATTGATTGAACGTGCAATCAGGATGCACTGATAATTACTGGTGACTGGAATGTGAAAACTGAAAACAAAGAAGGATTGGTAGTTAGAAAATATGGCCTTGGTGATAGAAATGACGCCAGAGATAGCATGATAGAATTTTGCGAGAACAATGACTTCTTCATTGTAAATACCTTTTTTCACCAACAAACAGCAACTATATACGTGGACCTCAACAGATGAAATATACAGGAATCAAATCGACTACATCTGTGGAAAGAGGCAATGGAAAAGCTCAATATCATCAGTCAGAACAAGGCCAGGTGCCGACTGCAGAACAGACCATCAATTGCTAATATTCAAGTTCAAGTTGAAATTGAAGAAAATTAGAGTAATTCCATGAGAGCCAAAGTACAACCTTGAGTATATCCCACCTGAATTTAGAGACTATCTCAAGAATAGATTTGACGCATTGAACACTAATGACCGAAGACCAGACCACTTGTGGAATGACATCAAGGACATCATACTTGAAGAAAGCAAGAGGTTATTAAAAAGACAGGAAAGAAAGAAAAGACCAAAATGAATGTCAGAAGAGACTCTAAAACTTGCCCTTGAACATCAAGTAGCTAAAGCGAAAGGAAGAAATGAAGTAAAAGAACTGAACAGAAGATTTCAAAGGGTGGCTTGAGAAGACAAAGTAAAGTATTATAATGACATGTGCAAAGAGCTGGAGATAGAAAACCAAAAAGGAAGAACAGGCTCAGCATTTCTCAAGCTGAAAGAACTGAAGAAAAAATTCAAGCCTCAAGTTGCAGTACTGAAGGATTCTATAGGAAGAATATTAAATAATGCAGGAAGCATCAAAGGAAGATGGAAGGAATACACAGAGCCATTATACCAAAAAGAATTGATCGACACTCAACCATTTCAGGACGTAGCATATGATCAGGAACCGATGGTACTGAAGGAAGAAGTCCAACCCGCACTGAAGGCATTGGTGAAAAACAAGGCTTCAGGGATTGATGGAATATCAGTTGAGATGTTTCAACAAACGGATGCAGCACTGGAAGTACTCACTCATCTATGCCAAGAAATTTGGAAGATAGCTACCTGGACAACCGACTGGAAGAGATCCATATTTATGCCTGTTGCCAAGAAAGACAATGCAACAGAATGCAGAAGTTATCAAACAATATCATTAATATCACATACAAGTAAAATTTTGCTGAAGATCATTCAAAAGCAGCTGCAGCAGTGTATCGACAGGAACTGCCAGAAATTCAAGCCGGATTCAGAAGAGGACATGAAACCAGGGATATTATTGCTGATGTCGGATGGATCCTGGCTGAAAGCAGAGAATACCAGAAAGATGTTTACCTGTGTTTTATTGACTGTGCAAATACATATGACTATGTGGATCATAACAAATTGTGGATGGCATTGCGAAGAATGGGAATTTCAGAACACTTAATTGTGCTCATGAGGAACCTGTACACAGATCAAAAGGCAGTCCTTCGAACCGAACAAGGGGATACTGCATGGTTTAAAGTCAGGAAAGGTGTGTGTCAGGGTTGTATCCTTTCACCATACCTGTTCAATCTGTATACTGAGCAAATAATCTGAGAAGCTGGACTCTATCAAGATCAGAAGAAGATGCATTAACAACCTCTGTTATGCAGATGACACAGCCTTGCTTGTTGAAAGTGAAGAGGACTTGAAGCGCTTACTAATGAAAATGAAAGACCACAGCCTTCAGTATGGATTACACCTTAACATAAAGAAAACAAAAATCCTCACAACTGGACCAACAAGCAACATCAAGATAAACAGAGAAAAGATTGATGTTGTCAAGGATTTCATTTTACTTGGATCCACAATCAACACCTATGGAAACAGCAGTCAAGAAATCAAAAGACGCATTACATTGGGCAAATCTGCTGCAAAAGACCTCTTTCAAATGTTAAAAAGTAAAGATGTCGCTTTAAGGACTAAAGTGTGCCTGACCAAAGCCATGGTGTTTTCAGTTGCCTCATATGCATGCAAAAGCTGGGAAAGACTGAAGAAGAATTGATGCCTTTGAATTATGGTCTTGGGGAAGAATATTGAATATACTATGGACTGCCAAAAGAATAAACAAATCTGTCTTGGAAGACGTACAACCAGGATGCTCCTTAGAAGCAAGGATGGCAAGACGACGTCTTGCATACTTTGGGCATGTTATCAGGAGGGATCAGTCCCTGGAAAAGGACATCATGCTTAGTAAAGTAGAAGGTCAACGACAAAGAGAAAGACCTTCAATGAGATGGATTGAGGTAGTGGCTACAACAATGGGCTGAAGCATAACAATGCCTTGGTTCGTTTTTGTTATGTAGATGACACAACCTTGCTTTTTTCTTTTTTTTTTTCTTTTTTCTTTTTTGCATAAGGACATCCAATTTCTCTAGCACTGTTTATTAAAAAGAGTACTAGATTGATCTTTCTCCATTGTATTGCCTTTACTCCTTTGTCAAAAATCAGTTGAGTATAATTGTGTGGGTCTGTTTCTAGACTGTTCATTTCCACTGATCTATTTGTCTGTTCTTTCTCCACTACCACGCTGTCTTGATTAAAATAGTTTTATAGTAGGTCTTGGAAGTGGGTAGAATTTTGTTCTTTTCCAGTATTGTGTTGGCTCTTCTGGGTCCTTTGCCTTTCCATGTAAATTTTAGAATCAGTTTTTTTTAATATGTTAAAAAAAATATTGCTGGGATTTTGTTTGGGATTGCATTGAATCTGTAGATCTAGTTGAGGAGAATTGACATTTTTTAACAATACTGACTTTTCAAATCCATGAAAACGTTTATCTGTTGTTTGTATATTTAGACTTTCTTTGATTTTTCATCAGTGTTTATGGTTTTTTGCATTGTAGATCCTGTATATAATTTATTAAATTTATACCTGAGTATATTATTTTTTGGTGTTGTTGTAAATGATATTTTTTTAAATTTCAACTTCTAAGCTCACTGCTTGTGTATAAGAAAGCAGTCGACTTTTCTGTATTGACTTTGTATCCTGCAATCTTGCTATACTTTCTGTTAGTTACAGGATATTATTATTACTGTTTTGTAGGTTCTTTCCAGTTTCCACATATACAATTATGTCATCTGCAAATGTAGATGGTATTATTTCTTCCTTCTCAATCTATATACCTTTTATTTCTTTTTCTTGTCTTATTGCACTAGCGAGGACTTCAAGTCCAATATTGAATAGAATTAGTGAGACAGGACATCCTTGCCAAGTTTCTGATCACAGGGGGATGTTCACTGAATTTTAAAAACTAAAATTTAAATTATTAATCCTCAGAGATGCAGAATGAATACAGTGTTTAATTTTTTTCCAGATGGTTCTTTGAAACTCTGAAGTATCCAAAGTTTTCCAAAGCTAACGTCATCAATGGAGTACTCATGACAGTGGTGTTTTTCATCGTACGGATTGTTGTGATACCTCCTTTTTATCACTTCGTGTGTTCTGTGTATGGAACGGAACCCTACGTCAGGCTTGGATTGTTAAGGCAGTGTTCCTGGATCGGTAGTTGTGTGGTTTTAGATATAATGAATGTAATGTGGATGATCAAAATTACAAGGGGGTGCATCAAAGTCATCTCTCTAATCAGACAAGAGAAAGCCAGAAGTCATCTTCAAAACGGAAAACTTGACTAAAAAGTGGGATATTGATAAGCAAACTTCATTACAACGGCATTTATATCTGCTGATAGGATGAATTCTTGGCATGTTCTTGTGTTTATTAATTATAAGTGTTATTCAGGGTTTCAGTGTCTTTTTTTTTTTTTAACTTTAGAGAAGAAAAACTAAAATTTACTTTTTATTCCAAGATTTCTTTTCTGCCTTTCTTCTACTTTGTAAGTTTAAATTAAAATTTATAAATATAGTGGTGAATCTTTTCAGAAACCTGTTAACCTGCACTGGTATTTTTCTCTGAAAAGATGACTATGATAATTCAGTGCACTTGGTTTTATGTCATTAATTTTGTTGAAGGAATGGAAACTGCTTTTAAATCTATAAATAGCTCTTAACATTTTGTTCTACTGCACTCCTTTCTTACCAAGACTGTCGATACCAGTGTAGAGTTTGATTTCTAAATTGTTGAATTGTTATTTTTCTTAGGCTATTAGAAGTAATGTATTTTTCATTTCAGATATGCAATCATCTATTAATGATGATGTATTTTACTCATTTTGGGAATATTTACTTTGCTTATTCATGATAAACACTTCCTGTATTTTAAGATTTTTTTTTTTCAGATGCCACTTTCTTATTTCTTTTTTTAGCATTTTGTCAAATTATTGCCTTTTGATTATGTAGTAAGGCTTAAGACCGATCCTATAAATCTCTTTAACAGGTGAATGACTTCTCAGAATGCATGTTGATACATCACCATTTAGGCTAACAGGAGGAATCATTAAGAAAAAAGCTTTAACACTGCTGTCCCTAGCTACCTCCCTTGCACTTTTTCTATAAAAAATATATTGCAGTCAATCCTCATTTTCGCAGATTTTATATTCATGAGTTCATCTACTTGCTAAAATTTATTTGTAACCCCAAAATCAGAGTCCCTGGGTAGTGCAAACAGTTAATGCCCTTGACTGCTAACCGAAAGGTTGGTGGTTCAGGTCCACCCAGAGGCACCACAAAAGAAAGTCCTGGCTGTCTACTTCCAAAAAATCAGCCATTGAAAACCCTATGGAGCACAGTTCTACTCTGACACATCCACAGTTGGTTGCAGTCAGTTGGAGATGACGCCACAGCAACTTTTTTTTAACTCCAAAATCAATAATTGCCGCGCTTTCATAGTTATTCACTGACATGCGCAGTGGCAAAAAATTTGAATTGCCTATCATGCATATTCCCAGCTGTGGCCTCTGCGTTCTTGTTTCAACTCTCATAGAATAAACAAGTGTCCTTCTTTACAGTCTTTTGCCATGTTTTTTTTTTTTTTTTTTTTTGTTTCTTTTTTGCATTTCTGTGTTTTTTTCTTGGTGATTTTGTTGTTTAAAATGGCCCCTGAGCATAGAGCTGAAATGCTATCCAGTGTTTCTAAGCTCAAGAAGGCTATGATGTGCCTTAAGGAGAAAATAATTGTGTTAGATAAGCTTCATTTAGGGATGAGTTATAGTGCTATTGGCTATTAGTTAAATGTTAATAAATCAACAAAATATATTAATGTGTCTTTAGGCAGAAGCACACATAAAACAAGGTTAGGTATTGATAAGTTGAGACAATGTTATGACCAGAGGCTTGCAGGAAACTAACCCTGTATTCCTCTAGGAGCAATGATTTAGTATTCACTAATTCACTGTTTGCAGTGACTTCACAGAATGTAACTGTTGTGATTAATGAGAATCGACTGCATTTCTATTTGCAAAATCTCCCGATTTCAGAAACTAACATGATTAGTACTAAAGTCTTACACAATGTGGATTTCTCATGCTTCTAAGGTAGGTCCCTTCTTAATGAGACCGAACATACAAAAACATCAGTGTTTGTGTTTTATTCAGTTTACACCCATATGTGCTTAATTAGCTTAAGATAATTTAATCACAGGTATTCTGATTATCAGTATTATTGTCTTATGCTAATGTAAGTGCCTAGTAACTCTTTTTTGCTTTGTTTTGTTTTTGTTTGTGTGTATGTATGTGTGTGTGCATATTTGCTTTTGCTTTGGTTCTTGCAACCCAAACATAGAATCATATATTTAGCTATTATTGCCTTTATTTTTCTCAAGTACTTGACTGTAATAATTATTCTTACCTAAGAAAAAAAGAATTAATTCAACAGTGGTGAATACTTAAACTTAATTGAACCCAACCCAAAAGATCTAATCCATTCAGTTTCTCAATTTGAAGGAGAATGTTTAACTCACTTGTTCATGTTATGATGAGGAAGGGAGGCTGGCCTAATATAATCAAGACTTTTTATTTGATTTGATTTTCCAGTGCAGATAGAGCTTAGAACATTTAAAGAAAAGAATTGAAATCTCAGTCTAAGTAAATGATAAAATGTGATTGATTGGCTTATACAGGTACACTTCTTTTTGAAAGTCTTAAAGTAATATGAAATATAGTCATTTGTTCTTTAAGCTACTAATACTACATCAATAATTTATTACTAAATTTAGTGCCTTCCACATCATAGGCACTTGAATATGTATTTGTTGGTTAGACAGGGTAGGAAAGCAAGTGATTTTATCTTGTTCTTGCTCTTTTGCAAGAATAATGGCTTTTTAAAAGGAAACCATTTATATTATAAAACTATTTTGGACATTCATTCCTTTGGAAAGACATAAATCTTAGGATAAATACTTTTGACGTGATATTTCTATTGTTCTGAAAACGTATTTTAAACTCATAATCAAAATGAAGATAATATAAAAACTGTATTGGACCTACATATAGCAGTTTTAGTTTTTATACTTGCTGTGTCATGTTTAAACTTTATTTTTACTTTCATTGACATTACCTTTCATTGGGATAGTCGCTCACAAAATAAGTGCATTTCGAATATCAAAGTTTTGATCTAATATTTGTTATTCTCTTAGTAAACAAGCCATATTTTATGCTGGCTGTGTGACATCTAATTCAACATCCAGATTCAATATCCAAAAGTTGATTCTACATATTTCCTCATCACAACAGACATAAATGGAAAAGATAATACAAACTGCAGTGCTATTTGAAGTCAGATCTTTACAGGAGCTGTATACTTTGCTTTTCTCTGATTGTATCCACCTATGTAAGGTACAAATAGTTAATGACAGAACATGTCACTTGTTAAATGATGAACTTTTCATTTATAAACGACGAACTTTTGCTAGAAATTTTAGTATTTTGGCTACATGAATTAATTTAAATGATTCTATTCGGCATTCTGATACTCAACAACTTTGTTAACATATTTATAGAAAATAAAAGCAAATTGGTATAAATTTTTAAGCAACTATTTTTGTAGAAAAAGATTAATGACAACCTTTAATTATAAAGATGCTCTATGAATGTGCACTATTCTAGAAAATAAAAATTCTTACGAAACTTTAAAAATGTATGAAGATCAACTAAGCATGCAAGATCATAGATTCTGCATTAAATATTTTATTTGAGAGAATTTAAAAATTATGAGCTTGAGTTGATAAACTTTGAATTCTTGTATCTAAAATCTTTTTAATGAGGATTTTTTGCATTTATTTAAAGCTAAAAATGGACTTACATATGAGTGCAAAAAAAATTAATTCCTGCTTAAATTATGCTTTGATACCTGGTAGTAAGTTGAAACTGAATTTTATTATTTCATGGTCCACTCCTATGTTAAGAGAATTTTGTTATTTCATGGACTAGTCCTATGTTAAGAGAAATAATAGTTACGTTTTACCATCCCTAAAGGTCCCTTTGATATACACTTTGATATTGGGATGACCCAATAATGCCTTTAAGGTCTAGTTGTAAAAACCGCCTAGTTTATAGGTATTTGAGTCAAATTCTTTTCTGAGTTTTAATAATCCATTTGAGTCAAATCAAATTTTTGCTAAAGTATGTGTTTTTAAATTGTACTCTGAGGTGCACTGGGCATTTGGAGAACAGTTCTTCACAGATGAGAGAGCCAGATTTACTGTTAACATGCGTGTAGAAACGTGTTCTCATGGAGACAGAGAGGGAGGTATTGCTGTAATACACGTTTCTTCTGTTTCCTTTGTAAGGGAAATAAACATGTTCCAAAAGACTCTATTAAATAAATGTTTGAACAAATTTCAGTTTCTAGGTTGCCCTTAACTCCAAACATATAAATATGCATTTCAATTTGAGTGGTTTAAGTGGCTTAGCCTGTTCAATGAAATTGACAAGTCCAAGCAGTTGATGACGTCATCTGTTATAATTCACGGGAGACTATATATTTTTGTGTGTTCTGAATACCATAAGAAGTAAACTCATGCAGTGTCCTCAGAAGAGTGGCATAGTGTTTCCCAGCAGGTATGGGCCAGCACAGCAGTGAGACCTTCCTGTGTCAAGAGACCCTGGACACAACACCTTGCCAGCCTTAACCACAGCGGGCTGATGACAAACACGTTAAAGCTACTGAAAGTGAGTTCTGACGCGTGAAAAGCCTGCCAGACCTGGAGTTGGAAGACACACGGCGACTGCTTTCCCTTAAAATCCTCCCTGGATCTAGGACACTTTCTCTATGAATCCTTTCAGTCCTTCCATCTCTTCAACAACACCCCAAGGACTTCATCAGCACCCCTCACTCCAACACCTTTCTATGTCAACTTTTGAGACCCCTGTACACCCATACGCTTCGCAGTCTATTGCGACAAATTTAAGTTTACAAGTATGTGTTTTCATTGGAAAAAAGCATTGTAGTACGTTTAAGTAGAGATCAAACAAACAGTTATTAGGAGGCTAGGGGAAGCAAGCATTTGGTCACTAATACCTGTTTATAACATGCAGCAAAGGTAGTCATAATATTATGGTTTTATGGCAAAACATAAGTGACATGTATTTTTCAAGTGGTTTTGCAGTAAGTGCTTTATAATATGTTTCAGCTGAGGATTTGTTGTAGGCATGTAAGTTATTTAAATGCTCTTCCTTAGACCCCATGGCAAGAGAGGGGAGGAACTAAGGGAGCTCTGTTGTAAGAGGAAGCTCTGGCCTGTGACAACATTGTTTTAGAGTCCTGTTCTTTAACAGAGCCAACTTTGTTGTTGGGTACCGTTGAGTTATTCCAACTCATAGCAACCCCCATGTGACAGAGTACAACTTCCGCATAGGGTTTCTTAGATTGTAATCTTTACGGGAGCAGATTGCCAGGTCTTCCTCCCACAGAGCCAGTGGGTGGATTCGAACTGCCAATCTTTTGGTTAGCAGCGGAGTGCTTAACTGTTGTGTCACCAGGGCTCCTTAGAGAAAACTTAGTCATGGTAATATGGTAATGTTTCTTTTAAAAACAACCTTACCAGCATATAGATTACTCAGAGTGTTTTCCAAAGTATAACACCCAAGGACTTGAGGCCTATCTCTTTCTAGCCCATACTTTAAACAGCCATTACTTGCTGTGATGAAGTGGACCTTCATTTAGAAGATAATTTGAATAGCAGTTAAGAACTGAAGGCAGCTATTAAAGATTGGTTTGTTTGCATTGAAAATGTTTACACTGATTTATTCTGGCCAGTAGATAGTTTTGATATCAGGCCCTATACTTAAGACCAAAAACAATGAGAAAGATTTCTAAATCTCAAAGATGTTATCTCATTTAACTACACTATATCTGCCTGAAAACTCGTTAAGCATCAACTACATATTTTTCTTTCTATCTTTATGTAATTTCTGTAATTAAGTGTGCATTAGGGTTATTTGCTTCTTGGTTAATGAAGCCTGAAAATATAGCTGTAAATAAAATGTTATGTACCATGTATTTGTTTGTTTCTTGCCTGGTTTGCTACTGGTATGATTATGCCTACTTTTTACTTAAGGATTTTCTGCATAGATAATAACTTCTTACTAACTTGTAGTAGGGTATGTTATGGGTTTTTTTTTTGTAATTATTAGTATTTGTAATGATTACTTTCAGACATTATGGACTTTATTTGAGAAAGCTACTTTAAATCTGCAATAAATGTGATAGCTACTGTGATGTATACTTTTTTTTCTGAAAATATATAACATTAACATTTAATTGATGTAAAGATTTTTATCTTAATTATTCTTTGGAAGTCTTTCAAAATACACTTAGCATTTTGAAAACACACCTTCGAATTTAGATCCACAAAGCTGAAGACATTCTGTTTTATTTACAAAACATAAGACCAGTCAATTTATAATTCAATGTTACTCAGATTGATTAGCAATTAAAACAGCAACTTAATATTCTTTACTTTGCTTTCTGGTTGTGCATTTTATGGATGGAAAATAAATGTCTTTAGGTATTTCACTTAAAAGTTTGAAATGTTTGTATACTTTATTTGTATGTATGCCATCTTAAAAAGTTTATGCAAGTTCTAAGCAATAATCTGCATGATATATACAAGGTTGACATACTTTGACATGACAGTTTTGTTTAATATCACTAATTTTAAGACTGTGTTTAAAATCAACAGCCTATAAATCATGTCCCAGTGAAAATCTTAGGATTTTCTCATGCAAGAACTCTACTATAATGTGGTGCAAAGCTTTGTATTTTGTGAGAAAAAAAAAGTTAATAAAATCACCATTATTTAGTGCAAAAGTTGGAGTCTGCAAGATGTACACTTCAATAGTAATTAGTGAATAAATTGATGCTAAAAGTTACTTTCCTCAGATCACCTCTCCTAGCACCTGATTCCTAAAGATAATTTAATATTTATTTCTCAAGGTTCTTGTAGAGTTTGCTTATACCCTCTCCCCGTTTCTCTCTCCCTCTTGAGGTTCCTAGCATTGTAGCAAACCAGAATAGGTTACAAACATTTGAGTCATGCTTGTTAATGGAAGGAATGGAGCTATCTAATCAATAGGCTCTTTTAGATTAAGTCAGACTTTGGCAGTTATGTTTTTAAATCTCCTTCCCTTTGTCCCTGAGGCCTCTCATGTGGTCTCTAGTGTTTTTTGCTGATTTCTTGGCTGGAATTCCTACCTCCTCAAATTGCCTGTGGTCTTAATCTTGCATCTTGGTCCTAGAATATCCAGTACATCAGGAAGCAGAGCACTACTAATTGAATAGAATGCAGAAGTGGTTTGGCCTTTGGAGAGTATTGAGTCATGCTCCTCAAAATGCCTAAAATGTTGTGTCAAGACTGGCAAAAGAACAGCTGAATTTCAAAATTAAAATAGGCACAGCTGTCAGTTGAGATAGACCACAGGTACAATGACAAGGCAAGTATAAGTGGCTTTTTCCCCTACACCTCAGGCTGTCTCAAAGATGACTTACCCTTTATTCTCCCATTCTCTAGTCTTTACCAAAGCCTACTTCCTGCTTCCCTTCTGATGTTCCTTAAGCATGTAAAAAGTAAACAATATGGCAATTTTACAACTCTTCCCCATGCTAGTAACTGATAAGCTGACAGTTTCCTGGATGCTACTCCCAAATTAGACTGAGGATTGTACCACCACTATCTGCTTGAGTAGCTATGCCTGTTGTCATTTATGACACAAGGCTCCTAAGTTCTCCCTGTCACTGCTAAATAGCCCCTTCTTCTTCTCATCTACCTCCTGCTAAATTCTACTGCCACATCTAGTCTTGTCCTCTTACAAAGTCATTGATTATACCACTCCAGAAATGACCTGAGTAAAATTTTTGAAGAGGACTTGTAGGGAGAAATGAAAGGTAATATGGATGATAGGCTGCATTCCTATTGAAGATAAAGATCAAGGACAGATGGAAGTTAGGACAGAATGACACAGAAAAGGAAGGAGGAAAGGACTACAGAGAACAGGACAAATAATAAAATTTTAAAATGCTGTGTACGTCTACTAACGAAAAGATCAGCAGTTCAAATCTACCAGCTGCTCCTTGGAAACGCTATGGGGCAGTTCCACTGTGTCCTATAGGGTCGCTATGGGTTGGAATTGACAGCAACAGGTTTGGTTTGGTTTTTATGTATATAAACATTGCATTCTGATGTAGGAACTTAGAAAAATGAATATAGGAAATTCCTATACATGGTATCAAGATGTAAGAGTTTTATGACTTTTCTGTGTTAAAATTCAATACGTACATTATTCATTATATATACATATATATGTGTGTGTATATATTAGTGATATTTATTTAAACACACACATATGAGAGAGACGTACACTCCCATATAGGGGATATGGATTCACTGGCAGTCCAAAAATCATTTATATACGAGAGAGTGCATATCTTAACCAGTGTTTCACCCACAGCCAATGATCAGATGCCCCCTTGCAGAGCCAAGAGTGAGGAGGCAGCCCTGTTGGAACAGTGGTCCTGGTGGGCTGCAGAAGAGCTCAAGTCCTGACCTGATGTAGTACCAAGAACCAAACTATGTCCAACAACTAAGCTTCCTGGAATGATCTGTGTTGTCAGGCAGGCTAGGTGTGAGAGGTTTTAGAAGATGTAATGAGCAGTTGTAGATAGAATGTGTGAATGCACGAGGCACCAGAGGGTAGGATTTTGCTTCAATTGTAAGTTGAAAATGAGTGATTTGGAAAAAGCGAGGTGCCTAAAAGCCTAAGATAACAATGAAGAGGCATCTTAACCTCTTTAAGTCTTAGTTTTGTTACCTGTGAAATGTTAGTGGTATCTCTGATGCTCCTCCCAAGTCTCCTATCCTATTAACAAGAGCTTTAATTTGAAACAAGACAATTAGGAAGGAGCAAGTGTAGCTTTGAGGGCTTAGTAATGGGATTAAAATGACATCTGAGGAAGATTTGCAGTATCAAGTTAGATGAAGGGGAGTACAGAAATTGGTTAGTGATGGAGAAACCAGCCAAGGGACTGCAAAGTGATAAAGCCTGATGCTTGGCCTGAGACAGGAAAATAAATAAAAGGGCTGGATCTGATAAATATTGCAAAAGGGGAGCAGAAAGGACTTAGAAAAACTGAACATAATTCTCGAAGAGGGCTGAGAGGTGACATGCCACAGGTTGTGTCAGAATGTGGAGAACTGCAGACTCAGTGGGAGGTCAGTGAGCAAGCTGGTGGAGCATCCCCTGTGGATGGGAGAGAAAAGAGGGAAGCTAGAGTTTGAGGCATTTTACCATGAATGAGGAAAGACAAAGTAGTTAGAAGAGTGGAGCTCATGACAGAGTTAAAACATGATGGCAATGTTGTGCAGCATTCAATCTGAAGGAAAGGAAAAGGTCTCTCAAAGTGCCTCATTGCTGTGGTTTTGATGGCTTTTCTGATTCTGACCTACAGTCTTGTCCTGACCCCTAGGGCCTGAGTATCGCAGGGTCCCAACTGGTCACTGACCCATGGTTACCTCACAATGCCTTACTACTCCCCATGGTGTCAGCACAGCCCTATCAGGTCAAGGCCTAAGGAGGATGGTCAGAGGTCCAAGGTGGTTCATGGCAGAATTCTTGCCTGATGTGGGAGTCCCAGCCAGTGCACCCCATGTGCAGCCACTGCCCATCTGTCAGTGGAGGCTTGCATGTTACCATGATGCTGAACAGTTTTCAGCTGAGCTCCCAGACTAAGACCAACTGGGAAGAAAGGCCTGGTGATCTGCTTCTGAATATCAGCCAGTGAAAACTATGGATCACAACGGTCTGATCCTCAACTAATCATGGAGATGGCGCAGGTCTGGGCAGCATTTTGTTCTGTTGTGTATAGGGTAGCCATGGTTGGGAGCCAACTGCACTGCAGTTGACAACAACAATGGAATTTCAGGCTGCAAGCCCAGTACCTGGAGCTTGGTGATGGAAATGGCTTCCTAGGTCGTCTTTGGGATGGTGAGAGGAGGAGTAAAAATTCAAAGGGGGAAGAAGAAGAAACTGTGTCTTGGAGCAGGAGGAAAGGCTGCAGTGATGGTGTTACATTTCTAGTTTCTGTTTATGAATTGTTAAAGGTGCAATGGAGTGCCACTCTTAAAAATGTTCACTCTTAGACTATCTACAGTGTACTAATTGGCCTCTATGACTCTACTCTCTCTCCCTGCCCATCCATCACACATGCTACTGACTGACTTATCATTGGGAAATGCTGCTTTCATTTTTGTCACAGCCCTGCTCGAAAACTTCCATTGGTACTCCACTCTCAGGTTTTGACAACTTAACCCTACCTATCTATTCAATCTCACCTTCCACATGAAAATTTTACCAGGAGGCTGCCACTGTCTGCCACATGTTCATCCAACTTGCTGTTCCTCTGGCTTGAGACTCTTTCCTCTCTAACTGATCTGTATCCTACTCATCGTCAAGACCAAATGTTAAGGGAATTGGTTCATTTTTTTCCCACTAAAAACAGAAAAACGTTTAGGCAGAGCTGAAAGAAATAAGTTTGTTAAATTCTTTCGATATTTATTGAGCACCTGCTAGATTGCCAAGGTGTTTCTGGAACACCAGGATAAATAAACTCTTTCTTGATTGACAGTCTGGATCTCAGAATTTCCTGTCCTGAATAAGCTTATACAGTCACAGCTAAGCTGCTATGTCTTCTTTCAGCCTGTTGTTGGGTGCCGTTGAGTTGATTCCAACTCAAGGTCACAAAAGTTAGTTATCCCACCTTACTGATTATGGCAAGTACTAAAGTACTGAGAGCCCAGCCCTCTTCAGGTTCTAGCTCAGATTTTGATATTTCTGAGTGGCATGGTGTTATGGGTTGAATTGTGCCCCCAAAAAAGATATGTTGAAGTTCTAAACCCTGGTACCTGTGAATGTGACCATGGGTCTTTGAAGATGTTATTAGTTAAGTTATCATGAGGTCATACTGGTGTAGAGTGGGCCCTATAAAAAGGAGAGAAGACAGACACAGAGGGAAGACGGCTATGTGAGGACAGATTGGAGTGACACGTTTACACACCAAGGGACACTGAGGATTGCCAGCAACACCAGAAGCTAAGAGAAAGACATGGAACAGATTCTCCCCTAGAGCCTTCAGAGAGAGCATGGCTTGCTTTGATCTCAGATGCCTAGCCTCCAGACTGTGAAAAAAGAATACGTTTCTCTTCTTTTAAACCACCTAGTTTGTGTTAATTTGTTATGGCAGCCCTGGGACACTAATACACGTGGTGGAGAGACTCCCTCTGGGAGTCTAGAAATCTGGATTCCAGTCCTGGCTCTACCACTGGCTAGTGACCATCTTAGGTAAATGCTTACACCTTGCTGGCATTCACTTCTTCATCTGTAAAGTGAGGGGTAGAACTGGATGAATCATAGACCCCTTTCTTTTCAAATTCCATCATTCTGTGATTATGGTAATTAGAATCAAGGATAGGGTATTGAACAGGGTATGGCAGGCTATAAGTATAATTCCTACCAGACAGCAATTTTAGAATACTGGTTTCAGTTGTATAAATTGTTGGGAGTGGCCCCAAAAGGAGACCTAATTTCAATTGTCACTGTATGCCCTTGAGTGAGGCCATTTGTTTTGTAATGCTGTCTTCCTCAGTTTAAAGAGGAGATGGTATCACTTGCAGTCGATGAACCTTGCCAAAAAGGCTGAATATTATATTTGCTGAGTGCCTCAACATTCTTAAGGGGAAAGAGATAAAGTTTTAATGATGTACTTTCTCACATTCCTTGAAGCCAAGCTGAATTTTTTTTATACTCTTCCTAATATTAACCTTTTGAAGATGTAAACATCTTGGTCATGGACTCCAGATATGGAATCTGTTTTTCCTTCCCACAATAAAATATAATCATCATTGAGAGAAATAGACGACTAATGAAAATATAGATAGTAAGTTACTTATTCCTCCCTTACCAAAACGAAAAATCTGATCCTCCAGTTATCTTGAGAAGCCAGTCTGCCACTAGAGGGTCAGTTACCTTGGTTAACTCAATATTGGGTAATGAGGACTTTCCAGAAGATTTTTGTGTTCTTGGCTGACCTAAACATAGGCTTCTGGGGTTACTTGGTGTGCTTTGTGGAGAGTCAAGAGCAGGAAGAATTGGAATGAGTGAGTTGTTCTGACAATGTTTATTTTTTTGACTTGGTTAAGTGGTACACTTATTTGTTTCTTGCAACTTTGTTGGTCTTCAGTTGACTTGTGATGGAATTATCCATTCCAGATTTTTACAGTCAATAGATGGACACTCTAAGACACTATATCTTGAAGGAAAATAATGTAAGAAGTAAATCTGCATTGCTCTAGGGAGAATGTGGATTTCTTAGCATTGTAATGAGTAAAAATTATACTAATTAGGATTTATGTTCTAAAGAATGGAGTGAGAAAAATACTATAAATGTGCCAGTACTTTAATTTTTTTCTTTAAAAATGACTATAAAATAAAAACTTTTGTAACTTTGGACCAATATTTTTAAAAAGAGATCTAAGCTGGTTATTAAAAAAAGGGAAGCCAGAAAAAGTCTACAATCCATACCCCGTCCCTTTTGTGACTCGCCAACCATAGCTTCAACTCTTAAATATTTTTATCTTGGATCAACACACATGTTTACATTTTCTAAGCTTAACTTAGTCTTCAGAGACCTGCTGGAAAATTATTCAACCCTGTTGTGATGGTTAATGTTATGTGTCACCTTGGCTAGACTATGATTCGCAAACACTGTTAATCACCTTCCGTTTTGTGGTCTGATGTGAGCAGCCAATCAGTTGACAGGGGAGTTTCCCTGGGGGCATGTCCTGCCTGCAGTATATAAATGGATGTTCTGGCAAAGCTCACTCTGTTATACTTTTCTTGTTGCCTGACCTCTGATTTTTGGAACATAAGCCTCTGGTCTGCTGCAAAGCTCACTCCGTTATACTTTTCTTGTTGCCTGACCTCTGATTTTTGGAAACCTCTGGTCTGCTGCCTGACCTGCAGATTTTGGATTTGTTAGCTCCTGCAACCACGTGAGCCAGTAGAGGTCTTCAGTCTGTTTGTCTGACCCGCATATTTGAGATTTTCCAGCCCTTCCAATTGTACGAGCCGTTTCCTTGAAGTAAATTTCTTTCTTTATATGTTTGTATATACTTCACTGGTTTTGCTCCTCTAGAGAACCCAGACTAAGATACCTGTGTATTACAGCCACCACAAATTCAAGATCTTAGTAATTCACTTAAAAAATATTTATCCTCTAAGTACCGCTCAAAGTCCCTGTGTGGTGCAAATGGTTATGCGCTTGACTACTAGCCTAAAGGTTGGCTGTTCGAACCCACTCAGAAGCACTTTGGAAAACACAGGCCTGGGGATCTGCTTCCAAAAAGTCACATCCTTGAATGAACAGCCACCCAGCTCTAGAATATTAGATATAAGATTTTGTCATAAAACAAATTCAAAACACTTACTTTATGTTCTGCTTATTAAACTCTTTTTCCCCACCCCCCAGGACACAGTAATCTAGGATGGAAGGAATGTCTTTAATAAGTTAAAGATAGATAACAATTGTCTAATGATTCTATGGAAAAATGAAGCTTTCTTGTGTGTTTGGAATTTTATCTACAAGGGGTACCCTTTATTTTGAACCGGCTGCAAGTTGAAAGCTAAGCCTAAAGTCTGACTAATGAGACCCTTCATACTAAATATCATGAATGAATAATTTGTACATGACTGGTGAGTTCATTTATAGAATGATGAGCAAGTTAAATGATAAGCATTTTGTGGATTGCATGATATAAATAATAAACATTAAAAATTAATAAGTAGTAAACATTCGATAGGTTAAATGAAAATATAATTTCCTATAACAAATATAACATTTTTAAAAATTATTTCTTTTTGTTGATGTTTAAAATGTACATAGCAAAATACACACCAATTCAACAATTTCTCATGTAGAATTCAGTGACATTGATTACATTTTTCAAGTTGTGCAATCATTCTCACCCTCCTTTTCTGAATCGTTCCTTCTCCATTAACATAAACTCAGTGCCCCCTTAGCTTCCTATCTAACCTTCCGAGTTACTGGTTTCACTTTGATCCCATATACCCAACCCATTGCCCTCGAGTCCATCTGATTCAGCAACTTTATAAAACAGAACTGTTCTGTAGGGTTCCTGAGGCTGAAATCTTTATGGAAGCTGACTGCCACATCTTTCTCCCACAGCTCATCTGGTGGGTTCCAGCTGCAGGACCTATAGTTCTTTAAAAGAGCCCAGTGCTCAAGGCAGACATTCTTTAGTAATTGAGCTAAACTATTGATTTGTTTAAACAAGATTTCAGGGGATATTTTTGGTTTAAGGTTTAAAGATTAATCAGGACAGTATGATTTCGTATAACGAATATGTTAAATTTTTAATACAATTTTTGATTCCCTGGAAATAAACTGAGAAACTGTTTTAATTCTCCTGGAGTCCAGATTTCTGGGTCTGTGGAGTTAGAGTGATCCACCCAGGCTGTCTGCCTTTAGGTGTCCTTTTGAACCTTGAGTCTTTAAGGAACTGTTTTCCTAAAGTCGCCTTTAAGTCAAAGCAAAAACAAAAAACAAAAAAAAACTCATAGCCATCTAGTCAATGCCAACTCAACTCAAACAATAGCCTAGTAAGCAGCTTAGTGGAGATTGTTTTGTCTTAAGTGTTGGGCTTTTTTGGAGAATTACAATGACCTTCAAGGAGCCCTGGTGGCGCAGTGGTTAAGCTTTCAGCTGCTAACCGAAAGGTCAGTGATTCAAACCCATCAGCCACTCTGACAGAGAAAGATGTGGCAGTCTGCTTCCGTGAAGATTCACAGCTTTGGAAACCCTATGGAGCAGTTCCACTCTGTCCTACAGTACACTATAAGTTGGAATCAACTTCAAGCAGTGGGTTTGGTTTTTTTTTTTTTTTTTTTTTGGTTCAGGAGATTACCCTGCCCAGATCCCGCCTATATAATCTGTTTTTACTCTCCCCTCTTTGAGCGCCTTCCCTGTACCTTTGGGTTGACGATGGGACATTCGACTCATGTTTACTCACAATAAATGTATTCTGTTACACTAATTTCTGGTGTTTCTCTGCACATTTAGTTTTTTGACAAAACAAAAAATTAGTAGTTAGCAGTTGAAAATCTCAGAGAACTTCCGGCTCCTCAGTGAACGTTGAAGAGAACAGCAATTAAGTAACTTCTTTACCCCTCCAGGGTAGTGCTGTTTGTTTACTGTGCTCCCAGACCACAGGAGTGTGAGCACTTTCCATTGTTCTCTTATCTTGCTAAGAAGGATGGGAGCCAGCACAGTACTCAGAATTCTCAGAGCACTTAAGTCAACAAGATTGTTTCTGCTCAAGTTTCATTGTCAAATGTCATCGTGACCTCTAGTTTTTCCTTAATTTTACCCTAGGCTGAAAAAAAAAAATTGAGGGGTGCTTATAATTTTATTTTACAACTTGAAGGAAGCCCAAATTATAAAGTTGAATGGTGACTTAATATAGTTTGATTGTTGGCAACTTATTTCCTACTGAAACAAAGTGGATGAAAGTTAGTGCTCAACTCTGGTGGGGAATATGAACAACAGCAACAATAGCAAAGACACCTAAAAACATAACAAACTGATAATAACCTGTAAAAATTGCAGTGCTATCTGGGTAGCTAGTAAAGGGAAAATATTGGTGATCTTTAGGTCACAGCTGACAGCATTTTAATGTAAAATTAAATAATAAAAAAAGATGATTTCTTGTACTGTTTTTGTTTTTGTGTTGTAGATCCCAACTCATAGTGACCCTATATAACAAAGTAGAACTACCTCATAGGGTTTCTGAGGCTGTAATCTTTTACAGGAGCACATCACCATGTCTTTCTCCCATGGAGCTACTAGGTGGGTTTGAACTTCCAACCTTTCTGTTAGCAGCCGAGCTCCAACAATTGAATCACCAGGACTCCCTTTTCTTGTACTGCATTGTCCAAATTGTTGTTATTAAGTGCCCTAGAGTCAGTTCCAACTCACAGGGACCCTAGGTACAACGGGACAAAACACTGCCTGGTCCTGTGCCATCCTCACAATTGTTGCTATGTTTGAGCCCATTGTTGTAGCCACTGTGTCAATGAGTACTTACGTTAAATGAGTTGGGAGAAATTGTGTGACAGTGATAAGAGATAATTAGAGAACAAAGGAAACAAATCAAAACAGGAGCATATCATGGACTACACTTACATTTTTAAATTTAAAATTAAAAAATATTTTCCTTATCTCATTTTTGAAGTCCTACTATACCAATTTATTGGTAATCTGATTTTTTAGTGAAGCTTCCTTCCTTCCCTCCCTCCCTCTTACTTTCCTACCCCCTCCTTCAACAGTGAGTCAGGTGTAGTACTAGACTCACAGTGCTTCTCAACATGCATACAAAAGGCATCAAGGGATTTTATTGAAGTGAAGATTCTCATTCCATAGGTCTGGGGTTGATCCTGAGTGTTGGTTACTAACAAGCTCCCAGATGATGCTGATCAATGCTATTGCACCTCGAACTGCACTTTGAGTAGCAAGAACTAGAAAGAATAGCCCATCCTCAAAGAGACCATAGTCTAATTACAGCCATTTCCATTCTCCACTTTATTTCAAAAACTTTCAGTTTGTTTTTCAGATTATGTATACAACCCAGTTGTCAACAGGGCACTTCTTCCTCTCAAGAGCTAGATGAAATTGGATCAAAACATATCCCCAACTGTATAGCCTGTGAAATTACAAAGATTTTCCCACAATTTAGTAAATGAACCAGAGGTGAAATTTGGTCCTTCTCCAATTTCCACAAAAAACCCACCTGCACAAAGATGTGGTCCATTTGTAGATTTTACTGAAATGGGGGAAGACCAAGGAGGAGTATACATAACGTCCATGCAGACAAGTCTGAACGGAACTGTGGGCTCCTGCTTCCACAGTATCTGGATCTTCTCACTGTCTGAAGTGCTGTGTTCATCCTACACTACACACTGTAAATGTCATTGCTGGTGCTTCCCAATGTGAGAGAGAGAGCTGGTGCTTGAGCTAAATCTGAATCAGACATATATTTAGAGCCCTCTTTTAAAACAAGCAAGCCAAAAACTTACTTCATCTGGATAAATCCAGGGGAATGAGTTTCTTTAGTATAAATGTTTAATGTGTAATAAAATTAAATAATATCAAAATGGTGAAATGTTAAGACAGGATAATAGACGACATAAATCAACACATAATTAGTTGGTAAATGCTGCCTATGTACCTGTGTACCAATGTACAAGTCAAACATCAGGTGTTCATGTGATGCCCTGTCAATTTTGAGTGCATAAGAATGCACCTAAAAAGGTGGAGTGATATGATTAGATCATCTTAAAATGATGTTAAGAAACACCATTTTTTAAAGTCATGCCATCATATAAGCAATAGTAGAAATGCGTTTAGTATTTTACTTGCATACGGGAGAAAATATTGTCAATGCCCTCTAGCCAAAGACCACAGGGAACATAGCGGTGATTGAACAAATTGGGTTTATTACTTGTGGCAACAAGCACACCGTGAGGAACCCTGGGGCATCTCAATAAAGATGGTGTTAGAACGGATTGATTATAGGGCTTGTGTTAAGTATTTGGGGGAACTAGGACTTTGCCTAGGATTGGATGTGTCAGGAAGTGAGGATAATTCTATGATTGGGTATCTTAATAAATCTTATCTAGAAAGAGAGTCAACTAGACTGAGGCTAACATGTAATTGGTACTGAAACAGCAGTCACTCATACCAGCCAGGATAGAGGGACGTTGGGTCACTTTTGTGACTTGGACAATGTCTACGTTTTGTCTTGTTCAGACGCGATTACAAGTGGCTTTGTTTCTGTCTTGATCTATCAATCATAGAGTGGCCTTGTCTGATGTTGATGTTCTGGGAAGGTGTTCACCAGGAGCATGAAAGCCTGGCAGATGGTACTGAGCTGGTTCCTGGGTGTCAAGGCCTGCTTTTCTCTCAAGACATTTTAGGAGAAAAATTATCATTAGCATTATTTTCCTTTCTCAGATCTGTGTAACTTGGAACACCATTTGGGAAATGCTACTGTGAGCAAAGGAGTGCAAACGATGAGTTTTAAGTGGTAGAACGACATGATTTACTTTAGGATCGTGTGGAGAATGGATTGTGGAGGATGGGCTGGAGGGGGAGAGACTAAGAAGAAGGAGAAGAAGTTTCATTTTGATTCCTTTATCTATTCACCAAATAATTATTAAATGCCTACTACATGCTGGACACTGTGCTAGACAATGGAGCTACAATGATGAGTGAGACACACTGTCCTTCCCAGAGCTCAGAGTCTAGCCAGGAAGAGAGGCAAGAATCTAGGTGGTTGTGATGCAGTATAATCAGTACTGTGATAGGGAAGTACAGGCTGCATTACAGGAGAGGCCTCTAACGCAGAGTCGGGGAGTGAAGAAAGCCCACTGGAGAAAGAGCGAGCTCAGATATGAGTTGGGAAAGCTAGAGGCAAGGAATGAGGAGATGAGCAGCCTGTTTCAATTAGAGACCAGCTTGTTTAGGGAACCGTAAGAAGTCAGGAGGCTGTTGCAATGTCCAAGCGAGAAGTAATGAGGGTCTGGAGATGAGGCAACTAAGAGGATTCCCATATTTTTGTCTTGGGTAGTGCCACTACTGAAGTTAGGAGAATAGGTTTTTTGTGGCTGTGGGGTATGCTTTAAAAAAATACAATCATTTTCAGACAGGCAAAGTTTGAGGTTCTATGGGAAACCCCAATGAAGTTAAGAAGGCAGTTAGAGACAATGGACTGGAGTTCAGAATTCTTTGTTCTAGATATGGGAGACGTCAAACTATAGGAGATAATAAAGCCACAAGATTGGATGGGATTATCTAGAGAAGTAAATATCTTCAAATGTAGTAATATTAAGGGTCAGGCAGAGGGAGCAGAACTAGAGAGACTGGTGCAACATATACAAATTTAGGGCACATAAATATGGTCACATCTTTTGTTTAATCAATTGACTGAGTCCATGCTTGCCATAATAGCAAGGAGTTCCCATACTTTTCTTCCTCAAAGTTTTCTTAGAATGACAGGTACTGATTCAACTCAAGAACTGGGGTGTAGGGGTTAGTCCTCCCCCAACTGGAAAGAGCACTGGAATCCATTGTCATTTTTTCTCGAGTCCACAGAGTATCACCACTAAAGACTGGTTCTGCACAGTTTAATGGATGATGATAGAATGCCCTTGGTGGTCCAGATAGATAGTTATGCTGACCACAGTGATACCATAGACTAGGCGTTAGGATTACAGCTGCTTTTAATTCACAATTATGCTCAGCAATTTTTCCCCAACTTGCAACAGCCATGGCAGGATGGTTGGGTCTGGAGGAAATTTTTCCACCCTGTGCTGAAACCAACATACCCATCTGTTGTGGATTGAATTGTGTCCCCCGAAAATATGCATTGCAAATCCTACTATGTCTGTGGTTATAATCCCATTTGGGAATAGGGTTTTCTTTGTATGTTAATGAGGCAGTATTAATGTAGGGTATGTTTTAAATCAATCTCTTTTGAGATTTAAAAGAGCAGATTAAACAAGCAGCAAGAAGGCACAAATGGATGAGGAAGATACAAGCCACATGACAGCCAAGGAACCTAGGAATAGAAGCTGAAAAGAAACAAGGACCTTCCCCCAGAGCAGACAGAGCGAGAGACAGAGAGAGCCATCCCCAAGATCTGGTGCCCTGAATTCAGACTTCTAGCCTCCTAAACTGTGAGAAAATAAATTTCAGTTAGTTAAAGCCACACACTTGTGGTTTTTCTGTTATAGCAGCTGGATAACTAAGACACCATCTCCATAAATTCTGAGATCCTTATGCTGACATCTCTTACTTTCCTGGTGCATTCCATTCCTAGAGTCCTTGGTCTATTTTCCTTCCAGTATACCTTGGTCAGGACTCACTGGCCAATCCTTACAGGCTTTCCCAACTTTGAATCATGGATATTGAGGTTTGAGGCTTTTATGTCTTCTACCAAGAAGGGCCCTGGGGTCCTTAAGGGGACTGAGTCATCTCCTCCCCAATGCCCAGCTCTGCACACCAAAGGGAGAGAGTTTTTGCTAAGACAAAAAGTCCAATGTTTCCACAATACCTATGGTTATGTATTAAATTGTAACCCCCCAAAATATGTGTTGTAAATCCTAACTTCTATGCCTGTGGTTATAATCCCATTTGGGAATGGGTATCTTTGTTATGTTGATGAGACAGGATTAGTATAGGGTGTGTCTGAGTTAATCTCTTACAAAATAAAAAAAAAAAAAGGCAGATTAGAGAAGCAGAGATGGGAGAAGAGCGATGCCAATTCACATAACATCACCTGGGAGCAGAAGCTAAAAGAGACATGCATCTTCCTCCAGAGCCAAAAGAGAGAGAAAGCTTTCCAGTAGAGCTGGCACCCTGAATTCAGAATTCTCCTAAACTGTGAGAAAATTTATATTTGTTAAAGCCATCCACTTACTGTATTTCTGTTATAGCAGCCCTAGATAACTAAGACACCTAACTCACCCTATATTTGCATAACAAAGATTACCCAAGTGGCCCTTCTCCAGACAAGAAGCTCAAGTTCTATCAATTTGGAAAAGGAAATAACATAATTTTAAAAAGAGAAATGAGAGGGAAAGTTAAGAGGAGAACAAGAAAGATTGTGATAAGGAAAGGAGAAGTTTATGACCCTTTGGTGACCCAACTATTTTCTGCTTTGAATTTTTTTTTTTGATAGCATGTATTTTCAGTATTGGAATGCATGCTTACGAATTGAGTGTGTTTAAATTTTTGGTTGGTGATATGGATTTTGAGAAATATTATGTGATCATACATGTTACCACGAAATTCTGGGGGTACTCTAGTGCTATGATTGGTGGGTACCTGTCTGTCTTACTGGGCCTGGGTGGCAGGATTTATTGCAAATGCCTTCCACTTGGTTACATTGAGCACCTCTGGTTTTCCAAATATGACACACACACACACACACACCAAACCCACCAGGACTCCCTAACTATCACACCACCCATACTAAAGATACTACCTGTTGCCATCGAGTTGATTCTGACTCATAGCGACCCTGTAGGACTCATAGCGACCCTGTAGGACAGAATAGAACTTAGGGTTTCCAAGGAGTGGCTGATGGATTTGAACTGCTAACCTTTTGGTTAGCAGCCAAACGCTTAATCACTGTGCCACCAGAGCTCCAAATATCACACAGGAAATCATAAATATTCTTACAGTGCTTATCCAGCTGTACAAAAGCCAAAAGAGACAAAAGTTTTACCCAATTACACTTCCTGGATGGACTACTTCACATTTAAACCTTCTACCCAGCTATCTTGCGCGAATGAACATTTCTTTCATTTTTCACCATTAAACAAGTCTCCACTGGAGAGTAGCAAATACTTTGTAGGAAAAGTAGAGTCCCAAGAAACCCGAGAGGTGGAAAATATGGATGGGCACCAGTTAAGAACTGAGGGGTCAATGATATCAGTCTATCAGATTAAATAAAATGAAGAGTAAGAATCCACTGGATTTAGATTGTGAGTCATTGTTGGGTAGACACATGACTGTTTTGAAGAGTGAATGAGAGGTGGAATAGACACTGTTTGTCTACACTTTTCTTACAAGACATTGGCTATGAAAGAAAAGTAGAGGTAAAGGGGAGACTGTGGAAGTAGGCTTCCTCAGAACAAGAAAATCTGGCTCCAACAAAGTCCAGCATAATTTTTTTTTTATTGTACTTTAGGTGAAGTTTTACAGAACAAATAGTTTCTCATTAAACAGTCAGTACACATATTGTTTTATGACATTGGTTAATGATCCCATGACATGTCAACACTCTCCCTGCTTGAACTTGGAGGGCTTTTTCTCTTTTTTGGTGAAAATATACATAGCCAAAGATACACCATTTCAAAAATTTCTACATGTACATTTCAGTGACATTGATTACGTTCTTCTAGTTGTGCTGCTATTCTCACTATCCTTTTCCAAATTATTCTATCACCACTGTCTTCCACTCACTGTCCCCTAGGCTTCCCATCAAACCTTTCGAGTTGCTGTTGTCAATTTGATCTCACGTAGATAATTCTTTTTTTTTTTTTTTTTGTAATTTAGATGAAGGTTTACAGAACAAAATAGTTTCTCATTAAACTGTTAGTACACATATTGCCACATGACAATGGATAACAACCCCACGACATGTCAACACTGTCCTTTCTCAACCTTGGGTTCCCTATTACCAGCTGTCCTATCCCCTTCTGCCTTCTAGTCCTTGTCCCTGGACTGCTGTGCCTCATTAGTCCCATTTTGTTTTATGGGGCTGTCCAATCCCCAGCTGAACGGTGAACCTCAGGAGTGACTTCACCACTGAGCTGAAAGGTGTCCAGGGTCCATACTCTCGGGGTTTCTCCAGTCTCTGTCAGGCCAGTAAAATCTGGTCTTTTTTTGTGTGTTAGAATTTTGTTCTACATCTTTCTCCAGCTCTGTCCAGGACCTTCTGTTGTGATACCAGTCAGAGCAGTCAGTGGAGGTAGTCGGGCACCATCTAGCTATACTGGACTCAGTCTGGTGGAGGGCTTGGTAGCTGTGGTCCATTAGTCCTTTGGACTACTCTTTTCCTTGTTTCCTGTTCTCTTCATTCTCCCTTGCTCCTGAAGGGGTGAGACCAGTGGAGTACCTTAGATGGCTGCTCACAGGCTTTTAAGACCCCAGACGCTACTCACCAAGGTAGAATGTAGAACATTGTCTTTATAAATTGTGTTATGCCAATTGAGCTAGATGTTCCCTGAGACCATGGTCCCTGCAGCCCTCCGCCCAGCAATTCAGTCCCTCAGGGAGTTTGGATGTGTCTATGGAACTTCCATGACCATTCCTTGTACAAGTTGTGCTGGCTTCCCCAGTATTGTATACTGTCTTAACCTTTACCAAAGTTACCACTTACCTGTTGTCTATTTAGTATTTCCTCCCACCCTTCCCATCCCTTCTAACTAACAAAGATTGTTACTTTTTGTGTGTAAACTTTTTCATGAGTTTTTACAGTACAAGTCTCATACAATATTTATCCTTTTGTGATTGACTTATTTCACTCAGCATAATGTCATCCAGTTTCATCCGTGCTATGAGATGCTTCACAGATTCATCATTGTTCTTTCTCACTGCATAATACTCCATTGTCTGTATGTACCATAGTTTGTTTATCCATTCATCTGTCGATGGGCATCTAGGTTGTTTCCATCGTTTTGCTATTGTGAACAATGCTGCCATGAACACAGGTGTGCATATGTCTATTCGTGTGACAGCTCTTATTCTCTAGGATATATTCCTAGGAGTGGGATTGCTGGATTGTATGGTATTTCTATTTCTAGCTTTCTAAGGAAGCACTATATCATTTTCCAAAATGGTTGTATCATTATGCATTCCCATCAGCAGTGCATAAGAGTTCCTATCTCCCCACAGCCTCTCCAACATTTGTTATTTCCAATGTTTTTTATTTGGGCCAGTAATGCTGGGGTGAGATGGTATCTCATTATGGTTTTAATTTGCATTTCTCTAATGGCTAGTGATCGCGAGCATTTCCTCATATGTCTGTTGGCCACTTTAATGTCTTCTTTGGTGAAGTGTCTCTTTATTTCCCTTGCCTATTTTTGAATTGGATTATTTGTCTTTTTGTTGTAGAGCTGTTGGATTTACTTATAGATTTAAGAGATTAGACCTTCGTCTGACTTGTAATGTCCAAAATTTTTTTCCCAGTCTGTAGGTTCTCTTTTTACTATTTTGGTGTAGTCTTTTGATGTGCATAAGTGTTTAATTTTTAGAAGATCCCAGTTATCTAGCTTATCTTCTGGAGTTTGTGTGTTGTTGGTTATCATTTGTATCCTGTTCATGCTGTGTATCAGGGCCTCTAGCATGGATTCTATTTTTTTTCTATGAGCTTTATAATTTTTGGCTTTATATTTAGGTCTTTGATCCATTTTGAATTAGTTGGAAGTAGTTTTTGTATACGGCGTGAAATATGGGTCCTGTTTCATTTTTTTTGCAGATGGACGTCCAGTTTTGCCAGCACCATTTGTTAAAAACACTGTCTTTTCCCCATTTAATGGACTTTGGGCCCTTGTTGAAGATCAGATGACCGCAGGTGGATGCATTTACATCTGGATTCTCAATTCTGTTCCATTGGTCAATGTGTCTGTCGTGGTACAAGCACCAGGCTGTTTTGACTACTGTAGCTGTATAGTAGGTTCTGAGATTAGGTAGGGTGAGTCCTCCTACTTTATTCTTCTTCTTCAATAATGCATTACTTATTTGGGGCTTCTTCCAGTTCCATATAAAGTTAATGATTAGTTTTTCCATCTCTAAAGAATGTTGTTGGTATTTGGATCGGGATTGCATTGTATTTGTAAATTGCTTTGGGTAGAATTGTCAATTTCACGATGTTGAGTCTACCTATCCATGAGCATGGTATGTTTTTCCATTTATGTAGATCCCTTTGAGTTTCTTGCAGTAGTGTTTTGTAGTTTTCTTTGTATAGGTCTTTTACACCCCTGGTTAGATTTATTCCTAAGTATTTTATTTTTTTAGGAGCTATTATAAATGGTATTGTTTTCCTGATTTCATCATTCTCTTTATTGGTGTGTAGGAATCCAACTGATTTTTGTATGTTTATCTTGTATCCTGCTACTCTGCTGAATCTTTCTATTAGTTCCAGTTGCTTTCTCGTGGAGTCTTTAGGGTTTTCTGTGTATAGTATCATATCACCTGCAAACAGGGACAGTTTAACTTCTTCATTACCAGTTTGGATGCCCTTTATTTCTTTTTCTTGCCTTATTGCTCTAGCTAGAACTTCCAGCACAATGTTAAATAGGAGTGATGATAAAGGACATTCTTGTCTTGTTCCTGTTTTCAAGGGGAATGTTTTCAGCCTCTCTCCATTAAGAATGATGTTGGCTGTTGGCTGTTGGTTCTACATAGATGCCCTTTATTATGTTGAGAAATTTCCCTTCTATACCTATTTTATTGAGAGTTTTTATCAGGAATGCGTGTTGGACTTTGTCAAATGCCTTTTCTGCGTCAATGAGATGATCATGTGATTCTTTTCTTTCCGTTTGTTTATGTGGTGG
>NW_004443994.1:11494018-11507185 GCF_000243295.1 Trichechus manatus latirostris
TTCATGGCGGATCATTCCCTTAATCATTATATGGTGTCCTTCTTTGTCTTTTATGGTGGATTTTGTTTTAAAGTCTATTTTATCTGAGATTAGTATTGCTACTCCTGCTCTTTTTTGGTATTTGTTTGCTTGATATATTTTTTTCCAACTTTTGATTTTTAATAAATTTACATCTTTGTTTCTAAGGTGTGTCTCTTGTAGACAGCATATTGATGGATTCTGTTTTTTTATCCATTCTGTCACTCTCCATCTCTTTATGGGTGCATTTAGGCCATTTATATTCAGTGTAATTATTGATAGGTGTGAGTTTATTGTTGTCATTTTCTTGTCCTTTTTTTTTTTTTGTGGTGCTGACTTTTTCTTTTTCCTCTTTCTCTCTTGTGCTGAATTCCTTTTGTTTGTGGATTTTTTTTTCATTTCGTTTGGTTTTGTAGGTTTTGTTTTTGCTGAGACTTTATGTTTCTCCTCTTTATTTTTATGAGTATGTTTGTTAACTTTCTTTGTGGTTACTGTGAAATATACCCTTATCTTTCTAAGCTTGAAGCAGTCTATTATTACTTGGTATCGCCTTGCCTTCCTCTCCATTAGAAGGTTCTATACCTACACCGTTTATTCCCTCTTTTATTGTTCTGATATTGTTGTCAATTGCTCTGATTCCCTGTTGTATTTCTTTTGGTTTTGGATAGTCCTTGAAAGTTCATTCCCTAGACTGGTATCTGGCCGATACGATCCTGCATCCTAGACTCAGCCTATGAGCTGATGTTGTTTGTTCTCAGATCGATGGACTCCCTTTAATAATTCTTGTAAGTTTGGTTTGGTTTTTACATTTTCCCTTAATTTCTGTTTATCTGGAAATGTCCTAATTTCAACATCATATTTGAATGAGAGTTTTGTAGGATATATTATTCTTGGCTGACAATTTTTTTCTTTCAAGGTTGTATATATGTCATGCCATTGCCTTATTGCCTGCGTGGTTTCTGCCGAATAATCTGAGCTTAGTTTTATTGTTTCTCTTCTGTATATGACTTCTTCTTTTTCATCAGCTGATCTCAGGATTCTTTGTTTGTCTTTGGTTTTACTGAGTGTGATTATGATATGCCTTGTTTTTATTTTGGGGTCTATCCTATATGGGGTTTGTTGAGCTTCTTGGATGTCCAGCTTGTCATCTTTCATGATATTGGGGAAGTTTTCTGTCAGCAATTCTTCAGTGATCCTCTCTCTGTTTTCTGTTTTCTCTCCCGGTTCTGGAACTCCGATCACTCACAAAGTTTTGCTTTTGATTTTATCCCACATACTCCTCAGGGTCTTTTCATTTTTCTTTGTTCTTTTTTCTGAGTTTTCCTCATACAGAGTTGTATACAAGTGTTTGTCTTCAATTTTACAGATCCTGTCTGCCACCATTTGAAACCTGCTCCTCAGCCCTTTTGTGACACTGTCCATTTCAGAAATCTTGTTGTTTATCTTTTGGATTTCTAACCGTTATTTTTGTATGATTTCTAGTTGTGAATTTATTTTAGCATTTTGTTCCTGTTTTATTTTCCTTAATTCTTCCATTTTTTTGTCTGTATTTTCCATTTTTTTGTCTGCCTTTTCCATGCATTTGTCTGTTTTTTCCTCGTTTTTGTCTGCTTTTTGCTTTAACTCTTGGATAGCTCTGAATATTAGAGATTTGAACTCCCTATCAGGTAGTTCTAGTGCCTTTTCTTCTACTGGAAAGTCATCCAGTGTTTTATTTTGGATGCCTACTGGAACCAATCTGTCTTGTTTTTGTAAATTTTTCGATATTGTCTGCTGTCTTTAGGACATTCAGTAGATATTTTCCTTTTTTATTGATGGTAGATTTGTTTATTTCATCCTGCTTTTTTGTTTTATTTGGCTGTGTCTGAGGAGGTGGGCTGTGTGTCCTTTGCTGTTTGCTCGTCTGTGGGCACCATACTTTTCGCCTCCTTCTCCAATTAACAGGATCAGGTGCTCAGATATGGTACAGCAGGGCAGGTCTAGCTGAAGAGGAGTTGCTGGGATGGGTTCTTTGTGGCACTTACTGCGGCCACCAGGGCAGGCCAGTAATCAGTGCAGGGCAGGTTCTTGTAGGCCGTGCCTGGGCTGCTTCGTAGTGTGATGTTCAGCACACAGTGCAGGTAGGCAGGATGGAGTGGGGAGACTGTGATGTGTGGAGCTAAGATGGGTATGTGAGAGAGGAGAGAAGAACAGGATCCAAAAACATACAAACAAAAAAGAGTGCTAGGGGAGCTTGCTGTTGGAGTGGAGAGATGAGAGTCGGTTGTTCTGTCTCCTGCTGGAAGCTCCATGAAGTTGCTTTTTTGTATCCCCTGTTCACTGATCTCTGATAGGAGTCCAAGATGATGGATCCGTGTTGCATTAGGTGATAGGGGACCTCTACATGTATCTCTCCTCGCTCTCTGTTCTCTCTCAGTTTCTTATTCCATTCAGCACTCAGCTGAGTTCTTTATCTCTTCATTTGATGTGTAGGGTTTCAGGGTTGCCGTTTTCTCTGTTTGGCTTAGTTTTTCAGATCTTTACTGTGGAGGGATGGCGTGGTGCTTCTGCCTAGAGCGCCATGTTTCCTGGAACTCCCAGCCTTATTCTTAATATCTGTTTGATTAGGAATTTCGAGTTAACTGATAGCTGGTGTAGTATGATCAACTATGGAAATGCTGAAATGATAAATGGATTATTTTTGAAATATACTTTTTTTAAAACAGTTTTAGATTTACAGAAAGTTATAAAGCTATTACAGAGATTTTCCATACACCTCTTGCCAGTTTTCCCTATTATTAACATCTTATATTAGTATGGTACATTTGTTACAGTTAATGAACCAACATTGATTGATAGTTTATTATTAACTAAAATTTATACTTTTTAAAGAGTTCCTTTTAAAAGTTTTCATCTGATGTGCTTTTCCTGTTACGTAGGATACTACATTAATTATATTTACTCATTTTATCTTCTTAGGCTCCTCTTGGGTTTGGCATTTTCTCAGACTTCCTTTGTTTTTGATGACTTCCAGTTTTGAGGAGTATGGGTCAGGTGCTTTGTAGAATGCCCCTCAACTGGGAATTATCTAATGTTTTCTCATGATAAGACTGGGATTATGGGTTTTTGTAGTCCCTGGGTGGTGGAAATGGTTAAGTGCTTGATTACTAGTTGAAAGGTTAGCAATTTGAATCGACCCGGATGTGCCTTAGAAGACAGGCCTGACCATCTACTTCCGAAAGGTCACAATCTTAAAAACCCTGTAGAGCACAGTTCTGCTCTGACACACATGGGGTCACCGTGAGTCAGAGTTGACTCGTCAGCAACTGGTTTTATTTACCCAGGATAAATGGATTTTTAATCCTACTATAAAAGACTCAATGATTTCATGCCTTGCTTACTAAGATTAAACCTGTAGGAGAAATTTCCTCCAGAAGTTAACTACTTGGCTCATATTTTCCAATACTGATTAACATGCTGACATAGCAGAAGTTGAGAGCAGTGAAGAAGAGCCTCACAAAAATAATATTGAAAGTGTTTTATTCATGTATTTTTTTGGTAGTTATTAAATTTCAATAGGCCAAGAAAAAAGTCATTTAATGGAAACTATTTTTAACAGAATGATTTGAATAATATGAAGCTCAAGTACTGAATCAATATTTTTACTTGTCACTTTTCATTTCTGATTTCTAACTAGGTAACACGATTTATTTTTTGAGAAAAAGAGTTTTATGTCCTTACAATTAGCACTGGGAACTGAAGAGAAACCACAGAATAAAACAAATTGGGTGTGTTGGACAGCCACTCCATCTAGGCTCTACCACTTATTAGTGTGACCTAGGGCAAATGGCTTAACCTCTGTATGCCACAATTTTCTCCCCCATAAATTGAGAATAATAATAATGCCTACGTTAACAGAATTTTTTGAGGATTAAATGAAATAATATATATTCTACAGCACTTTTAAACCATAAAGTTGCGCTAGTTGTTCTAATTCCTGGGGCTGACAATCAGCTGGGGTGCACTGCTGTGGCCGGTATAGGTGTTTCTGTCTCATGTTCATTAGATTGGTCAGGCCTGTATCAGTTCTGGGGCTTCCATCACAAAGTACCACAAAATAAGTGGCTTGTAAGAACAGAAATTTATTGTCTCACAATTCTGAAGAGTAGGAGTCCAAAATCAGGATACGGCAACATTGATTCTTTCTGTGGGCTCTGAGGCAGAATCTGTTCCACGCCTCTCTCCTAGCTTCTGGTGACAGCCGGTGATCATTGTCATCCTTTGGCTTGTCGATCACTCCAATCTCTGTTTCTGTCTTCACATGGCTGTCTTTCCTCTGGGTCTCCTTTCCTGTTTTATAAGGACACAACTCATATTGGGTTAGAACCTATTCTACTCCAGTATGACCTCTTGTTAACTGATAACACTTTCAATTCCAAACAAGACCACTGTTACGGATTGAACTGTGTTCCCCAAAAATGTGTGTCAACTTGGCTAGGCCATGATTCCCAGTATTGTGTCATTGTCCACCATTTTGTCATCTGATGTGATTTTCCTGTGTGTTGTAAATCCTACCTCTATGATGTTAATGAGGTGGGATTATCGACAGTTATCTTAATGAGGCAGGACTTAATCTACAAGATTAGGTTGTGTCTTAAGCCAGTCTCTTTTGAGATATAAAAGAGAGAAGCAAGCAGAGAGATGAGGGGACCTCATACCACCAAGAAAGCAGCACCGGGAGCAGATCATGTCCTTTGGACCTGGGGTTCCTATGCGGAGAAACTCCTAAGACCAGGGGAAGATTGATGATAAGGACCTTCCCCCAGAACTGACATAATAAGAAAGCCTTCCCCTGGAGCTGGCACCCTGAATTTGGACTTCTAGACTTCTAGACTATGAGAGAATAAACTTGTCTTTGTTAAAGCCATCTATTTGTCGTACTTCTGTTACAGCAGCACTAGATAACTAAGACAGTCATATTCACAAGTACAGGGGTTAGGACATCAACATATCTTTTGCAGGGCTACAATTCAATCCATAATAGGATCCAAGTTGCATTAGCTGTTAAATATCTTGAAAATCACCACTGCTAATCACTGATGAGCCACACAGAGAGTCTGCTTCCTCCTGGCTCTCACAGCCATCTCTGTACTGTTGGAAATAGCACTGTGACTGGGCTTCACTCCATGGGAATAGTTAAGTTGCTCTAATGCCTGGGCATCTGGGAGTGAGGTGCCAGGGGTTTACTTTGATGGATTTTGAGAGGCAAATTTTCCTCTTGCAGAAGGCATACTTGTCATCCCTGACTCAGCAAGCAGTGTTGATGTAGCTGTGCACAAGGTAAGCACAGTCAGGTGGACATTCACCCACTAATACCTGTGGTTCTGTGGCCCCTCATCTGTTGGTGAGCACATTTAATGCTGTGCATATAAGCAGTATTTAGTAAAGAGAGTTTTGTTCCTTTCCTTGGTTTCCTTTTATTAAGATGTTACCCCAAGTAATGGACACACAAGGGAATGTATGCCCCTGAATAATTTCTTGAGTGTAAAAAAGTTAGACATCACTACAAAGCTATCGAAAAGTTCAAGTCATACTTATTACTGATTTTGTAAATGATTGTCCCAAGGAATTACATAACACTATTAAATATTATCTTCTCTAATGCCTTATAGCTTGAAGGCAGTTTACTTAAGCAATTCAACCTTTGCTGGAAAAAGTGCTTAGAGCTTTTGGAAGAAACACTTAATAATATAATTATCTTACAATCACATTCCATGTTTTGGTTTTCCAAGTTGATATTTTTGGCCAAAGAGTTTAGTTTACAATTTATAAGACTATCCATTGTCTAAGACTGAGTACACAAATATTTTTTATAATTACAAATCACTTATTAATGTGGGGTTTATTTTATATCACTGTTTTGGAGATAAGTAACCATATGTACTATTTTGGTATTAAAGTTAGCAATCAATAGTCCATAAGGAAAAACAGAACATTTTCATCTTCTCATTGTATAACTTTGAAGACCTGACTTCAACTGCAAGAATGTATGAAGTTATTCTGAGGTAAGAATAGAAACCCAATGCACCCTTTCAGAATTTGGTGATTTTCCTTCCCTGAATCACAAGTCTTGACATATGAAAACTGACTAAGATAGTTCCTGGAGATAATGTTTATACCATCAATTTATTCTTTTATTTCATCCTTTGGTATTTTAGTTGTTTTTTTTTTTTAAACCACTGAGCAATCTTGATTTAAATTTTTGCATTTTCTACATAATTTATTATTTGAGATAAAGTTATCAGTGTCAAATAAAATATTACTTTTCTTCACTTGCTTCTATTCATCTGTCTTCATGACCGATTCTTCATTTTTCCTTCCCAAAATGTTGCATGCCACACTTGAGGCAATGAATTCTTAAATGCCACAGTTAAGGACCTGAACATACATCCACAGCCTACCTATAGGAGGTAACTTTTGGTTCCACTCGTAATATGCAGTTGTGTAGTCCTGGTGGTTTTTTCATAGCCATCATCTTTGACAAATTTTTGTCAAAACATTTATCATGATGACCTTTATACATCTTCAAAACTCAGGTTTTGTTGCATCTTGAAGAGCCGGGCTACCACGCCCGCAGCTCCATTGCCCATGCCTTACTGCATGGCAGAAGGTGCCTCATGCACCCTCCTTGCTTGGGAGCCACGCAGAAAAGTCCTTCGTTTAATTTTAATTTTGTTGAATGTATCACTTGATAATGTAGAATTTGAATTCTATTAAGAAAAAATATACATATTATCAAAGAAACTAGGGGTGGAATGGGTCGTGAAATCCACTGATTTACTCACATGTAGTAGCTCAGGGAATGTCTGGATGGTTTTGATCCACAGGAGCCAAGGATTTTACAGCCAGGAAGGTTCTTAGAAGTCATCTTGTAATTTGCATCTTTGTACAGTCTTGTAGGAAGCCGAGTTCTGTTAAAGGTAAACATCTTGAGCTAAAACAAGCTGAGTCTTTTGGCTCTCGGTCCAGTGTTCTTTGTGCTTTATACTGCTTCTTACCTGGTGCTGATTAGGCCAAAGTTGAATCCCAAAGAGAATCAGGTGTTTCCAGGGCCACCAGCTGTAACTGAAACAGCCGGCTTCATTCGTGGTACAGCTTAACGAAGGGAGCCAGCAGGGCTCAACTCTGGCTATGTTAGAGGTGTATTCGAAGTAATATTTCACCGTCTAGTAAAATGTATTAAGGCTGTGAATGATTACGGTAGTATGCTTTTGATTGCAAGTGATAAAATCCTAACTAAAATTAGCTAAGACAAAAAAAAAAATGTGTTTTGATGTTAGGATTCTGGGGTATCTCAGTCACATAATTGAAAGAACTGCATCACCACATCAAGGGAGCAGCTGGCTTCCAGAGCAGCCAGAACAGGACCGAATGCTGCCGGATTCTCATTCTCTCTCTCCCTGTCTCTCACAGCACCCTGTTGAGGCTTTCACTTTGAACTTCTGGCGATGGTGATAGTTGGGGAAGGGGAGGGTGAGAAATTTACTATACAAAGATCAAGAGCTTTGGGGGTCAGTGAAGACAAGGTTCACATCCCAGCTTTGCGAACTTACCTTGGGCATGTTATTTAAGAACTCTGAAGAGACAAAAGTCAAGTCAATAGTAACTTTCTCTCAGGGTCTTTTGGGAGAATTACATGGAATAGACTACACTAGGCACTTAGCATAGTGGTGGACCCACAGCAGGTACTCAGTAAATGGTATTGTTGTTGTTATATATTTAAGATACTATTTCTGATTATAGTTTTCCCTCCCCACTCTTCCACCATCTCCCTGGATGAAAAGCCAACATATTAAAAACCAACTGACAAAGGTTAGCTTTCATAGAATCTAAGATGCCACTGTAAGATGAACCATTATTTTATGTACCGTTAAGAAAGACAATATGCTGCCAATTTTACTATCACTCGCTTTGTTATCATTTAAACTTTTTATTTTGTACTTCTTAAAAAAGTCTTTTAGGCTTATTTAGATATGCATGATTAAATATAAATATTAAATATAAAGATATAAATGAAATAATTGGTTAAAGTATCCCTAATACACCTTCACATTCCATGTCTGACTCCTTTGAATTACATTTCAACTCGGTAGCATTGGTGTCTGTGTGTTTCCACATGTATTATCCTTTGTTGTATCAAAAGCTTTAGGGATACAGCATGTCTTAAAACAGCAGCAGCAACAATGACAACAAAAATGCTCCACTCATACATCCAGGATTTTTTTTTTTCCCCCAAGATGCTAATATCCATTCTGCCTTTCTGCAGATTTTGATGCTGGTACTTTCATGACTTCACCAGGAATCAAGTCATCAAGGAAAGCAAAGAAATGAATGCATGTGCAAATCAGGTCAACTACATGTGTCTGCTGCCTGGCCAATGGCCAATGTAAGATGCCATAGGTGGTATGAAGCTTCTTGGTTTCAGAGATACCAAAATGTGAAAAATATGTCCATCTAAGAACTCTTAGACAGATGGCACTGGACTGCCTACATCACTACAGGTCCCTCACTTTGGAAAAAAAAAAAATATGTATAATAATTATAAAGCTATTTCAAATAATGACCTAATTTGTGTATTAAAAATTATTTGAATAACCATGCTTCAGTCTGTATAAGATGACATGTTTTTGAATCAATCACATATATATTTTTTGACATCAACAAACAATGGTAGGCTAAGCTTTTAGGCTAAAAACAATCTACCCTAAGTGAAGGAATGACTTTCTTCAGTTCTATCCGTATCCCACTCACTGAGACAGGTTGGTGCCATTTGAAGATACTTGAAACCTGCAGCTCTTTCTTGCCAAGATTCGTTGTTATAACATAAAAATAAAGCAGTAGCAAGGCTTAAAGATTTTTTAAAGAGGAAATTCTCCTCAATTTTCAACCTGAGAACATACTCAGCTCAAATTCAGAAAAGGAATTTTATAAAAGCATTATGAACTTACTAACCTGTCTCTTTCCTCTAATAGTCATTTTCTTAATTGAGATATACTATTCATAAAATTAAATTCACAAATCTTATAAATGTACAGTTAAATGATGTAAACTCATATAACCACCAGCCCAGTCAAGAAATAAAGCACTTCAATCAGGCCCCCCCTCCAGTGAATCCCCTACTCCTTTCAAGATAATCTGGTCTTTTAATTTAAATCACAGTCAACAACATCTTGAAGCATTAGAAAAAGAAAGGGGGGGGGGGGGATAAGGAAAGAAAGGAAATTTCTTAAGTGATCTTGAGTTACACAGTGAAAAATTTAAGAGCTTCTTAACTTCTTAATTTTGATTACTATGGTTACATTATTAAATACCATAAATCTACCTTCAAGTGACTTTGTTGTTGTTTAAATGATTGATATTAACCCCGTATAGTGACAAAATATAATACCTTAGTCACACATTCAGATGGAAATATATTTCTAGGCAGCCTGGATCAGGTAGCATGCGGTTTCCCATTTCAGTTTGGAACATAAGCACTGTATAGATTCACCTACCACATGACTTTCAGACTTAGCTCAGTAATGTCAAAACTTTATATTGTGAATCAGCTATAATAGTTACTTTAAAATTCTTTTTTTTTGTACATCTGTAGTCAAGTAGAGTGGCAACTGTGAGCAACTATTACTCAAATGTTAAAAGTCAATGTCGAGGTGACAATACTTCCCCCATTTCACTCCTCTGTATGCAACTGTGAGCCCTGGTGGTGCAGTGGTTAAGAGCTCAGCTGTTAACCAAAAGGTGGGCAGTTTGAATCCATCAGCCACTCCTTGGAAACCCTATGGGGCAGTTGTACTCTGTCCTATAGGGTCTCTAGGAGTCGGAATTGACTCCACGGCAATGGGTGTGTGTGTGTATGAAGCTGTGGGGCTTTGTTAGGAGTGATCCACTGTTTCCCTTGTCCATTCATACTTTCTTCATTACTCTGAATGTGATCCAAGAAAAGACATAGGTAATAGTCTATTAGCTTAACATAAATATATGCCAACATGTTCAAGGAATAACAAAATCTGATGGGAATCAGAGTAAAGGTAATAAGAAAAGTGAACTGTAACTATTTACTTATATACTATAATCACCCATTCATTCATTATCCACTCATCCTACAAATACTGAGTACCTTTTATATGCCAGGCACTGTGTTAGGAGCTAGACATAAAGCCAAAGATGAGCTAGAGATACAACCAAAGATAGCATAGAAATGGTCTCTCATCTTACGAAAATCATACCTTAGTGGGGATATAAACATGTAAGCAATTACAATACAGTCTGGCAAGTGTGTAAATAAGATACAGTAGGAAATACAGGAGGGGTACTCAACTAAGACTAAGAAGGTGGGGTGGGATTCAGACCTGAAGAATGAATAAGAATTTGCCAAGCAAAGAGGTGGGAAAATATCTTACTAAAATAGGGGAAGGAGATAAAGTATATGATAACACGAGCCCAATAGTTGGAAACTTAACTGTGTTTCATCTAGAAGTATAATGTTCATTTAAAAACTAAGCTATCAGTGAGAGAAGTTACTGGCTAATCAGTGTTTCAAAGGGCAATGAGAACCACGTATAAGATTTTATCTGAAACAATAAACAAAACAAAACAGATGACTTTCAGTCTGTGTGTCAGAGTAGAACTGTGCTCCATAGGGTTTTAAATGGCTGATAGTTCAGAAGCAGATTGCCAGGCTTTTCTTCTGAGGTGCCTCTGGGTGAACTAGAATCTCTAACCTTTTAGTTAGCAGCCTAGTGTGTTAACTGTTTGTACTACTCAGAGACTCCTAAAACAATAATAGATGATGTATCAGCCTAGTCTTTTATTAGAGAGAGCTAGAATTCTTAGATTTTTCTTTTTTATATTGTAACTGAATTCCTCGAGTTCTTGTCCTGTCCTAGTAGCTGATCAAAATAAGACAAATGTCAACTGCAAGGGAAACAGAAAATGGCCATTTATTGTCTGTTCAGACAAGAAGCTATGGGGGGCCTAGTGGCCGAAAGACCACTTGCTCCCTGCCAGAGGGGATCAAGGACCTTTTATGTCCTCGAGTACCCAGAGGACAGGGATTGGTGCCTGAAACCCTACACTCGGAGCCCTACCATGCCCAAATTTTGAGATCCGGGTGCTGACTCATGCTGAGTCACTTTTCATAGGAAGTCTGTGTTGTGGAACTTCTCGCTTTGCAAAGGTGCTGGGGTGAAGAATATCTTCCCCTCTGGCAATGCTCAGGTCTGGAGTCAGGTAAGGACATGATTCTCCAGAGCTTCACATGTGCCAAGATCCTGGCCGGCACATGCACAAAGATCTGGCACCAAATACAAATCACGGTTAGATGCTGCGGTTTGCAAGGGCAGCAAATGAAGGGTGGGTGGAGCAGCGGAGGAGAAGCGTGAAGCCAGTGCGGAGTGGGGTTTCAATATCATTAAAAAAGACAAAGAGAGACTTCCGGCAACATGGTGCTCTAGGCAGAAGCACCACGCTGTCCCTCCACAGCAAAGATCCGAAAAACTAAGCCAAACAGAGAAAACAGCAATCCTGAAACCCTAAAACATGAAATGAAGAGATAAAGAACTCAGCCAAGCACCAAATGGAGTGAGAAAACTGACAGAGAATGGAGAGCGAGGAGAGGTTCATGCAGAGGTCCCCTACCAGCTAACGCAGTGCGGATCCGCCATCTTGGACTCCTATCAGAGACCAGCAAATAGGGGGTATGAGAAAGCAGCTTCACGGAGCTTCCAGCAGGAGACAGAACAACCAGTAATTTGTGATACATGCTTTCCCACCCCCCACCCTTCTTCACCCCCACTCGGCCTCCTCTGCTTCCTGCGGCCACAGTCTCTTGGCTGGGAAGCACCAGCTGCTTGGATTCCACCCTCCAGCACTGACCGATTCCCTGCGTGCCATTTGTTGGCTGCTGGTGTTGCTTTTCTCTGCTTCTTTTGATTTCTTCCTTACCTCTCACCACCTCCCCCTCCTTTCACTCAAATACCTGGCTCCATGCGCCATCTTTGCTTCTTCCTGGGGGGCTGTGGAGCTCCGTTTAAGTGTGGAACTGCTTCCCGGTCTGGGCTGCCATGCTGGTGGGATCCTGGGGCTTTTGTTTGTTTGTTTTGAATTCTTTGTTTGTTTTCCTTTCTTTTTCTCGAGTTTGGAGCCCGTTCTGGCCTGGCAGTGCCACGCGGCTTGGGACCTACCCCCTCAGCTTGCGCAGAGAGTAGAGGGATCCGTGAGGACATTTCTTTTGTTTGTGTGTGTTTTTTTTTTTTCCTGTTTTTGGGGGGACTTTTCTTGTTCTTTTTTTTTTTAATTTGTTTTTTTTTCTTCTCCCTCTTTTTCCCTTTTTGTCTTTCTTCATTACTCAGTTTTTCATCTCTCTATGCCTTCCTTCTCTTCCTGTCCCCTGAATACCTGGCACTGAATTCCTCCATGCCTTCTAGCCAGGCTGTACTGCAACACCTGGGAACAACTTCCCCAGACCTCGTACCACACCAGTGGGATCCCTGGGAGATTTGCTGTTCTAGTTTCTTTCTAATTTTTATTTGTTCATTCTTTTCTTCTTCTTCCCCTGTTTGTTTTTCTCCATTTCATAGTCTCTCATCTCTCCACTCCAACAGCAAGCTCCCCAGCACTCTTTTTTGTTTGTATGTTTTTGGATCCTGTTCTTCTCTCCTCTCTCACATACCCATCTTAGCTCCACACATCACTATCTTACCCCTCCATCCTACCTACCTGTACCATGTGCTTAACATCACACCACCAAGCAGCACAGGCACGGCCTACAAGAACCTGCCCTGCACTGATTACTGGCCTGCCCGGGTGGCTGTAGTAAGTGCCACAAACAACCCCTCCCAGCAACTCCTCTTCAGCTAGACCTGCCCTGCTGTACCATATCTGAGCGACTGACCCTGCCAATTGGACAAAGAGGCGAAAAGTATGGTGCCCACAGATGAGCAAACAACAAAGAATACACAGCCTGCCTGCTCAGACATAGCCAAATTAAAAAAAAAAAAGGACGAAACAAACAAATCTACAATCAATAAACGAGAAAAATAACTACTAAATGCCCCGAAGACAGCAGACAATATAAAAACATTTACAAAAACAGGACAGGATGGTTCCAGT
>NW_004443994.1:11507285-11555260 GCF_000243295.1 Trichechus manatus latirostris
AGGGACAGTGTTGTCATGTCATGGGGTTGTTAACCATTGTCATAGGGCAATATGTGTACTGTTTAATGAGAAACTATTTGTTCTGCAAACCTTCATTTAAGGTTAAAAAAAAAAAAGAATTATCTATGTGAGATCAAATTGACAACAGCAACTCAAAAGGTTTGATGGGAGGCCTAGGGGACAGTGAGCTGAAGATAATGGTGATGGAATAATTTGGAAAAGGATAGTGAGAATAGCGGCATAACTGGAAGAATGTAATCAATGTCACTGAGTTGTACATGTAGAAACTTTCAAAATGGTGTAACTTTGGCTATGTATATTTTCACCAAAAAAAAAATGTCCTCAAGGTCGAGAAGGGAGAGTGTTGACATGTCGTGGGGTTGTTAACCAATGCCATAAAACAATACATGTACTGAGTGTTTAATGGGAAACTATTCTGTAAACTTCATCAAAGTACAATAAAAAAACTTAAAAAGAAAAAAAAAGACAGAGTGGAGGTCAGAGAGGAGACGTGAGAGAAAGAGAGAGTAGGGATGAGAGAGAGAGAGTGAGAATTAGAATTCCTTCCAGGTGGTAACAGTACCACAAAGGAAATTTTTTCCCGTTTCCTTGACTTGATCCGCACCCCCTGCCCCACTAAAAACAAAACAAAATGAAAAAGTGAAAAACAATAGGGAAATACACAAACACCACCACAGAAGGACTATTGTTTTGATCCAGATTGTGTTAGACTGACAAAACAGTGCTTCTCTGTTTCAATTGCTGGGGAACACATCACCAGCACCGTGAAATTCTTGAGTTGCAGGCAGGCAATTTCTTCTACTCCCATGACTTCAACAGGCTGCAGATTATCAATGTCTGTTCTTTTATGGTCTGTTTCCCCCAGTACACTATGACATCAAGAGGCTATGTTGCTAACCACAGCTTCCCCAGGACCTGGCACAATACTTGGCACATGTTAGGTGCCCAATAAATGCTGTTGAAGAATGAAGGCAGAGATCTGTCTTTCCAGTCACCTTTTCCTCAAGCTTTCCCCCTCCTCCCCTTAATCTATGATGGGGAATCTCTAACACAACTGCCGAACCGAGCTTCCCTCCCTTCACGTGGCAGGACATCAGCATCCCATTAGGGGTGGAATTAGATTTTGAACTCTTGGAGGACAGTGACTGTGTTGTATTCATTCATGATATGCCGGAGACCTAGTAAATTGCCTAGCACATAGTGGGTGTTTGGTAACTCTTTGTCAAAAAAGTGCTCGTATGAAGAACTTGGGAACTTTGCCAAGAGTTTGTCTCGACAAATATTTATAGAATTTCTTTTTTGTCAGGCATTGTTTTTGATGTGGAGAACATAGAGATGACAAGGCTGATAGGGGCCCTGCTCTAGAAATTTAAACTCTAGTGGAGAAGACAATAAACACGTTGTAATAAAGAATCTGACTCCATTTTTGATGTCTGACCACTGACAGCTTTCAAGCCCCCCGCTTCCCCTCTCCCCTTCTGTTCCACATCTGAACAAGTTGCAAGAGAGTCTGGGCGCTCCCTTCCTTGGCACTGGCAGGGGTATTCAAGCCACCAGTGGCATGCAGGGAGACCCTCTCCCTGGCCCCAACCACAACAAACACGAAAGCCACTCGCCCCTCCCTTCTTTGAAGCCAATTAGAATTGCCCTGCTCTTACCAGTGTGTAAGAGCACCACTGCATACACTCTCGGGGCAGTATGGTATTAACCACTCTTGACATCCGAATCAATTCGGTGGTGTTAGTGAAAGGGGGTTTGATCCTGCTCTGTAGAACAACCACAAGACACACGTAACCAAACAAACAAGGTAATTCAGATAATGGTAATGGTTATTAAAAATAAAACAGGGCAATGAGGTAAAGAGTAGGGTGGGGGTGGGGAGACTAAAGGATGAGGGAAAGGTGAGCTCAGAAGAGTTAATGTTAGTGACAATTTCTTGACTAAAGCTCAACTTTATGTGGACTGCCAGCTGTTTCCTAACAGTGTTTTCTCTTTCTTCCATCATAAGAAAGCAATAATAATCATAATAATTATAATACTTCATTTCTTCCTCCATTTTAAACTGGATACATGGCGTCCCAGAATACAAATAACATTTTCTAGCCCCACTTTCAGCTGGGATATTCTTTCTCCAGACTGCATGTAGACACGGCAGCTGCGGCTCCAGTGGCCACCCTTGGCCACAACATGACCTTGGGAGCCAAAGCTGTGCATACCAAAAAACCTAACCTGTTGCCACTGAGTTGATTCCGACTCACAGCGACCCTATGGGACAGAGTATAACTGCACCATAGGGTTTCTGAGGAGCAGCTGGTGGATTTGAACTAAGAACATTTTGGCTAGCAGCCGAACTCTTAACCACTGTTCCACCAAGCATAGCAAAGCTGTAACGTACAAGGAGCCTGGATCCTGACACTGTGGAGCACCAAAGTCCCCAGCCTGGCTAACTCCAGACTTAAATGTGTATCTTCTATCTTGTTAAAGTCACTGAAGTGTTATGCTCTATGCTTTTCTCACCTAAACCTGATCCTAAATCATACATTTGTTTAACATATCACTCCAGGACCTGTTTCTTCTGTCTTTTAATATCTTCCGCTAACTCTGTTCTGTTTAGCTCTGGTTCTGTTCTCTCTTCCTCCCTATGTTTTCCATTTATTTCTGTCTTTTTCCCCTTAATTAAGCATTATGCAAAACCCAAATACCTTGTTGTATTATTTACTGAATAATTTTAAAATTTAATTTAAAATTTTTATTATAAAGAATTTGAAATACACAAAAGTAGACAGAATAGCATACTGAACGCTTATGAGCCCATCTCTTTGCTCCAACAATCATTAACCCACGGCTAACCCTGCCCTGTCCATACCTCCAGCCTCTTCCCCTTTCCTGTATTATTTTGAAAACAAAACAAAAACCCAGACCTCATATTATTACTCAGTAAAATTTCAGTTATCTTTATTATTTAAAAAGCAGGTGAATCAAACCTTTTTTATTTCTTCTAGAAATTAAGCCAAATTGCTAACTCATGGTTTCCTTCACCTCATTTTCTTACTGTCCTCTGAAGTGTTTATCTTCCTATCTCCCCTGCATTTCCTCTTTCTTCTTCTTCCTCCCCCTTCTTTTTCTTTCTTTCTCTTTCCCTCCTTGCCTTCTTTCCTCCCTCTCTTTGTATCTAACACGTCTTTTCCTAGAGCCTCCACTACTTTTAAAAAAGACACCCAGGTCTAATTTTCCTAATCATAGTCATGGGTCTTTGATATAACTTTCGTTTTCCATTTTTAACCACTATGAATTAATTTTGCAAAAATGGCAGAGTTTACTCATTTATAGTCCCTTTATGAGTTTGGAGAAAGAGATTTTTTTTTTTTAAAGTTACACAATCCTCAACTCCACCTCAAATAATACAAACTGGGTATGCTAGTAACACACACTGGGAAAATATAATAAATACAAATACTCCATTTACATCAGTAACTAAAATAAAGTGTTGGGTGTTGTTTTAACCAGACAAAGTCTAAAACCCTAATGATACCAAGGATTTATTTGTGTAACACTGATAAGTCATTAGAACTTTTAGCTCAGTAGACCTGTGCCAGATGGATGGTTTCCCACAAATCAAGTCGGAACTGTTTTGGTATTTGCTCAGGCATAAGAATCAAGATGTCTGTCATAGGTGAAGTGTAACTAATATTTTGGGGGGAGTATAGGGTCACTATGAGTTGGAATCGACTCAACAGCAATGGGTTTGTTTGCAGATTATTTTGACATGGTTGAGGTGGATCTTTCCACAAAAGGGTATGATCACAGAGTCATGCTCAAATTTCCACAGATCTTATTTGCTTTACTTTGTTATCTTGCTGAAAATACATTTGTGACTTGTACCTTGTAAAAGAGCACAAGGAACTGTGGCCAATTGACATCACTGGTTTTACGTGCTTTTGGAAGTCCTACTATGTTTTTGGGCATTACAAAAGTATTTCTCTTCTGGGAAGTTGTGGGAGGTACATGCTACTCCTTACCCCATTCTTTCCCCCTAAACCATGATATTGAAATTTACCCCAATAAGAAAATGTGGCAATTCTTGTACCCTCAGCATACAGCTATGGTAAAAGACTTTGTAATTGACACTGTGGTGATTTGTCTAGACTGAAGTCTTTGAGAGTGAGGACTTGTCACTTTCATCTCCGTATCTTGTACAGCCAGGTCAACAGTCTGTACCCAAGAACATTTTGTGAAATAAGTAAACACAGGAACCCTTTAGACAGAACCAGTAGCACCGCTTCTTGGAGTTCAGGTTCATTTAGCAAGTTGGCATTTGATGCCTCTCTTGTTCTTTATTCTTAGTGGTTCCTGAAAGCAATTTTACTTTTCTCAGAGTCTTAATATGATAATTTTTCTTTTCACACTTAACCATTTTAGTATTATGATTCTCAGCTTTTAGACATGATGCTAACACTTAACCTCTCCTAATATTCTTAAAATTGTGTGTTCTCATTTCTATGCTCAAGTGGGTTTTGACTTAAAATTTCAGACTTAGAGTTGAATATTTAAGTCTATATATTACTCGGTGCTCGGCTGCTAACCAAAAGGTCAGTGGTTTGAACCTACCCGCCGCTTCATGGGAGAAAAGACCTGGTGGTCTGCTTCCATAAAGATGACAGCCTAGGAAACCCTAAGGGGCAGTTCTACTCTATACGGTTGCTATGAGTCAGAATCAACTCAACAGCACACAGCAATAACAATATACTACTACTCATGAGGAAGTGAGAAGTGTGTTCCTAGAAAAGTAAAAAGAACTATCTCCTGGCCTAGTGGTTCAAAATGGAGGTGAGAGATTTTAAACTTAAATGGGGAAGGAAATATTTAGAAAAGTTTTATATACAAATAATATTGTTCTAGCAAATCATACAACGAGAGAGACAGAGAAAGAGAGGCCATGCTCTAACTGTAGACATTCATTCCACATTTTAAATATTTAGAATTTTCAGTAGCCTGTGAATACAAGAAAATTTATTACATGAAGGTGGACTTCAGATATTTGACATGTAGCTGATATTTTCATAGTGTGAGAAATATCAAGCTGACGTTATGCTGTCTCTGTGATCATTACTTCCAAATGTCAGAGTGCTGAAACACATTCACGGGACTTCGGTGCCTTACGATAGTGTCAATTTAAAAGACATTCACACCGACTTCTTTATTTAAACAGGCTAAATGAAGTATGAAAAGCAGTTTGAGAAATCCAGGGAGAAAGGAAGAGCAAAGAAGAAATCTGTTGACAAGAAAATTTTAAATAGATTGATGCACTCTTACATCAATTTCCACGGACCCCTTGCTGACAGCAGGCTTCAGCGACTGCCTCCTGATATTTCTGACAGGTGGAGTCTTGCTGTTTATCTTATTTGATGCATTCATAACTGAGAGGCCAAACATATTACTTAAATTGAATTTGGGATACAAAATTTGAGATTTGATTATTTCATAATTATCTTTAATAAATAAATCAAATACCTAAATGAATATTTCTTGCCACTTTTAAAACCAACGTTGGACTTCAAACGAAAATCAAGTAAGTTAATACTTTAAATTAAAAATTCACTCTCTTGCTCCAAAATCTCTAAGAGTTAATTATGAACCGCTGCTTTTGGAAATGACTCAAAGGAGTCATTTAAAAAAAAAAAAAAACACAACAAATTGGCCACATCAGAGATAATTATGAGTTTAAATAAACCTTTGTCTTTCCAATTATATGCACAGCAGTGCTCCTGATTACTTGGGGTCACTGAAATCCCATGGCATCCTCTGAAAAGCATTCTCCCTGCAGTCTATGTTGTTAGATTTCCTTTCTGTTCTCAGAAGCCAGAATCTTTTCCTTTTTCAAACCTCTTTTTAGCAACACTGGGAATCGTGATGATGATTCAGAGTCTTAAAATTATCCAAGTTCTTTCTGATTTCTGTAGGTCAATGACAGTACTGTGTAGCCACCGAAATTGCCCAATTTATCTCATGAAATGTTATTTCTGATACAAACAAAAGTTGTGGGATCTCTGTGAGCCAAGTTCCTTTTGCCCTGTGCGTCCCTAACCCCAGTAGCCCAAGGCCAACTCTAGGCGAGGGTATGGTGAATGTTCAAATTCTGGGGCTACAAAGTTAAGAGGATTTGGGGCTTTCCTGGGAGGCTTCTCTTCGCTCAGGAAAGCAACAGGAGCGGGATGGTCCCCTCTAAAAAAAGACCCTGAGCGGGGGCTTTGTTGTTGTTGTGAGTCCTTAGAGTCATTTCAACTCATAGTCACCCTAAGTGACAGAGTAGAACTGACCCAATGGGTTTTCCTAGTCTGTAATCTACGAAGCAGATCACCAGGTCTTTTCTCCCATACAGCGGCTGATGGGTTCCAACTGCTGGCCTTTCAGTTAGTAGACAGCACTCAACCACTGAACCACTGGGCTCCTTAAGCCAAAAACCAAACAAACCCCTTAGCCTCGAGTGGATTCCAATTAGTAGCGACTCTACAGGACAGAGCAGAACTGCCCCACAAGGTTTCCAGGGAGCAGCTGGTGGACTCCACCGACGTTTTGGTTAGCAGCCAACTCTTAACCACTGCTCCACTAGGGCTCCCCCATGGCTCCTTAGGACTCCGAAAAAAATCCTAAACCAGGGACTAAGCCTTCCTTCTGGAGTTAGTATGCCGCAGTGGGCCTCAATGGGGCTGCCGGGCCGGACGCCTAAGGCATCTCCATCCTGCTCCCTCCGGGTCCTGCGCCGCGGCCCCGCCCCCTTCCCGCCGGCCCGCCGCGCGCTGCGGAGGTGCGGGGCGCCCTCCGGTGGCGGCTTGGCCGCGTTGCTCTGGGCCGGTGGAGGCACGGGCGGCGGCGGCGGCGGCGGTGGCGGCGGCGGTGGCGGAAGGGGCGGTGTCTGAAACGGCAGGGTCGCGCGGCCATGGCCGAGCCTGTGCGGGACGAACTGTCGGCCCTGGCCGCGATTTTCTGCGGGCAGGACGAGTGGGAGGTGCTGAACCGCTCAGGTGACTATTCCCGCGCCGAGGGACTAGGCGCCCTCCGACGCACTGGCCGCCCGTGCTCTCCCCGGCGCCCCTTCTCCCAGCCTGGGCTCCCTGCCCCGGGGCGGGGTCCTCGCCGCTTCCTCCTCCCCGCGCGGGGCGGAAAGGAATGGGGCCCACACCTGGCAGCCGTTTTAGTTGAATGAATGAAATGACACACACCGGGGACTGGAGTGTGAGGCGACCCCCTAAAACGTGAATAGAGTGTTCGCATCTCTGCAGTGAACGAAGAACAAGGTGTCCATGTCTGCGGTGGCATTCCGCCCCTTCTGTCCCGCGTTGGTCCCATTTCTGAACCCGCCCAACTGCTTGCCCTGCGCTTGAGCTGTGTGTGCCCGCCGGCCTGAATCTTCTACCCCACGCTTTCCTGGCCAACTATTTATCCTTCAGATCTCACCCTAAAAGAGGCCTGTCCTGACGTCCCTAGCTTAAATTCAGCTTCCCCAAATTGCATTACGTTCTTTAACTTCGTAGCACTCACCACAGTTTTAACTATATATGGGTATTTGGTTGTCTTTAATTGTATAGGAGCGAGGACCTCGTCTGTTTTGTAGTTGCAAAACCTCAGGCACCTAGAACAGGCACGTGGTAGGTAGTTAGTAAATGTTGAATGAATTATTAAACCTGTGCTCAACAGTGGTAGAATTCTCCCCTTCCATGCAGGAGACCTTCTCAGCCAGTGGACCTCATGGGCAGCCACCAACTGTCTGTTAGTGGAGGCTTGTGTGTTACTATGATGCTGAACTGGTTTCAGTGGAGCTTCCGGAATAAGACAACTAGGAAGAAAGGCCTGGTGTTCTACTTTTGAAAATGAGCCAGCAAAAACCCACAATCGTCCGATCTGCAGCCTTCATAGGGATAGTGCCGTTACGCTGGAGCATTTCCTACCACTGTGCTTGGGATCACCATCAGTCAGATGGGACTCCATGGCAGCTAACAACAACTTGTTGAACCTTATGCTTGCAAGTGATGGCTTGTTTCTGCAGACTTTTTTTAGCCTGCTAAAAGGTGGTTGCCAGTTAGAGGCTCTTCCCCGAAAAGAGCATTAATTCATTCAGTGCACGTATTTTGAATCCCAACTTCTTGCAAACATGGACAGGGGTTCAAAGATGAGGAAGGCATTGCCCATGTCTTCTAGGAGCTTAAATAGCCTAGAAAGTTTCTTTTGAATATTTTTTAGCGATAACTAAAACTTATTCTGTCCCAGTCTGTGGCTTCTATTTAAACAAAACAAACTCAGTTTATGAAGAAGTGCAGTGATGCAGATAATTCTCAATTTTCACTTAGCTTTCAAATGCTTTATGTAAATTTGGGGGCATGGGATTTACCCTTCTAATGTTATGTTTCAACTACTGTTAAAATTGGCTTTCTGATCATATATTGGTTGACCTTTAAGAAGGTAGTCTAAAATGGGCTGGATGTTGTGAGAAAGCCGTCTAGAATTAAGATATTTTTATGGCATCCACGTGGTATGTTATTCACACACATATCGAGAATTGACTCCTTTTCATTTATTTTTTCTTGCATTCGCTCGCCCACACACGTTCACGGAGCACGTTATATTCAGGCACTGCGAACCTATTACTGTACTGTTGCTGCTTTCCTTTTAGTTCTTAGCCTGTCTTGTATTTTTTTGAAACAATTGTTTACAATCTATATGAAAAGGTTTACTCTTTTTTTTTATTTTTTAAAATGCTTTCTTGTCATCCCCTCTTCTGATTGGATAGCATTCCTGATTCTACGATATCATTTTCTGCCTGCCTTGCTCTCTTTATTGATAATTATGTCTGCCTGAGGCAGCTAATTGAAAGGATCATCTGTTTTCCTAAATTCCTTTACTGTGGCTCAACTGGGAATGTCCTGGAAAAGTGAACCCGTGCTTTTTCTATCATACCTTAAACAGGATGGTGCGGTAGTGGTCTGGGTCATGAGTACACTGCTGACTTGTCAGAGAAACCCCCCCAAAAATAAGCATAGAAAAAAGATAGCAGTTTTTTTAAATACTGAGAACACTGTGAACCCTTTGTCTGCTGTTAAATTGAGCATGTCTTTCAAGCCATGCCTCCTAATTAATTTAATTCAGTGTTCTGGCATCAATAAGTAATTGAATTATAAAAGAAGTCAGTGTAACAACGTAGGACATTTTGTTGCTGAAAGGTTCATTGGAGAGTAGAACAATTCAGTGACTGAAATAGGGATGTTTGATGTTGACAGCTGGGAATTAAAGGCAAGGTAAGGACCTCTTTACCAGACCAGAATAAAGGGTGGTAGGTAGGGAACTGGCTGCCATTCTTGCTGTCACTGTCAGGTTGAGTTGGAGGATATAAGCTTGATACTTGTCGTGGGTTGAATTGTGGTCCCCAAAAAGATATGATCAAGTCCTAACGCCTGGTACCTGTGAATGTGACCCTATTTGGAAATAGGGTCTTTGCAGATGTAATCAAGTTATGATGAGGTCAGTCTGGATGAGTTGTTGTTAGGAGCTGACTCATAGCGACCCCTTGTGACAGAGTAGAACTGCCCCACAGGGTTTTCTAGGCTGTAATCTTTATGGAAGCAGATTGCCATGTCTTTCTCCCACAGAGCTGCTGGGTGGGTTCGAACTGCCAATCTTTTGTTTAGCAGCTGAGTGCTTAACCGTTGTGCCACTAGGTCTCCTCTACTGGATTAGCGTGGGCCTGAATCCAGTACCTGGTGTCCTTATAAGAAGAGGGAAATTGGAGACAGAGACACGGGGAGAAGGACATGTGAAGACAAAGGCAGAGAATCAAGTGATACAGCTGCAAGCCAAGGAACGCCAAGGATTGCTGGGCAAACACAAGAAACTAGGAAAGAGGCAAGGAAGGATCGTCTCCTGGAGCTTTCAGAGAAATCATGGCCCTGCCAACACCTTGATTTTAGACTTCTAGCCTCCAAAACTGAGAGAGTAAATTTCTCTTGTTTTATACCACCCAATTTGTGGTACTTTGTTATGGCAGCTTCAGAATACAATACCGGGACACTCAGAATGCCTTCACTTGCTCCCTAGCCTTCCCCAAATAAGCTCTCCCTGTTGCCACTGGAATCAGGAGAATGTTACAGAGGGATTGCACTTCTGGTGACAAGATAGCCCAGGAGGGCTCAGGCTCCAACCCAGGGGTCAACTATTAAGGCCATAAAATTGAAGAGGCTGCGTAATTGGATTCAGTTTAGCTGGGTTAATTTATGCTGAGAATTTTAAAGACTTCTCTATACTGTGGCCTCTTTACAATGGTTATAGTAAGATCATAGTAAAAAGCACCAGGTGTAACTATGTCTTATGGGTGCAAATTCTGTAAGCCCCCACACTCCTGTCTACCAGGGAGGGCTGCGCGTGGGTCAAGTCAGAGATGTCCTGTCCCTCCTTGTGTGGTACTGTCAGTCTAGGTACCAGTTTAATGGAGTCACCTACCATGTGCCTGATACTCCAGTACATCTTGCTCGGTGAGAGGTACTCTTAGCCTTATTTTACAGAGAAGACAACATGCTCAGTCTGTTTAAATAACCAGCAGGCTCCAGAGTGTATGGACCCTTGCACTGCATTGTGCATTAACCCATTGTTCCTTGATAGAGTTGGTGCTGCAGCTTCAGGAAACAATTGTTAGAGAGCAAGGATAACACTGTCCAGAGAGAGAGAAGCAATAGCGAGCACCCAGAGAAAGGACACGGGCATGACGCAAATTATGTTCAGAGAAATTCTGAAGAGGATGTTTGTGTGTACGTATCTACAAGATAGGTGAAATTGGTATCGTTTGTTATTTATCTTGGTTTTCCTGATGGGGAAATTGAGCATTCCAGAGATTACATAGCTATAGTCAATGTCCATTTTATGTAGGAGTTGAGTCTCTGGAAATTATAGATTCCAAACTGGTAAAGTAGGAGATGTTTAATACATCTGTAATGTGTTTCCACAGTAGCTGCAGAGTGAGGTTTCGTGTTCTTCTAACACTAGCGCTCCGATTGGATTGAGCCCTCTTGTAAAATGAATCCTGACTGTAACACATCGTCTGATCAGCTCTTGTTACCTGTTGAGTGCTGAGCTCACCTCTGTAAAACTGGTTCAGCCTTGAACTTCACTTCACTTTAGCTTCATTTATTTTCAATTGTTTTTTGTAACCATATCTTAAGCCTATATATAAAAGTCCAGCTGAAACATACCAACAAGCACTAGTGTAAGGGTACTTGCAGTGAGTGGCCTGGGAGGAGGAGGAAAGATAATCCAGTGCACGTGAAGTATGGGAGGGTGTTGGGCTTCCTAGTGGTTTTTGCTAAAGTCTTGCTTTGTTGTTAGGTGTCGTTAGTCCTGCTTTAAGGGTATGTAAAAATTGAGGTGGGGGCAGGGAGAAGAAAGGCAAGTATAGAGAAAATCAGCTGTATGTGGTAGGCAAATGATTTCTTAATGGGCGCTATATGAATGGTGAAGAACTCATTCTCTTTATTTGCATTTTCTCTTCCATTGTCTTTTGTCGTAGGACAGCATTTCTTGAGCTTGTATTGTGTGTTGTAGACTATGAAGTAGAGGGAGACCTTACAAATAACTTTTAGTGTGGAACTGGGAGTTCAGTTTTCATAGTCTGAGTTTCTGTTTGGAGTGTGGTTAGGAGCATGTTTTCTGTCATGTATTTGTAAGAATAAGTTTTGAAGCCTATTTCAGTTTGTGTTTTAGTTAGTTATGAAATTGATCCACTTATAAGGTAAGGCAGAGTGACTTAGTAAAAAAACTGTAATAAATGTGTATGTGAACATTAACCAGAAGGTAAGACCTACATCTTTTGGTAGTGTCTTTAGGACAGATCAAAATGGTCTAGTCTTGTAATCTGTAAGAATTCTAGTTTTCTAGGGCATTAGCTTCCTAGGATAAGGAGCCCTGGTGGTGCAATGGTTAAGTGCTCAGCTGTTAACCAAAAAGGTTGACTATTTGAACCCACCAGCTGCTCTGCAAGAGAAAGATGTGGCAGTCTGCTTCCATAAAGATTACAGCCTTGGAAACCCTATATGGGGGCAGTTCTGCTCTGTCCTGTAGGGTCACTGTGAATCGGAATCGACTGGATGGCAATAAGTTTTTGGTTTAGCTCTGTAGGGCGTAAATGTTTATTGAGTATGATGGGTTTGTGAGTTAAAGTTAGTGACTAGAGTTTTTGTAGGCCAGGGTAGGGCAGAGATTAGCATTAAATTTAGAGCACAATTATTTTTCAGTTAATCCACTGTTTCTAAGATGTTAATCTTACAGCATATAGGGTCAACATTGTTTTGTTTTTTAGGAGGAAAAACAAGAAAACAAAAATCAAACTGATAATACGAGTGTTAAAAAAGGGCCAGTTTAATTATAAGTACAAACGAGGATGGAAGGTAGGATACATGCTTCTAGAGTTGGCTATCAGGTTGATTCCAACTCCTTGTCATTCCTGGCATAGTAGACTATATGATTGTCTGATTCAGAATGGCCAATACCAGTCCATTTAAGCTCACTAATTAATGCCTAGGATATCGATCTTTATGCGTTCCATTTCATTTTTGACGATTTCCAGTTTTCCTAGATTCATACTTCGTACATTCCACATTCTGATTATTAATGGATGTTTGCAGCTGTTTCTTCTCATTTTGAGTCGTGCCACATCATCAGATGAAGGTCCCGAAAGCTTGACTCCATCCACGTCATTAAGGTCAACTCTACTTTGAGGAGGCAACTCTTCCCCAGTCGTCTTTTGAGTGCCTTCCAACCTGGAAGGCTCATCTTCTGGCACTATATCAGACAATGTTCTGCTGCTGTTCATAAGGTTTTCACTGGCTAATTCTTTTCAGAAGTAGACTGCTGCCAGGTCCTTCTTCCTAGTCTGCTTTATTGTGAAGCTCAGCTGAAACCTGTCCATGGGTGACCCTGCTGGTATCTGAATACTGGTGGCATAGGCCAGCATCACAGCAACATACAAGCCCCCACAGTACGACAAATTGACAGACAGGTTGGGGAGCGACCCTGTAGGTCAGAGTAGAACTGCCGCATAGGATTTCCAAGGAGTAACTGGTGGATTCGAACTGCTGACCTTTTGGTTAGCAGCCAAACTCTTAACCACTTCGCCACCAGGGCTCTGTTTGCTGACTAGGACCAGGAAATAACTGAGAGAGAAAAATGAAAATTGGTAAGGATTTGAGTGACCAGCTCAATAGGCTTTCAAGACTTATATCTCCCAGGACTGCCTGTTTTGGTCTGTTATTTCGCTGCGCTGAGGAGGAATAGGTGGGCATTTGTACTGCATCATCATCAAGAGGATTCTTGCTAGAGTAGAAAAGGTTGCTGTGTAGCCACAGACACTGTATTAGTTTCCTGTGGCTGGTGTAACAAATTAGCCCAGCTCTTAACCACTGCGCCACTAGGGCTTCACCAAAAACTTAGTGACTTAAAACAGCACACGTTTATTCTCTTACAGTTCTGGAGGTCAGAATTCTGAATTCAGTCTCCATGAGCAGAGATCAAGGTGTTGGCAGGGCTGTGCTCTCTCTAGAGGCTCTTGGGGAGAATTCGTGTCCTTGCCTTTTCCAGCTTTTAGAGCTACATTACTTGCATTACTTGACTTGTGTCCCCTTACTCTGTCTTCAAAGCCATCAGCGAAGCATCTTGCTTCAGTGGTCATATTGCCATCTTTTTCTGTGGTCAAATCTCCCTATGTCTTTTATGACATTTGTGATTAAAGCGATCGACTGCTAACTGAAAGGTCAGTGGTTCGAAACCACCAGCGGCTCTGTGGGAGAGAAATGTGGCAGTCTGCTTCTGTAGAGAGTTACAGCCTGGGAACCCCTATGGGATTGCTATGAGTCGGAATCAGCTCAACAGCAGTGGGTTTTGGGTTGGTGTGATTACCACCCAAATAATCAAGGATAATTTCCCCATCTCAGGTCCTTCAGTTAATCACATCTGCAAATGTCCTTTGGCGTATAAAGTAACATTCACAGGAGGTTAGGATGTGGATATCTTTGGGGGCCATTGTTTAGCTTACCTCAGGTACCAAGGACTTCTGCATCAGTGAGATTCATGCTTATAAGCTAGCTGCATAATTCTAAGAGATGTGTAACTGTAAAATTTAAAAGTTTCTAATAACCCATTGCTTTTTGGTTATTGTTTAAAAAAGAATATTGAGATATTCCAGTGATAGGGAAAATAGTTGGTACGTTTCAACTCTAATAATTCTGAGTATGAAAAATGCCATAAAAGAAGTTCAAAGTACCATGGAAATCATAAGGCAGGTTTTAGAGAGGTGCCTTAAAGATCGACAAAGATTCTAGTAGGTGGAAAGTGGAGAGTTAAGGTCCTTCTGGCCAACAAGAGCAAGGGCCTGGAGATGGGAAAACACAGACTGTGTTCAAGGCACTGTGTAAAGTGGGTTAGTTGAAGAAAAGAGTAAGGAAAAAAAGCTAGAATGGTAAATGGCCTTTATATTGTGGCTGACCTCGGGTGTTCGATGGAGGAGATCGTATTTTGTCAGCAGGGAGTTGTTTTGAGCAGGGTTATATATATATAAATGAGGGGGCAGTGGTAGTTCAGTGGTAGAATTCTTGCCTTCCATGCGGGAGACCCGGGTTTCATTGCTGTACCGTGTGGCCCAAGGCCTCAGACGTACAAAAACACTCTTATCGGGCAGAATATTCCTGCAGCTCTTAGCTCATCTCCTAGGAGCTGGCCAGGGGCCAGTCCTGAAGACAAGACTTTTTTTGGGGGGGTAGGGGGATGTGCAGGGTTTGAGTAATCTAGCCTGCTCAGTTAACCTTTCTTCTACTGTGGCAGTTAGTAGGTCACTGGTAAAGTTTGAGAAAGAAGCTTCGGAGAGAAGTGATGGTAGAAGCCACAGTATAAGTACTTTAAGGAAAGGCTGGTTTATGGGAAAGTGGATGCAGGGTGTGAGACTTATATTTTAAGACCGAGAATGAAAGGACAGAGAATAGTAATCTATAGCTTAAGGGAATTAGTAGCATTGGGTTTTATTTTTTGGAACAAACCAAAAAAAAAAAAAAAAAAACAAAAACCAAAAAACAAAACTGTTGCTGTCAAGTCGGATTTTGACTCATAGAGACCCTGTAGGACAGAGTAAAACTGCCCCATAGGGTTTCCAAGGAGTGGCTGGTGGATTTGAACTGCAGAGCTTTTGGTTAGCAGCCGAACAAGGAAATGGTAAATATTTTTGTGAGGAGAAGGAAACAGTAGAGAGGGAGGGATAGAAAGTGTAAGCACAAGAGAAATGGTAATAACTGGAACAAAATCTTAGAGATGGTAGGGTTCACTGTGGGAAGGGCGGAAGGCATGTCTTTCTCAGAGAGAAGAATGAAAGAGAGAGAGCAAGTGAAAAAAGTATGTACATAACTGTCAAGAAACAAGCAGTTCCTAAGCAGCAGTGACTACGGCAGCTGCTAGGTTGGCTAGTATACTTCCATAGAGTTGGCTGGTTAAGGAGACAGTGAGCTCAAATGGATTTAGACAGTTTATTACTCACAGCACAGCAGGCAGCATGAGCTTCATGTTCGCATCAGCTTTCCCTTGTCTCCCAAGCCCGTGGGGAGATGTGGAGGTGGCCCAAGTGGACACTGCACACTCAGTGGATCTGTGTCTCAGCTGAGGAACCCTGAGCTACAAAACCCCCAATCCCATAAGGGGGCAGCTAGCAATGCTGCCCAACCTTTGTCCTGGAGGAATAGGTTTTCTTTATCATACTGATCAGGAAACAAATCTGCCCTCTCACTCTTGGAGACAGCTTCCAAGGCTGCCTGTTATGCAGATATCCTTCAGCAAAGCTGTCAGTGCCCTTTGCTCAGAAGACCTTCAGAAATGTCAGACCCATAGAGAATTATGTCTCAACTATGTGTGTTTGTATTTATATGTATATACAATTGATTCTTGTTATTCGCAGTGGTTAGGTTCAGTAAAGTCACTGCAAACACTGAATTAGCAAATACTGAACCATTGCTCATAAGGGAAATAAAGGGTTAGCTTGCTGTGAGCCTCTGCTGACAATATTTTCGTCAGTTCTTCAAAACATAACCTTGTTTTATGTGTATTTCTGTTTAAAGACACCTTATTTAATACACAGTTTTGATTGACTAACGTGGAACTCATGGCCAACAGCACCATAACTCATGCCTGAATGAAGCTTATCTAACATACCTGTTTTCTTTGTAAGGCACATCTCAACCTTCTTGTGCTTAGGAATACTAGACAGCACTTCAGAATTATGCTTGGGGGCCATTTTAAACAACAACATCACCAGCAAAAAGCACAGACTTGCACTAAGTAGACTGTGAAAAGGACACTTGTTTATAGTATGAGAGCCGAAACAAGAAGGCAGAACATTGCCTTGTTTGACCTCAGCTGGGAATGTATACATTGGGCAACTCAAAATTTTTACTGCTCTGTGCATGTTTGCAAATGTCTGGGAAAGTGCTGCAAGTATTGATTTTGGGGTTATAATATTAGTGAGTAGGCAAATTCGCAAGTATGGAATCCGAAAATAATGAGGATCAACTCAGTGTGTATTTATAAAGAGATTTAAGGTGTAGAAAGAGCAGTTGAAGAAGATTACTTTGGATATGTCAACCTTTTCATATTATGACACGTTGGATTGAGTCATATAGCAGGATCTGGGTCTTACCCGTTGTTTTTCTTCAGAGCCTAGTACAGTGCCTTGGGCCTAGTAGGTGCACAGTGAGTGTTTACTGATAGACAACCTGTAAAAATTTTACCTCCCCTTTGAGACAGGATGTAGACTCCCTAGATGATTTCTGGAGAGTATATTTAGCCCAATGATCATATGTTATCTACAGGTCTATTTATAACATCCATTTCACATAACAAAAGGTACTGATGTCACAAGTGTGTTTTGATAAAGTAATATTTAAAAGTGTAAGTAACTCGGTGGAAGAAAGAAGGTTTTTTTTTGTAAAGCAAAAAGAAAGTTTTATTCGGCATATATTCAAAAAGGCAAAAGTGGGAAATGGACAACCATGCTGCCAGAGCCATGTCTGTCCGAGTCCAAGGAAGTACCACAGAACAGACAAAAGTGGGAAAACGGACAAGCATGCTGCCACAGCCATGTCTGCCTGAGTCCAAGGAACATTACAGAATAGGCAAGAGTGGGAAAATGGACAAACATGCTGCCACAGCCATGTCTGCCTGAGTCCAAGGAACATTACAGAATAGGCAAGAATGGGAAAACGGACAAGCATGCTGCCATAGCCATGTCTGCCCGAGTCCAAGGAACCATTACAGAGCCATCAGTATATATTAACATTACAAATGGGCAAAACAATCGAAAGCTTCACAGATTGTCTAGAAATTGTGATCCTACATTTTGAATTATCTTTCATAACAGTCATTGGTACAGGTTTCAGTAACGACAGTCAGGAGGGTCTTCATTGGTCCAACAAATTTCTATTCACTAAATGCTAATAGAAAAAGATAAATGTGGGAAGTCTTTTGTATTCTATTTGATTGGCTTTAGGTGAAAGGTTCCCTAAAAGATACTTTCCAAGATTATCTTAGCTATTGTCTTTATACCTCAGGGCCCAGTTGATGTGTCCTTGTGAGTTGTTGTGAGCCCTTGTGAGCCCAGCTCCAGCTGGGTCACATTCTCTATGCTCGAGGACTAGGAATAATTACTCCAATATTATTTCCTAAATCATTCCCTCCTTTTGATCAGAGATTTGAGGTAACACTTTGATGATTAATCCCTGGACTTAGTCGAGTTCCTAGATGGTGGCCATTGCAGGCTCTTTAAACTGACGGTGCTGGTTTTCTGCTGGATACCATCTGGTTCTTCACCAGGTTATTAAGTAAGAGTGTTGTTATCAATTGCATTGCCAGAGTGAGCAGACACAATGTACATCAACATTATAGCCTGAGGCCTTCTTTTGCCTTTTAGGTGTGTAAAACAATAGAAAATAAATTTTATTATGCCTAATACTATCAGGATATAGACCAAGAATATTACTATTCCTTGTTATAGTGATTTAGCCCATGTACTTACTCCTGATGGTAACCAACCAAACAAATCTGGTGTTTGTAAGAGTGTTACAGTGTGTAACCAAATAGCTTGCTCTCTCATTCTATGTCTATCTTGTTCTACTTCTGTGTTATTTATCCAAATGTAACAAGAGGTATTTGCTTCAGCACAGACTACACTAATAAAAAAATCTAAGGCTGTTTTGTTACCTCATGTCGGCTTGGCTTATGAGATCAGAGCTCACTGTTGTGCTTCCATCTCATCTGTTATTTGTCCCATAATGACTGACAAATTAAAGATTTCTCCAATTCAGATATACCATAACTAGGAATTAAAACTACCAACCATATGCTGAATGTTGGACCAATAGGTTTTCTTCTGACAGAAAGAAGGATTTTGAGAAACTAATGACAGATTGTAGAAAAATGTACTAAGTTAGGTTTGGAAAATTTTTCTTTATACAGCACACATTTTACTTATGTAATACAAATTTACAATATATCATTTTAGTATGGCATTTATAATAGTAATCGCCTGTGTTTCAGGGTAGTGTCCTAAAATAGTAGTGCTCTGCAGTCGATACTGCAGATTCTATTAAGGAAAAACTCTTGTGTAACAGATGTGTCTGGTCCTGTAGGAATCAGTGTCTGTAACAACAGCTTTTGTATAAATGGAATCAGATGGCTAGGAAGCAGTGGTAATGTTCTGTTAGGTTGTTTAAAGTGGAAATATGTTCAGGTTTCAGTTGTTGAAGCTGTTGAGCAGCAATCCAGGTATGAAAATGAGGAAGATTTGACTGCCTCTCTTGTGAAGAAGAGTAAAATAAGGGCACGTGGAGAAAGAAGTAGCGGTAGAGAGAGGCAAGTTAGGTTCAAAGAGATTCATCTGCACCCAGGTCTGTTCTACACTGCTCTTATGATCTGTGCTCTTCTGCTCCCTGCAGAATGAATCAGCCTGACGTTTTATCAACTTTTTGAAAAGTGGGATGAAGTCGTGTGGAACACATCAGAGGGGTGAAGCTGAGCAAATCTGAGAGCAGAGCATTTCATCTCATATCCTGTGGTTGCTTCCCTTACCTTATGGAGCCAGCAGAGGCGGAATTGATGTCCACTCATTTTTAGTGTATCTTGCTACCTTCATGTTACACTGATATTACAGGCAGTCCCCAGATGATGAATAAGTTCCGTTCCTAAATCTCTCTTTAAGTTGAATTTGTACGTAAGTCAGAATAGTTAGGTACAGTTCATCTCTAATATCAGTTAGTCAAATATTTGTCCTAGTATATAGCGTATACCTTTCTATACATAAAAAACATTAAATGAAACACTTCCAGTTACACTAAAACATCTTTAACATAATAATTCATAACTACAGGTTGTATGTAAGTTGGACGTTCATATGTAACAGATTTGAAGTAATAAAAGAGCTCACTGAGGCAGTTACTGTACCATATGCAGTCATCAGTTTCTCTGCAGCTCTCCAGTCACATGGGATTCCAGTGTTTGCCTGGACTTGAACTTGGCACAAAATGACTTTCATTGGATTTAGTGTGTAATTTGTTAAGTAATTACTGGGTTGCTTCTTTGATAGTTCCTAAGAGTTTATTGGGGCTTCCCAGAATTATCAACTAGGTCTGGGTAGAAAAAAATTGTGGGATGAAAAATCTTTCTGGTAATTCTTAATAACAACGAGGTAATAGTAAATGTAAGTACCTGTTCAGTCTGGATGTTGGTGTGCATGAACGCATGTGTGTGGTTGAAGGAAATAATCGGTAAATCATGGCTTTCTTAGCATTTTGTGTTTCTGTACAAAATTAACTCAAAGTTTTCACATGAAAAATAAATTGGCATTTGAATCAAAAATTTTAACTTGTTAATATCCCATTCAAATTGAATTATGTGCAGCTAATGATTATTTTTGGATGCCTTCCAGAAGCAGATGGCACGGTGTTCAGAATTCACACAAAAGCCGAAGGACTTACGGATGTGGATATACCCTTAGAACTGGTGTTTCATTTACCTGTCACTTACCCTTTGTGTCTGCCTGGTATCTCTGTTAACTCTGAATGTCTGACCAGGGCCCAGTGTGCGATGGTGAAAGAGAAATTACTTGAGCAAGCAAAGAACCTTTTGTCGGAACCTATGGTTCACGAGCTTGTTCTTTGGGTTCAGCAGAATCTCAGACACATCCTCAACCAACCGGAAACTGGAGGTGGCAGTGAAGAGTGTACTTTTCCACCGAGCATAACTGTGGACGATGGACTGTGGATAACTCTTTTGCATTTAGATCACATGAGAGCAAAGACCAAATACATCAAGACTGTGGAGAAGTGGGCTTCAGATTTAAGGCTGACAGGAAGACTGATGTTCATGGGTAAAATAATTCTGATTTTACTACAAGGAGACAGAAACAACATCAAGGTGCTAAAAAGTTGAATGTTGAATGTGAATTTTACTATTTTCTGCTTAAAATGGTGTATCTATGAGTGTGTTTTATAACAATGGGACAGATTAATCATTCAGCTGTTTCTGCTTTCACTATTACCATGTTAATGGATCTTCATTTTCTTAAGAATGTCTTCATTAGCTCCTAATTGCAACTACAAACTTGCAAAGCTTGTAGAATAAGCATAAGATTATACTTTTAAAATCATGGTACTTTATGAAAGTGACAGATTATAAAGAAAAATCCCTGTGATAAGAAACATGAGTGTTGTTTCTGTAATTTGCTGTAAGCCTCAACTTTATAAATGTGCACTAAAAGTTTGTGCATGTTAATATTGCTCTCCACAGTTGACATGGCAAGGGGTATATTTGTGGGTAGTCTGCAAAAAATTTAACACTGTGGCAGTTAAAAATACATTCTGTCATTTTAATTTGATATCTGTAGTACCTGGAAAGAAGAGCTTGTCCCTTATAACCAAGGTGTAATGTTAACAGAAGTAGAATCATTAGGGCTGGCAGCTTGTCACCTCCTACCTGACTTTCAGTTTCCGACTGACTTGTCCCAGCAGCTGCTTTCCAGATCATCTTCAGATTTTTCAAGTTCTCATTCTAAACTCATCTAAGCTGTTTTAAGTAGAACCAGATGAGGAAGACTACTTATTTTAAATCTTGAAAGAGCTACAAATCACTTAATGGAGTTTTTGCTTTCAGATAGGTTGGGTCAGGAATAATTACAACTGAATTTATTTAAAACAGATTTAGCTTGTACAAGCTATAATTTTAAAGATTTGTAGAATAATGACCTGCATTTTTCATGATGGACTCTTCCACAAAACTAGTTTAATATTTGATTAAACCGATTAGTGCTGGGTTGCAGCGTATAGGTACAACAAATAATTCAAATTTAATATATATCCTGGGTTGGGGCCTAACAAATGAACCACATATTTTAAGGTTATTTATAGTGTATCTATAAAATTTGATCCTTTTCAGTAATATACTGACTGACAAAAATGAATATAAATTGATTTCCTTGCTCATATTTCCCCAAAAGGCTCAGATTTTTCTTTAAGCCAACTCAGGCATATTAGGCCAAGTGCAGCTGTTTTGCAGATGTTGCTACCCAGATTGGATCTGTCAATTAATTAACAAGTATTTATTCATATAACTTGAATCTTTTGCTATTATATAGAAATTATACTTTTCCTAAGAGTTTTTTTTTTTTTTTTTAAATAGCTGTCTCTAAAGTGGCATTTTATGTAAATATCTTACATTTGTATAAGATGGTATACTAAGATTGAAAATGTACTGGTACATATTTATAGATACCATCAATTTGAAGTGATAAGTGCTATATGCCTATTAACTTCATTCAGATGCTCATTAGTAATAATAATAACAACAGCAGGTATGCTGTTAAGTGTGCCATAGCACTATATGCCAAGCATTCCTGTAGATGCTTTGCTTATAGTAACTCATTTAATCATCACAACTCCCCCATGCGATAGATGCTGTTAGGATTCTTGTTTTATAGAGGAAGTAACTGAGGACAGAGGGTTTAAGTATCCAGCCCAGAGTCAGAGTTACTAGGTGGTCTAGTCCAGATTCATGAGTTGGAATCAACTTGAAGACAACTGGTTTGATTTTTGGTTAGTCTGATTACCTCACTCTTCACTCCTGCAGTCACCAGAACTTTAGGCTGCCAAGTATGTAAAAACTGCACTTAACTCTTAAACTGCTTGATTCAGTAAAGAGACTACTCTTTGTGCATGAAAATAAGCTGCAGGTTTATGGCTCCTTTAAAACTTTGAGACTCAGAGTAAAATATGTATTTAACATACTGCTTTATCATTTAGGAGTACCTGATCCTTCAGAAAACCTCCAAAGTCGATGTGGACTCAAGTGGAAAGAAATGCAAAGAGAAAATGATTAGTGTCCTGTTTGAAACAAAAGTACAGACAGAACACAAAAGGTATAATTTAGTACTATTGCAGACAGAAAAGCAACTGAATCGATAATTACACTCTGACAAATCTAGGCATATCCATGAATTTCTCTTGTATATGCAGGTTTCCAGCATTTGAAGTCAAGGAATATTCATCGTTGGATGAGTTACAAAAGGAATTTGAAATGGCAGGACTTAAGAATCTTTTCTCCGAATTTGTACTTGGGCTGGTGAAATGAAGTGGAAGACAAGAATCTTTTAGTAATGCGGCAGTGTTTTTGTTTTGTTACTTTTGTTGTTTTTTGTATTGGATTTTGAGAGTAGCTTATTGAACTGCTTACACAGGAGCAATTTTGAAGTTTCTGTGAAGCAAAATGATAGACACCATCCTCACTTCAGGAATTACAGCCAATTCTGTTTTTTTTTAATTGTACTTTAGATGAAGGTTTACAGAACAAACTAGCTTCTCATTAAATAATTAGTACACATATTATTGTTTTGTGACACTGGTTACCAAGCCCACGACATGTCAACACTCTCCCTTTCTTGACCTTGAGTTTCCTATTGCCAGCTTTCCTGTCCCCTCCTTCCTTCTCCTCCTTGCCCCTGGGCTGGTGTGCCCATTTAGTCTCATTTTGTTTTATGGGGCTGTCTAATCTTTGGCTGAAGGGTGAACCTCAGGAGTGACTTCATTACTGAGCTAAAAAGGTATCTGGGGGCCATACTCTTCGGGTTTCTCCAGTTTCCTTCAGACCAGTAAGTCTGGTCTTTTTTTTTTTTTTGTGAGTTAGAATTTTGTTCTACATTTTTCTCCAGCTGTCCAGGACCCTCTACTGTGATTCCTGTCAGAACAGTTGGTGGTGGTAGCCGGGCACCATCTGGTTGTGTTGGACTCAGTCTGGTGGAGGCTGTAGTACTTGTGGTTCATTAGTTCTTTGAACTAATCTTTCCCTTATGTCTTTGGTTTCCTTCATTCTCCCTTGCTCCTGATGGGGTGAGACCAGTAGAGTATCTTATATGGCCGCTTACAAGCTTTTAAGACCCCAGACGCTACTCATCAAAGTAGAATGTAGAACATTTTCTTGATAAACTATGCTAGGCCAGTTAAGTTAGATGTTCCCCGAGACCGTGATCCCCACAGCCCTCTGCCCAGTAATTTGGTCCCTCAGGGAGTTTGGATGTGTCCATGGAGCTTCCATGACCTAGACTTGGACAAATTGTGCTGAAAGCCAACTCTGTTTTATGGAAAAATAAAGATTTTTTAAAAACCAACCTATATTGTAATTTTTGCTGGGAAAAGCTAGGGAAAGACAAATATAGAATGATGATTGTAAATGAGCCCTTGTTTTTATATACAAGATTTGTTTGGGACTATGTAATTTTCTGGCTGATTATCTTGTAATGATTTTATAAATGAGCTTTGTTTTCATATTTACTTAAAAAAACACTTTTAGCGTTTGATCGATTTTTTTCCTTTCCAGCTTATTATATCTAATATTTTTAAGTTGAATGTTAAGAAAAATATAACACTTGTTTCTTTGTGGAATTGAATACATTGTTGTTTTGTTTAAATACAAACCAAATAAGTTGTATAGAACTGGATTTACAATTCCTTCCTTTGAGGTCCCACAATGGCCTGGGACTAGGGATCCCTGATAGCACAGTGGTTAGGAGATTGGCTGCTAAACAAAAGGTTGGCAGTTTGAATCCATGTGGGGCAGTTCTGTTGTGCTCTGTGGGGTTGCTATGAGTCATAATCAGCCCGATGGCAGTGGGTTTTTTAGCTAGCTGTAGTACTAGAAAATTGATTTGAAATAAATCCTCATTTGAAAAATTTACCTTCTGGTTTTACAAGGAGAGAAATGTTTCACACAAAATGAACTTGGTCTGCTGGATGGATGAAATTATACAGAGATGCTATTTTTTATTTCTTATGAGCTCTGTAAAAGCATGATAATCTTAAAATATATTTATTATGACTTAAGGAGAGAAGAAGCCATAAAATAAAAGCTTGTGTTAAAGTTTATAACAAAAATGTAAGCAGGCATTTGTGTCTGAGAAAGGATATTTGTGTGCATGAGATCACTTGGGCTTCTGAAATAAGAGGCCAAGTGATGGAAGAAAGGCTAAGTGAATCCCTCTTACTGCAATCTATAAAGTCCACTGATGTCATTATAGAATTATAACTGATGGAAGAGCTAAGTGAGGAAAACTTTGTGGCATGTTGAATAGCGTTTCTTGACAGTGCTGCTCTGTGACCATGGCAGTTCAATCTGATGTCTTATTTTCAGACACCATTGTAATTAAATTATACCGGCCTAAAGTTGCCTTGGAAGACAGGCCTGGCAGCCTGCTTCTGAAAGGTCACAGCCTTGAAAACCCTATGGAGCACAGTTCTACTCTGACACATATGGGGTTGCCATGAGTCGGAATTGTCTCAATGGCGACTAAAAACAACATTGATCGTATTACAGGGCTCTATTAATGAGAGAGGGATTTTTCAAGTTTATTTTATCTCATTTCTGAAGTTTATGATTTTTTCTGGAGAACTGGTAAATGTATTTAGATAATTCTGTGGGAAGAGAATATATGGCAAAGAGATGCTACTCCACTGGCATGCAAAACAGAAAATAGGCTTGAAAATTTTGGAATGGTCACTATTACCCCTTCATTTGATTTAATGTAGTTTTAGTGAAAATTAAAATAGTGAAAAAAAGAACAGAGTTGAGAATATTGACCATGTGGTTGGGACTGATTGAGAGCAATCCAAAATAATAACATTAAAATTTGTCACCATCAAGTCTTTAACAGTAGCAATAGCAGGAGGTTGGGTCTGAATTTGATCACAACACAACTTCTAGTCCTCTTTATTTTACCTTGACTCTTTTCTGCTAAAATGTCTTCCCACTCCATCTTTTGTGATACTTCTTCAAACTTTTATCTTCAAATTTGACTCTTTACCCCTAAAGAAGAGCTAGAATCAGACCAAATTGAATGTTGGTAACGACTTTCTTAAATTTAATCATATTTCTATTTGCTGAAATTATGTAAAAAAAAAGTATTGGTTATGGTTACTTTCTTGAATGTTTGCATCTAAGACTTTCACAAATATGTACACATCAGAATGCAAAACGAAATTTTGACAGTGTTGGAGATTTACATAGATTTAATTTGACCTCTGAGTAAAAGAAAATTTTATGTACCAAAAAGCTGTTTAAGGGTCTTATTGGTATTTCTTTCATTTTAGTATTAGAGGAAGAGAATCTTAATTGTTTTCATTTCAGCTTGAGGTGCTTATGGAAAATTATTAGGAAGAAAGCAAAAAGTGAAATATGAAAAACATCCTTTTAAAAGTATCAAGAGTAAAGAAGAGAGTGAGAATTGCTGGGCTAAACCTAAGAGGGAAGAGGAATCTAGAGAAGTGAGCCTAGCACTTGGGGCTATTTTTGCCCACAGCACATTTGCCAATCTGAGAGAAGTAGCTGAAAGGCTGAGTTAATTTATGGCAACTTGAAAATCTAGGGAGAAAAATTGTCATCTAGGGCTAGAGGAGGTGGGGCCCAAGAGCTGGGATACTGTAGGAATAAGAGTGAATAGGAGATAAACCAGTTGTCCCTGACTACAACCAAGCTTTGAGTTGTAGGACCAGAAAATTTTAACCTTGAACTTGGAATAAATTAATCCATGATTCTAATGCTCCCAGGCCCTCCACATCTTTGGAGGAAGATAACATCATCCTAGGCCTCATATCTAAATAATTTTTAAACCAAGTATCCAGCAAATAGAAGTAATTGAACACATGAGGAGACAAGATACTGTACGTGAGAAACAGCAGAAACAACAACAAAAAAAAACCCAATAGAAATTAGACCCAGAGGAACTCTAAAAAACCTATTGCTGTTGAGTCGATTCTGACTCATAGCGACCCTGTAGGACAGAGTAGAACTGCCTCATAAGGATTCTAAGGAGCGGCTCATGGATTTGAACTGCCGACCTTTTGGTCAGCAGCCGAGCTCTTAACCACTGTGCCACCAGGGCTCCACAGGGACTCTAGATCCTGGAATTATCAGACATAGATCATGAAACAGTTACTATGCTCAAGGAGATAAAAGCAAAAGCTTGAAACTGGAATTAGAAGCTGTCAGAAGTGACACAGTATATTAAAAAAAAAAAACCAAAAAAAAACCCCAAAACAATTAGAGATTCTAGAACCGAAAAATACAAGAATTCAATGGATGGTTAATTAGTTCAAGTCCATTGGATTAACCAATGGATGGTTAATCAGTTAAATTTACCTGTTTGAAATACCTACATTGGAAATCGGAAACCAATCTAGGTATTTCAAATAGTAAATTTAAAAAGGAAAGTTGGTTACAAGTTAGAGAAGCTGGAAATAACAAAAGGGAGAAGGAATAATGCTGAAAGAAAAAAAAAAAGGGGAGGGTGTTATCCTCAGTTCAGAAGCTGCTAAGAGGCTGCGTCTGCTGCTGCACAATTGGAGACTGTTGTCATTGGTTCTAGATCTGCTCGAATGGTGCTGTGTGGACCAGAGCTAAAATTGCAGAGAGATAGTCTCTGGTCTGTTGGAGTTCAGAATCACCCCAGTCCTGCTGCCACTGCAGTAACTGCTCATAACTACCACAGTGCTAGAACCAGATGCTGCAAGTTTTATCTTCTACCTTCTGATTTTCCAGCAGTGCCTCCTATTGACAATACCTAACACAAGGAAGTCTGGGAAATGTAGTTTTCAGAATCCCAACCCTAGCAGAATAGAGCCGAGTATAGGAGGATGGGTGTGTGTGCATGAAGCTGGGGGAGAGGGAGCTGAGTGCCCACAAGAAACAACTAGCACAACCCTCCCTTTTAGCTTTTAAGCATCCATACACAGCCTTCTCCAAAAAGCCCATTGCCATCCAGTCGATTCAGACTCAGCAACCTTATAGGACAGAGGAGAACTGCCTCACAGGGTCTCCAAGGCTGTAGTCTTTACAGAAACAGATTGCCACATCTTTTTGCTGTGGACTGGCTAGTAGATTTGAACCTCCAACCTTTCGGTTAGCAACAGAGCACTTAACCATTGCGCCCCCAGGGCTCCTACACACCCTTCTACCATAATCTAAATTACAGTATAACAATAACAACAGTTTTATGCTTCTGTCTGTGCAGATGTAACTATCTTATGTACAAATGAAGTCCCATCAGTTACCATATCCTTGTTGTACTAATTATTCTAATTCAGTCACAGATCCATCTGGATATTCTGTAACCAAAAAACCCATTGCCTTTGAATCAATTCTGACTCATACAGAGTAGAACTGCCCCACAGGGTTTCCAAGGAGCGTCTGGTGGATTCCAACTGCTGACCTGTTGGTTAGTAGCCATAGCTCTTAACTACTACGCCATCAAGGTTTCCATTCTGTAACATGAAAATTAAATCGTAAAGTTCACTACCACCAACACTCCTTGTATAAAATAATAGGGTAAAGGGGGAAGAAAACATTTCTATAGTGTTTTTCTATAATTTCTATATAGTTAATATATATAAATATGTACTGAATAAGCAATGAAGCTAATTTGCAAAACAACTTTGGTAGTTGTTTCTGTAATTGGTCATGAGGCTGTAGTTGATATTTATAACTTCTTCTTACTCTGTTCCGTGATTCTTTTGCTCTTAGCCAGCGCTTCATTTGGTTAGGGTTCTCTACCTAGCAGGGTGATTCAGATCTTCATTCTGAAAGAGTCTGAATTCTTAGTTCTGCCTTTACTGGGTTACTTATTAACATTCACCATTAAACAAAAATAATAAGAGGCAACTCGGAATCTTCTGAATTCCTGGCATAGTCCTGTCTTAACCCACTGTGTAGCAGTAATCCATTTTCCCTGTAATAATCTGGATCAATCACCCTAGCCAGTACAGGAAGCTTTTTCTTTGCTTGTTGGTTTAGTGCCACAAGGAGCCAAATGTATCCAGATGTCATTCTCAACTTCCAATTCATGTGAACCATTTTGTGTGTCCTGGTAGAAACATCCCTCCCTTGGAAACTAAAGTGCAGCCCGAGTTTCTGGGTTTGGAATAAAATACTCTGTGAGTGGGTAATTAAGTATAATAATGAAGGAAACAGTCTTATTTCTACCCCTTGATTGCTGGACCCCTGTATTCTGGCAGTGGGAGAAGTAGCATCACTTATTCATCACTGGTTCAAAACACATACTACGTCTTATATAATAACACCTCAACCTCTTAGTGTCTTGTCTTCCAGTTGGCATCATAACTGAGTAGGTGTCATGGATTGAATTGTGTCTCCCAAAAATATGTGTCAACTTGATTAGGCCATGATTCCCAGTATTGTGTGATTGTCCACTATTTTGTCATTTGATGAGATTTTCCTATGTGTCGTAAATCCTATCACTATGATGGATTAGTGGCAGTTATATTGATGAGATCTACAAATTCGATAGTGTCTTAAGCCAATCTCTTTTGAAATATAAAAGAGAGAGGTGAGCAGAGAGACAGTGGGACCTCATACCATCAAGAAAGCAACGCCAGGAACAGAACACGTCCTTTGGACCTGAGGTTCTTGCACTGAGATGCTTCCAGACCAAGGGAAGACTGATGACAAGGACCTTCCTCCAGAGTCGACAGAGAGAGAAAGCCTTCCCTTGGAGCTGGCACCCTGAATTTGGACTTCTGGCCTACTGGACTGTGAGAGAATAAACTTCTCTTTGTTAAAGCCATCCTCTTGTGATATTTCTGTTTAGCAGCACTAGATGACCAAGACAGTAGGTCATTCTATCATTTTGTCAAGCCAGGTGCTTTTGGATGATTGGGTATATGGTAACATCAGTGAATTTCATAGTCATGAGTCCATTGCTGCATTTCTTTTGTTGTAAAATGAGTAATGAGTTTCTTGTTCAAATGCTTATTTTTAGAGATACCATGACTATAAGATCATGGTTAGTAGTACTGGCAGAAACATTATAGGAAGGGGCTGCAAATTTATATCCAGAATAAGTGTTTTGTTGTTGTGGTTGTTAGCTGCTGTCGAGTCAAATTTAGTGAGGACAAACTGATTGCCCTTCCACAGGGAAAGGATCCAGTGAAATCAACTAGCCACCAGGTGGCTGGCGCCTCCCAAGAAATGAGGCCCTATTGATGACTTAGCATTGGTCTCTGCTCTTAGCAAGTTGGGCACTCAGCAGTGACAGTAGCAAGATCAGCATTGCTGAGGGGAAATTCGTGTATTGAGTCCATGCATAGTCACCATCCCTGCTGCCATATTTACTTTGTACATGTGCACACTGAACAAGTCTTGGGGTGCTAGGGAAAGGGATTGAGTGACATCTATAGGATGAGTCAGCTTGTCCATTTGATTAGTGGAGGATTTCTCTGCAGTGCTTACTCTTTGATAAGCCTTCTTAGGGAACACAAATATCTTCACACTCTGTGTTCATCCTGAGAGGTCCGTTTGTATACCTCTGCCCCTCATCTACTTGTCATCAGTCTTCTGATCTTGTTCTTTCAAAGTCCCTGATCACCTGGCCAACTGCCGGCGAATTAGTGTAGATTTACACCTCTGGCCATCTCTTTAACTAGATAAAGTGAACAACCAGAAGTATGGCTCAGATATCTGCACACTGAATTTCTCTTCACCTATATAGATTTTTCAGAGACACTCTAGATTGCAGTGGTAATTGCTGAGTATATTGTGAAGAACCATCCATAAACCAGGCCTGAGTCCTTTCTTCCTCTGTTGACAAGTTATGGGTACTCCCCATGAGACCATAAGTGTGGACTGAGGAAGAAGAAGCTGTGCAGAAAGAGTAGGTACTATAGAAATCCGAAGCCACTTGATCATGCAACTTGGGTCTTCAGGCCTGCTTGAGTCTGATCTTGTACATATCATTTCATTTGTACATGCCCAACTTTATGATTTTATGGATGAGATAATAGCCAGTTCATAATAGGTAGCTCAGGTTACATGATCAATTGGTGTCTCAGGGTCAACTGTTTAATCTCATTTCAGATCTAGTAGCAAACTATGAGCTCTTTTTCAAAAGAAGGATATTTATCTGCAGAAGAGGGCATGGCTTTAATTTAAAATACTATGGTTCTCTGGACTTGCTAGAGGCTCCATACATCATTCCCACAGGCCATGACTACAGTGAGCACCTTTGGATCTTCTGGGTCATAAGGCCCCAGAAGCAGGGCAGCTTGAACTGCAGTTTGTATGTGTAGTCTTTACTTGCTTTGGACCCCAGAGTTGCTCAGGAAACTCCAAGGGTCATTCAGTAAATGAGTCAGAGCATCACATTCCAATGTGGAATCTATTGCCTATGGAATCCAAACATGCCTAGGAAATATTATACCTTAATGGTAATAGTACAAGATGAAGCAGCTTGTCCTTCACATTGGGATATTCTGGTATGCCCCAAATTATTGGACACCTACAAACTTTATCAAGTTGGTAGGCTTCTACATTATTATGAATTTTATCTCCCACCCCTTGTTAAATATGTGTCTTACTGAGGCATTTAGAGTACTTGTTACTTTATCTTCACCAGGCTCAATCATCAGGATGTTCTGAATGATGTCAGAATGAATGAAGCCCTTGATTTCTGAATTATGACACAGAACCAGAGCGTTGATATAGTCCTAAAGTAAGATATAGTCCTGAAGTAAATGTATACTGCTGTACTTGCTAGGTAAAAATGAACTGCTTCTAGTGCAAGGGCAAATTGATAATAGAGAAAAAATTATTTGCCAGATCAAGAACTAGATACCAAGTACCTAGAGCAACAGCAACTATAATGGGAGTTAATACCTACTTACATTTGATAATCTACAATTATTCTCCAAAACCCATCTGCTTCCACATAAATCAGAACTTGGCAAGTGGTCCTGGAACAACTGGGTGTCCATGTAAAAAAGAAGTCTAAATTTTGCCCCTACTTCACATCATCCTCAAGATTACTTCCAGGTAAATCTACTCGATGGCAACAGATGATCCTTTAGGAGCCCTGGTGGCACAGTGTTTGGAGGCCTTTACTTGTTAGCACCATTTTTGACTCTTTAATTTGCTGTTTCCCACTGTTTTGTTCTATGGAAGGGAAAATGTAAACATTCAAATAATTGTACAAATACTTCTGTATAACATAATGATTCTGTTGAAATTTTGGAATTGTCACATGATAGCTTGATTTGTCAGTTGATGCACAAAAGACTGAATTTGATAAATTGAAAAAAAGCTTTTAAGTTTTTGCTACTATGAATTCCATAAGGCGGGAAAATGAATTTGAAATTAAAAGGTAAAGAGTAGGAGCAACCACTCCCCACCATTATGAAATACAGACAAAAAATGGTTACAGGCTGCAAAACTGCCAAAAAAAAAACCCCCCAAAAACCAATCCAGCTGCTGTTGAGTCAATTCCCACTCATAGCCACCCTATAAGACAGAGTAGAACTGCCCCATAGGGTTTCCAAGGAGCGGCTGGTTGATTTGAACTGCTGACCTTCTGGTTAGTAGCCAAGCACTTTACCAATGTGCCACCAGGGCTCCTAACTCATACAGTGATGCTAATAATGTCAAAGTAGTTGTTGTGTGCTATAGAGTCAATTCCTACTCATAGCGACCCTACAGGACAGAGTAGAACTGCCCCATAGGATTTCCAAGGAGCGGCTGGTTGATTCAAATTGTGGACCTTTTGGTTAGCAGCCGAGCTCTTAACCACTGTGCTCCATCAAAACTGCCAATGGTAAATAAAAATTACCAAGAAATGAAAAAGTTGGTGAATGGATTCTTCATTTTTATCAATTTTTCATTTCAACTAATCTAATGCCTCAGTGTGCTTTCCACCATTTGGTTTTTCACTAAATTACTTTTGATCATATAACCTGGATCATAGCTTTCCATTTCTTCAGATGTCCTGAAGGTATATGATTTATTCCTCCAATCCTTCTCAAGAAATATCCCATCTATAGCCTTGCTTTTAGTCCCTAGGTGATGCAAATGGTTAACACACTCAGCTGCTAACTGAAAATTTGGAGGTTCAAGTCCACCCAGAGGCACCTTGGAAGAAAGGCCTGGTGATCTACTTCCAAAAATCAGTCACTGAAAACCCTACAGAGCATAATTCTACTCTGACACACTTGCAATCGCCATGAGTCAGAATCAACTCCACAGCAACAGGTCTGGTCTAGATTTGCTTTTGGAGGCAAGAAACTTCGCTTTCAGTCAATATCTTCTTAATTCATTACAGTCTCTTCTGTACCATGATTTCACTGCTACAAAACATTGAATACTGATGTGAATCTGTAGTAGTATTGGCAAGAACAATGCAGTTCTCAAAACAAGTTAACAACTTGACGAACTGTAGTTTACTTTTGCCTGAACCGCTGCTTTTGAGTCAGAACTGGCCGCAGTAATAGATTCCACAAGAAGCTACATTGCTACTAACCTGTGAGTATGAAAAATGTGTAGTCAGGGACATATATTGATTTTTTTTTTTTCTTTTAAAGTGAACTCATCTGCTTTAGAGTATCTTTCCAGAGCTCTAAACTTGTGCTGAGTTCATTGCTGGCAACAGTCATCCTGAAGTAGTTATTAGAAGGGAATCCAGGAGTTGTGCTCCTTACTGTGTGGACCTCAACTTGATGCATTTCTGATATGTCTGCTCCTCCACCATTAAGTATGGTTTGCCTGTGTTAATCTTCAGCAATAGACCTTTCATGCAATTAAGAAGGCAATGTTCTAAAGTGCTAGTGATTTCTCAAAATCCCACACATGTATTCTTTCACTTCTTTGTTCCTTGAGAATTTCATCCATTTCTATAGCTTTCTTTATCCCCTCCATACAGTCAAGCCTCAATTTTACTTCTCAGATCTTGACCTTTGTCCTGAACTCCAAACACATTTCTAACTCTCTGTCTGACATCACAACCTAGATGTCCTACCAGCACCTTAAATTCCAACATGATTAAAATGAACTCATTAATAATCCCATTTTTGTTGTTGTTGAAACTACCACTAGGTTCCCAGGATTAACCCTGGATTTTCCTTTGACTATATCTTCCTCACCCCTTACGTGCAATTAGCTGCCAAGTCTCCTTGCCAGTGATTTTCATATTCATCTCATCTTTTCCATTCTCATGTCCACCACTCTACCTCAGGTTCTTATTTTTTTTCTGGCCATGACTTCTAGAAGTCTCCTAACTGATCTTCTCACTTCTGTTCACCGTCTTCTATCCCATCCTATACATGGCTACACTTAATAATCCCCCTAAAACTCTTGAGGTCAGATGTGTTTTAGAATGCAGATTTTTCTTTTAACTCTTGGATATTTAGAAAGGTGACATAATGCATTATATTACATTAATGTTACATGTAATGTTAATATATTACATTATATCGCATAATTTCCCTACTGAGGACTGGGGCAGCATCCTGTAATAAAACACTGTTATTTCTGCAGTGAAATGTATGCATATTCACACTAAGTAAGACAGCTAAAGAAGATAAATGGTCTTATATCAGTTCAGGTTAAACACTGAGCCAAATGAATTCAGATCACATTAGCTTTTGTCCCCAAGTAAATATGAAAAAAAAAATTTTTTGTTTTGTATTTAGAGCTGTTTGGATTTTGGAATTGTGGTAAGGAATTGTAGACAGTACTAGATCAATCTTCCCCAAGTAATCATATCTCTCCCACTCCCTACTGGGCTAGGTATAAACTCTTCACCATGGTATTCAAATTCCTTTTCAATGTGACCACAAACTATTGTTCTCTGGTCTTATTTTCTACTCATCCTCTACGTATCTCCCCTTTTTTAACGTGGTAAGTATATGTATAAGAAAATACTTTCAATTTCAACATTTTTTACATGTCCAATTCAGTGACATTAATTACGTTCATCATGTTGTACAACCATCACCACCGTACAATTACAACTTTTTCCATAATCCTTAACAGAAACTTAGTGCCCCCAAGCAATGATTTCCCTTTTCCATCTCCCTCCTGCCCCTAGTAACCACTAATAAGCTTTGTTCCCTGCCAATTGTTTGTTGACATCTTTTCTATGTTTCCAGATATTTCTCCTCCATGAACTGCTTGATTCCTATTCTTGAAATAGTTGTTTTCTGGTCTGAATTCTTGTAGCAAGTTTTAGTTTCTCCTATGTAAAGTGAGAATGATACCACTTTCTTACTTCTCAGACTTGTTATTGGATTAAATAATGTACAAATGCACCTAATACAGTGCCTGATACATAGTAGGAACCCAATTGAGGTTAGTTCTTTCCTTTTCTTCTCCTTCCTTTTCTTTTCTTAGTACATACTGCACCTTATAGTTTTAAACATACTTTTGTTGTCCCCACTACTAGATCAGAAGCTTATTGAGGGGAGAAACTTGCTTATTGGAAATGTTGTCAATATTGAGTTACATGAAATGAATACAAATGATGTTACTAGAAAAAACTTCAACTGCCCCTCTGGATTATTTTAGGAAAGATACTTAAAAACTAATCTTAAGAAACATTAAAAACAAAAGCACAACTTATGATTCAATATTCAAAAATAAATATATTATGTTCGGTGTTCAAAATTTCCATCAATAGCATTCTAAAACGCTAAGATCATCCAGTGTGACCTCCTACATATTTCCCCCAGTTCAGATATTCTCTGTTCTGTTATTGCTTTCTCTTTCCTAACCTGGAGACAGAAAGGTTGTGTCTTTTTCAAGGTAAAACCTTTTACCTACACACTTGCTTCTATCCTCTGCCTCCTTTGGAATTTTACAAAATTAATCCCCTCTGTTTTCAATCTTGAACAATGAACATGCTCAAATCTTTCCTTTTTAAAATAACATCCTCTCTCTAATTTGATTCCCACTTACTTTACCGGCCAATCCTTGTTCTTTTTTTATTGAATTAATATCATGTTATTATGTAATCACCTTCTTAACCACTTTAAATCACCACCTGTCTGTTAGTTTGTCGTACTGTGGTGGCTTGTGTGTTGCTATGATGCTGGAAGCTATGTCACTGGTATTTGAAAAACCAGCAGGGTCACCCATGGTAGACAGGTTTCAGTGGAGCTTCCAGACTAGGACAGACTAGGAAAAAGGTCTGGTGATCTACCTCCAGAAATTGGTCAGTGAAAACCCTATTGATAACAATAGAATATTCTCTGATGTAGTGCTGTAAGATGAGCCTTCTAGGTTGGAAGGCACTCAAAACACACAGTGACCGCAACAATGGACTTGAGCATGCCAACAACCGTAAATATGGTGCAGGATCTGGCAACATTTCGTTCTGTTGTACATGGGCTTGCCATGAATCAGAGCCAACTCGACAAAAACTAACAACAACAAACCCCTTTAAAATTGTTTGGGCTAGGGAGAGGATACAAGGAAATGTAAGGGGGAAAGACATATAAACTGTTGTTGTTGTTAGGGGCAGTCAAGTCGGTTCCGACTCATAGTGACCCTATGTACAACAGAATGAAACACTCCCAGTCCTGCTCCATTCTCACAATCATTGTTATGCTTGAGCCCATTGTTGCAGTCACTGTGTCAGTCCATCTCGTTGAGGGTCTTCCTCTTTTTTGCTGATCTTCTACTTTACCAAGCATGATGTCCTTCTCCAGGGACAGATCCCTCCTGATAACATGTCCAAAGTATGTGAGATGTAGTCTAGCCATCCTTGCTTCTAACGAGCATTCCAGTTGTACTTCTTCCAAGACAGATTTGTTCGTTCTTTTGGCAGTCCATAGTATATTCAATATTCTCCGCCAACGCCGTAATTCAAAAGCATCAATTCCTCTTCGTTTTTACTTATTCATTGTCCAGCTTTCACATGCATATGAGGCAATTGAAAACATTATGGCTTGGATCAGGCACATCTTAGTCTTCAAGGTGACATCTTTCTTTTTCAATACTTTAAAGACGTTTTTTGCAGCAGATTTGCCCAACGCAATTCGTCATTTGATTTCTTGACTGCTTCTTCCATGGGTATTGATTGTGGACCTAAGTAAAATGAAATCCTTGACAACTTCATTCTTTTCTCTGTTTAGCATGATGTTGCTTATTGGTCCAGTTGTGAGGATTTTTGTTTTCTTTATGTTGAGGTGTAATCTATACTGAAGGCTGTGTTTTTTGATCTTCATCAGTAAGTGCTTCAAGTCCTCTTTGCTGTCAGCAAGCAAGGTTGTGTCATCTGCATACTGAAGGTTGTTAATGAGTCTTCCTTCAATCCTGATGTTGCATTCTTCTTCATATAGTCCAGCTTCTTGGATTATTTGCTCAGCATACAGATTGAATGAGTATGGTGAAGGATACAATCCTGACGCACACCTTTCCTGATTTTAAACCCTGCAGTATCCCCTTGTTCTGCTTGAATGACTGCCTCTTGATCTATGTACAGGTTCCTCACGAGCACAATTAAGTGTTCTGTAATTCCCATTCTCCACAATGTTATCCATAATTTGTTATGATCCACACAGTCGAATGCCTTTGCATAGTCAATAAAACACAGGTAAACATCTTTCTGGTATTCTCTGCTTTCAGTCAGGATCCATCTGACATCAGCAATGATATCCCTGTTTCCACGTCCTCTTCTAAATCTGGCTTGAATTTCTGGAAGTTCCCTGTCAATATACTGCAGCATCCGATTTTGAATGATCTTCAACATTTTGCTTGCATGTGATATTAATGATATTGTTCAATAATTTCTGCATTCGGTTGGGTCACTTTTCTTGGGAATAGGAATAAATATGGATCTCTTCCAGTCAGTTGGCCAGGTAACTGTCTTCCAAAGTTCTTGGCATAGACTTCCAGTGCTGCATCTGTTGAAACATCTCAACTGGTATTCCATCACATATAAGTGAACACATATAAGTTAGTATTTTTATATACAACACCACTACATATCCTATAGATAAATATATATATATATTTTTTTACTATTTAGCACACTCTTAACATTTGTTTCCAAAGTTGCTAATAAAGTACTGGTCAATTTGGCATTCTTTTATTTTTATGATTATAATCTTTCTGTTTCCCAGAATGATTACTAATAATTGGAAATTTGCATGATGCTGAGCTAAACAGAAGACTTAGAATGACACTATACGTTTTGCTTACAATTCTCCCAAAGACACAGATTCCTATGAAAATAGCACAGGAAAAAACAGAGATCTGTGAATTTAATTTCTGCTGATTTCCTTAAGCCTTCTGCTGGATTTACATTGTCAGCACACACATATGTGAATTCCCAAGAAATACAAGTAGAAGGAGAATAGAGAGAAGGGAAAAATATATTTGATTTCTTTATACAGTAATTATAGCTTTGTTCGAGGCCCTCAAGTATGAAGTTACTTATATCTATTTGTAAATCATCCATGTATATATGCATAAACCCACTCCATGTACGAGGAAGCATCTCAATTATCTGACATGTTGGATGATTCAGGTTTCTCATGATCCAAAGGTCAGTTCCTTAATTAACAAGGCTCTTTTAGAAACATTTTAGAGATGAGAATAAATTTTAAAAATGTTTTAAACTCATCTGATAGGCACAGTGGATTGAACATAAGCTAACCTCAGTGCACTGGGATTGTCACTGTGATACAAGGAAGCTCTCTCCAGGTCTGTTGATGTTCAGCCATTTCAGGGGATAGCATCGGATTAAGAACTGATGGTACTGAAGGAAGAAGTCCAAGCTGCACTAGAGGCACTGGTGAAAAACAAGGCTCCAGGAATTGACAGAATACCAATTGAGATGATTCAACAAAAGGATGCAGCACTGGAAGCACTCATTCATCTATGCCAAGAAATTTGGAAGACAGCTACCTGGCCGACCGACTGGAAGAGATCCATATTTATGCCTATTCCCAAGAAAGTTGACCCAAAAGAACGCGGACATTATCGAACAATATCATTAATATCACACACAAGTAAAATTTTGCTGACGATCATTCAAAAGTGGTTGCAGCAGTACACCGACAGGGAACTGCCAGAAATTCAAGCTGGATTCAGAAGAGGATGTGGAACGAGGGATATCATGGCTGATGTCAGATGTGTCTTGGCTGAAAGTAGAGAATATCAGAAAGGTATTTACCTGTGTTTTATTGACTATGCAAATACATTTTACTGTGTGGATCATAACAAAATTGGCCAAGAAGCAGTCGTTCAAACAGAGCAAGGGGATACTGCCTGGTTTAAAATAAAAAAAGGTGTACGTCAGAGTTGTATCCTTTCACCATACTTATTCAATCTGTATGCTGAGCAAATAATCCAAGAAGCTGGACTCTGTGAAGAAGAATGTAACATCAGGATTGAAGGAAGACTCATTAACAACCTTCAGTATGCAGATGACACAAACTTGCTTGCTGAAAGTGAAGAGGATTTGAAGCACTTACTGATGAAGATCAAAAAACACAGCCTTCAATATGGATTACACCTCAACATAAAGAAAACAAAAATCCTTACAACTGGACCAATAAGCAAAATCATGATAAATGGAGAAAAGAATGAAGTTGTCAAGGATTTCATTTTACTTGGATCCACAATCAACACCCATGGAAGTAGCAATCATGAAATCAAAGGGCGTATTGCACTGGGCAAATCTGCTGCAAAAGACCTTTAAAACGTTAAAAAGGAAAGATGTCACTTTGAGGACGAAGATGCACCTGATCCAAGCCATGATATTTTCAAATGCCTCATATGCATGTGAAGACTGGACAGTGAATAATGAAGACCAAAGAAGAATTGATGCCTTTGAATTATGGTGTTGGTGAAGAATATTCAATATACCATGGACCACCAGAAGAACGAACAAGTCTGTCTTAGAAGAAATACAGCCAGAGTGCTCCTTGGAAGCAAGGATGGCCAGACTTTGTCTCATGTACTTTGGACATGTTATCAGAAGGGACCAGTCCTTGGAGAAGGACGTCATGCTTGGTAAAGTAAGGAGTCAGTGAAAAAGAAGAAGGTTTCTCGACAAGATGGATTGACACAGTGGCTGCAACAATGGGCTCAAGCATAACAACAATTGCGAGGGATGGTGCAGGACCGAGCAGTGTTTCATTCTGTTGTACGGTGGGTCACTCTGAGTTGAAACTGACTCGACAGCACTTAAAAACAACAATTCTCCAGGTCTGAAAGGTGGGTGAGCCTCAGCTTCCACGTCTATTGAATGGCTCACCTAGCTTTCATGTTTTAGCAGGCGTTCTTTCCTTTTTCTTACTTTCGTTTTTGCTACTCTTGCTTCAGTTTTCTCTGCTTTCCCCCTTCCTGGTCATTATCCCTGATGCTTCTTTTAGTCTCTGCTATTGCAGAGGTTGGCTGCTTACTGATTTCTTCCTTCTGTTTTGCTTTTTTTTTTTTTTTCTTTATTGCTGTCTCTTCCTTTCTTGCCTCTTCTTTCAACTTTTATGACTTGATGGTAGCAGGGCTTAGGTTTAACGGCCATCATCACCCAACAAGAGCGTATCTTCTTTCAATCAGTATGCCAGCTAATCATAATGTATCTTTTAAATTTCATCTCTTTTTTCTTTTTATTAGGTCTGTCTTAGTTATCTAGTGCCGCTCTAACAGAAATACCGCAAGTGGATGGCTTTAACAAACAGAAATTTATTTTTTATAGGTTAGGAGGCTAGGAGTCCAAATTCAGGGTGCCAGCTCTAGGGGAAGGCTTTCTCTCTCTGTTGGCTCTAGAGGAAAGTCCTTGTCTCTTCTGAGCTTCTGCTCCTGGGCAATCTTCTTGTGGCTTGGAATCTGGCTTCCCCCCTTGTCTGCTTCTCTTGCTTGCTTTTTAAATCTGTTTTATATCTCAAAAGAGATTGACTTGAGCTCCCCAGGTGGGGATGCTGCAGATCGGCTGCTGGCTGAGCCAGCTCTGGGCAGGACCCAGTGCTCTTGCCTCTGCTCAGCTTCCTTTCGGCGCCGGGATGCCTAAGAAGGCTGGTGCGACGAACAAGGGTAAAAGCCAGAGCAAGGAACCAGAGAGACCACTTCCTTCCTTAGGTCCTGTGGCAGTTGATCCTAAAGGTTGTGTCACCATAGCCATCCATGACAAACCTGGCTCCAAACAAAATATTGTAACAGACCTGACAGTTGAAGCCATATATGTAGCTATGGCAGCACCTCCATCAGAAGGCGAGGCTAATGCTGATCTCTGCCACTGTCTTACCAAGGTCTTAGAACTCAGGAAGAGTGATGTGGTTCTGGATAAAGGTGGTAAGTCTTGCGAAAAGGTAGTGAAGATTTTGACCTCCACAACTCCAGAAGAGATCTTGGGGAAATTACAAAAGCAAGCCAAAAATAAACAGAGGCAAGAAATGAAAAATATATTGTTGACAAACTTTTATTGCTAACGACGAAGAGGCTGTTAAATAGGAAAACATATTTAAATTCACAGAAAAACATGGAACTATACTTTTAATAAATATTCAAAAGACTCAAAAAAGAAGTAGAAATTCAAGAAGCAGTGTGTATGGAATACAGGTTTTAAAATTCCTGACCCAAAACATCTTGGACCTTGTCAGTCTGATTTCACTGCATTACAAAATAACAGATCTGGAAAGGATATTCGTGATGACCTGATTTAACCCCTTTCATTTTGTGACCAAAGACCAAACCAAACCGGTTGCTATCCAGTCAATTTCGGCTCATAGTGACCCTGTGGGACAGAGTGGAACTGCCCCATAGGGTTTCCAAGGAGCGGCTGGTGGATTCTGACCGCTGACCTTTTGGTTAGCAGCCGAGCTCTTAACCACTGTGCCACCAGGGCTTTCATTTTGTGACAGGACTTCTAATATCTAGAGTTTGAGAGACTTATTCAAGATGGCACTGTGAAAGATGGGATCAGAAACCAGACCCCTGACTCCTAATTGAATGCAGTTTATCCTGATTGTAAATTATAATAATATTTCCATTCTTGCTTTACTTGTTTCTGGAATTATGAGGATTGCCTTCTAATCTAGTTTACAAGTGACAGAAGAAAACCTGTCACACTGGTTTGTAGTCTTACCTTGTATTTTAAATGCTTATCTAAATGCACAAATGTTTTGTACATCTTTTTAAAACTACACTGAGTATTTTATGAAAAAGTAAATAAAAATAATTAAGACATAATTTAATGTTAATTAAAAATTCAAGATGACATTGGAAAAAAAAGATTGACTTAAGACATACATTATAATAATCCTGCTTCATTAACATAACAAAGACAGTCCATCCCCAAATGGGATTATAGCCACAGGTTTAGAGGTTAGGATTTGCAACACAAATTTTTGGGAGACACAATTCAATCCATAACAATGTCCATTGGTATAATTACAGGCTTTAAAATGGTTTCTCAGTTCATGGTTTGTTCTTGAAGGTTGATAGTGCTTGATTGGATAAGTGAGTGATCATATATGTAGAAGTCATAGGCCTTAGAACTAGAAAGAACTAAAGATTGTCTAATCTGACTGCTTTGTCTTTTAAGTGGGGATACTGAAGTAAGTTACTTAACCAAGGCCACTCAAACATATGGTAGGAAAACTTATAGACCAAGACATACATCTGTAAATCTACATTTGGAAGAGAATCATATTAGCTCTTTCAATCAAACAAAAAAACAGTTGCCTTCTAGTCAATTCCAGCTATGACTTTTCAGAAGCAGATTTCCAGGCCTTTCTTCTGAGGTGCCTCTGGTTGGGTTCGAATTTGCCAACCTTTTGGTTAACTGTTTGTGCCACCTAATGCCCCTATTAGTGCTTTAATCCTATATATAATGCAAGGAGAGTTCAAGGAGCTGAGCAAGCAATTGTTGTTCAATAGTTTTCAGCCTCCTAGGGAAAAAAATCTGCTCCATTCTAACACATTGTGCTGTAGATTTGTCCCTAAATTTATACTTATAGTAAATTTATAGGGTTTTCTCACAAATAAAAGCTGTTTCCTTATAATTGCATTTATTTATGTATGTATAGAACATACAGTATCCGATTGCCTGAAATTTGCTCTATTTACTGTTTCATACACATTGAGTGTTTTAAATGACTAAATGACTGTTTTGGGTTGGAGTTAACACTCTGGATATCACTGAATCTTATACTTATTAAAAAAACTTAAAAATATTTTGCCATTAGAGAAATAAACATACAATAAAAATGTCCTTTTGTGTGACACTTACGTATTTTATTTTATCTAGAAAAATTGAATCTGAGACTTAGAAAGAAACTTAGAGATTTTTAGTTCAACTCTCCACCCAGCACAGTAATTTTCTAAGATTATAACTCTGATGAGTAACCAACTTCTGCCTGAAAACCTTCAGAGACTGGTACCATCCTCAGGAGGCAGCTGTTACTGTTGCTGGACAGCACAGTAGAAAGTTCTCTCTTGCATTGAATCGAAATCTGCCTTCTTTAACTTTTAACCCTTTATCCTAGTTCTGGTCTCTGGAGCAACACAGAATTGGTATATTCTTCTCTCTATGACAGCCCTTCAAATATTTGAAAGCAGATATTATGCCTTCCCTTATTCTTTCCTTCCCCAGTTGTTTGAATAATTTATCAAAAATTATAGCTTCTCCCATTCATCTGGTCATTTGTCATTTGATTACATTCTAATTGGTCAATGTCCCTCTTAAAATGTGGCATCCAAAATTGAATTCCATATTATAGATGTGGTTTAACTAGTCAGAAATACAATAGAACTGTCACTGGTAGTGATCTGTGGGTAGTAATTTCTCAGGGAAGCCTCATCCTTTAGACTGACTAAATCCCTTCCAAGAAGTTGACTCTTAAGAAAACACTTGGTAAACTGTACAGTGCTTTATAAATGAAATACTTTGTTATAATCCACTTTAAGGCTTTAAAAAATACAACAGCTACTCAGAGAATGTGTTTCTTCCGCCATGCTTAATTCCAAAATTTAGGTCTGCAGAGTTAGCAAAAAGGCTAGTAATATTTTTTTCTTTGGCAAATATATAGAAACACTTTAAATCTCAACCATTATGCTTGGACCTCAACTGAGTTGAACCAGTTTTACATAATTTAGTAATATTTGGAACATGCTTTTTTTGGGGGAAGCAAATGATAAATGTCACTTTGGGTCTGTGCATACTTATGTAATGAGACAATAATAAAATCTATTGGCAAGACATTTTAATAAGTAGAAGCATTTTTACACTTGAAGCAGAGCTTTCAGTATATAATCTATATTTCCTCCACTTTAAAGTATACTTTTTCCCATTATTTATTTATTTTATTTACGGTAAAAATATACACAACAAAACGTATGCCTGTTCATCAATTTCTACATGTACAATTCAGTGACATTGGTTACATTCTTCACGCTGTGTTACCATTCTCGGTATCTCTTCCCAAAGTATTTCACCACCACTAACTTTAGGCTCACTACCCCCTAAACTTCTCATCTGTGCTCAAGATTTCTGATTTAAACTTTTTAGTAGAATGGGAACCCAGTTTGAATATGGTTTAATTTTATCATCTATCTAATTCATTCATTCATTCTCAATTGCTTATTGAATTTTGATTATGTGTTAAGGACTTGAAAAAGACATTAATAAATAGTTTTTTTTCCCTTCATTATTCCTAGAAGGGGTTTTGTAACTCTTTTCTAATGTGCTTGACATGAATTTACACCCTAAACATTCTGATTAAGGATTTAATGCACCGTTAAATGGAATTATCTCAAGACCAGCTATAACCAGTTACAGCTGGTAAATACAAATGTGTATAAATATAATTGTGAAATATCCCAAATCGGAAGATGGTAAAGATGGGGAGCCCAATACATTACTTGGCACATAATAGATTCTTAATCAATATTTGCCATATGAATACTGAGTATTGTTATTGTTGCATGCCCTCGCGTTGATTCAGACTCATAACGACCCTATAGGGCACAGTAGTACTGTCCTCTAGAGTTTCCAAAGCTATAATCTTTTTTTTAAATTTAATTATTTAATTTATTTACTGTACTTTAGAGAAGGTTTACAGAACAAATAGTTTCTTATTAAACACTTAGTACACATATTGTTTTATGACAATGGTTAACAACCCCACAACACGTCAACACTGTCCCTTCTCAACCTTGAGTTCCCTATTACCAGCTTTCCCCCGTCTCCTCCTGCAAGGCTGTAATCTTTATGGAAGCAGATTGACACCTTTTTCTCCTAAGGATCTGCTGGGTGGGTTCAAACCCCTGACCTTTCAGTTAGCAGCTGAGCACTTAACCACTGCACCACCAGGGCTCCTTACTGCATATTAAAACCAAACAGAACCAAATCCATTGCCATTGAGTTGATTCTGACTCATAGTGACCCTAGACTACAGAGTAGCACTGCTCCATAGAGTTTCCAAGGCTGTAAATCTTTACGGAAGCCAACTGCCACATCTTTCTCCTGCAGAACAACTGGTGGGTTCCAACTGCAGACCTTTGGGTTAGCAGCTGAGCGCTTAACCACTGTGCAACCAGGGCTCCTTTGGCAAAGCACTTGGTGTTACAGCTGGAGGTTTAGTCCTATAGATTGATGTGCTGTTGTTCAAATGATGTGGACACATCTGGGACTGCGCTGTATTTTAAGACCTCCTATCTCTTTTTGAGGAAACCCTGGTGGTGTAGTGGTTAAGTGCTATGGCTGCTAACCAAAAGGTCAGCAGTTGGAACCCACCAGTGCTTCTTGGAAACTCTGTGGGGGCAGTTCTACTGTGTCCTATAGCGTCACTATAGTTGGAATCGACTTGACAGCAATGGGTATCTCTTTAGGAGGAACATTATCTCTTGGTCAAAAAATGACTACATTTTCTAAAGCATGATAATGTTGTGGTGGTTATAGTTTGATTTGTAACATGTATCAAATACTCTAAAGAACATAAATTACTTTTAAGTACATAAATATTCAAATAAAAAAATCAGTTGTTTAGTACTATCTACACTGGGAAGAAATTTATCAAAGAATGTAACCCAATAAATCATTCCTCAGGATTATAGTATTCTGATATTCACTTAGAAAAATAAGGAAAGATTAGAATTCTGGAGACTCAGCCATCTATTGGCATTCCCCCTCCCCTCCCTTTTTTGGGTTGTAAAAGGTAAATTTTATTCTTCTTTTTTTTTTCTTTTTTAGAGTCCTTGGGTAGTACAAATGGTTAACATGATTGGTTCCTAACCAAAAGGTTGGAGATTTGAGTCCACCTCAAGGTACCTTGGAATAAAGGCCTGACAATCTACTTCTAAAAAAATCAGCCCTTGAAAACCCTAAGGAGCATGGTTCTACTCTGACACACATGGGATCACCATGCATCCACAACTTTCTTTTTTTTCCTTGTTACAAATTTTGGTGACTGGGGCCTCATAAATTGGAGGGGGTCTGTTTTTGAAAATCAGATTTGGAGTCACATAATTTAAATTTATACAACAAGGTACAGAATTTCCCTTTCTATTGAATTTTCTTTCCTTTTAATATAGTGAAACCTGTGAGAGCCAGAACGTCACAGGACTGCCTCGTTTTTCCAGATCTCACAAGTTTTCCGCCTTTGACAAGGTGCAGTCTTACCACTTTTCTATCGCTCATTTTAGTGGAAAGTATTTGAATTTGCCTTCTCTGACAGGTTTCTGCCTTATACAGGTTCTTGTTTTCACAGTAGTTTTTATTTAACAAAAAATTATTATCCAAATAGATAAACCTTTCTAGAGAAAGACTGAGACTTCTTTTTTAATTTTGTAAGCTTGATCTTAAGCTAGGTATTATTTGGTTAATTATACAATTTAGAGACATACATAGACTGAAGAAATATAAATATTCTAATAGCATCTAGTTGTTATTGTTTTGGGCTATATGGATGTGTGGGCTTTTATATCAATATTAGTGTTTTCTAACTTCATAGTATTTTCATCCAGCAAAGAACTGTCTCTTTTCTGAGTAAATGAAAGAAAAAACTTGCTTATAAATGAGGCCGTTTTGCATATTAATTAGGAGGTCTTTGAACTCTAAGAGTAAAATCTGTTAATACTTTGGGTATGGAACAATTATGCATTCGAGGACTTTAATTTTATGCTAATAATGTGGCAAGCTTTACATTTTTCTTTGTTTTGTTTGCATTTCCTAAATATAATTTGATGCAAATAATCCATCTATGTACTGCATAGAGTGTGTCAGATGGTTTCCCTATAGTTAAGATTGTATCAGCATTCCTATTATAAATCTCTATTACCCATGGTTTATAATTTAATTGAAACAAACCACTGCAGGCAGAAACTCGACACTTAGGATTTCAGGCAAAAAGTAATATTTCTCTTTTAAAAATTGCCTCCCTATTTAATTTTATAGTTAACGGAAATATAAGAAGGATCATCCTGGAGCTGATTTTGAACAAAGCCAGTCATTGTCTATGACTAAAATAGTTTCTACATAAAAGTAGTTGATATCTTACCACTGGTGTTTAACCACCATGTTTAACCAGATGAAAAAAGAGAATAATGGAATCTGTTTCTCCTTTCTCTACACAAAAAATACACACTTACAAATAGAACAAGGAAATTGTCTAAGACAAGACATCTGTAAAATATGTAGCTGACAATATTATCTGAAGAGTGAAACTTTTTGTTTGATTTCAAAGTGCATACTTTACTCCTTTCAGTGGGTCTGGGTTAAGACTATGGAATCTTCTTTTTGTCAATCTGAGATATAGAAGAGGGCAGAGGGTGGGGGGATGTGTGCTCTGGGATTCTTTACTTTATCTGCCATATAAATCTTCATCTTAGTTTTATGCTTCAATTACCTTGACAGGATCCAGGAGTTAATTAACAGGCATAGCAGTTTCAACCTGCTTACACAGTAGAATTGAGAAGATCAGTCTTTAGACACATGCTGGTTTTGTCATCAGCTTTTGAACCCAAATCTGTAGTGCAGAAAGGTTAACCTGCCAGGTAATATGCAATCTCAAATCAAGACTTCATCATAGCTTTTTCAAGCCCAGTGAGACAAAGAAAATGTGAGCTAGTTAGAACAAGATGTACTCTATTTTCCTCACCCCATCAACCTTTTTCTATTTAATTCTTACTTGTAATGCTGAATATGAAATATATGCTACGATTTCTTAACCCCAAAAGTCACTGGAAACTTGCTTTAAAATGGGCTGTCTCTAACTGTGAAATGTACTGTGTTTCTACATCAGTTGCCTTTAAGACCCTGTCTCAGTCATCTAGTGCTGTTCCAACAGAAATACCACAAGTGGATGGCTTTACAAAGAGAAATTTATTCTCTCACAGTCCAGTAGGCTACAAGTCCAAATTCAGGGCATCAGCTCCAGGGGAACACTTTGTCCGTTGGTTCTGGAGGAAGGTCTGTGTCATCAATCTTCCTTTGGTCTGGGAGCTTCTCTGCGCAGGAACCTCAGGTCCAAAGGACACGCTCTGCTCCCGGCACTGCTTTCTTGGTGGTATGAGGTTCCCAGGTGTCTCTGCTCGCTTCTCTCTTTTATATCTTAAAAGAGATTGCATTA
>NW_004443994.1:11557326-11579236 GCF_000243295.1 Trichechus manatus latirostris
AAAGAGATTGATTTAAGATGAACCATTAAAAAAAAAAAAAAAAAAGACCCAACATTAATCCCCCCTGTGCCTGTCAGTTTGTTGTACTGTGGGGGCTTGTGTGTTGCAGTGATGCTGGAAGCTATGCCACTGGTATTCAAATGCCAGCAGGGTCACCCATGGTGGACAGGTTTCAGCTGAGCTTCCAGACTAACACAGACTAGGAAGAAGGACCTGGCAGTCTACTTCTGAAAAGAATTAGCCAGTGAAAATCTTATAAACAGCAGTGGAACATTGTCTGATATAGTGCCAGAAGATGAGCCTCCCAGGTTGGAAGGCACTCAAAAGACGACTGGGGAAGAGCTGCCTCCTCAAAGTAGAGTCGACCTTAATGACATACATAGATGGAGTCAGGCTTTTGGGACCTTCATTTGCTGATGTGGCATGACTCAAAATAAGAAGAAACAGCTGCAAACATCCATTAATAATTGGAAGGTGGAATGTACAAAGTATGAATCTAGGAAAATTGGAAATTGTCAAAAATTAAATGGAACCCGTAAAGATCGATATCCTAGGCATTAGTGAGCTGAAATGGACTGGTATTGGCCATTCGGAATCGGACAATCATATGGTCTGCTATGGCGGGAATGACAATTTGAAGAGGAATGGTGTTGCATTCATCGTCAAAAAGAACAATTCAAGATCTATCCTGAAGTACAACGCTGTCAGTGATAGGATAATATCTATACGCCTACAAGGAGGACTGGATAATGCGACTATTATTCAAATTTATGCACCAACCACTAAGGCCAAAGATGAAGAAATCGAAGATTTTTACCAGCTTCTCCATTCTGAAGTTGATCGAACATGCAATCAGGATGCATTGATAATTACTGATGATTAGAATGCGAAAGTTGGAAACAAAGAAGAAGGATCAGTAGTTGGAAAGTATGGCCTTGGTGGTAGAAATGATGCCGGAGATTGCATGATAGAATTTTGCAAGACCAACGACTTCTTCATTGCAAATACCTTTTTTAACCAACATAAATGACAACTATACACATGGACCTCGCCAGATGGAATACACAGGAATCAAATCGACTACATCTGTGGAAAGAGATGATGGAAAAGCTCAATATCATCAGTCAGAACAAGGCCAAGGGCTGATTGCAGTTCAGACCATCAATTACTCATATGCAAGTTCAGGTTGAAACTGAAGAAAATTAGAACAAGTCCACGAGAGCCAAAGTACAACCTTGATCCAACCGAATGTGGAAATTATTGAACAATATCATTAACATCACATGCAAGCAAAATTTTGCTGAAGATCATTCAAAATCGGCTGCTGCAGTGTATCTACAGGGAACTGCCAGAAATTCAAGCCAGATTTAGAAGAGGACGTGGAACAAGGGATATCATTGCTGACGTCAGATGGATCATGGCTGAAAGCAGAGAATACCAGAAAGATGTTTACCTGTGTTTTATTGACTATGCAAAGGCATTCTACTGTGTGGATCATAACAAATTATGGCTAGCATTGTGAAGAATGGGAATTCCAGAACACTTAATTGTGCTCATGAGAAACCTGCACATAGATCAAGAAGAAGTCATTCAAACAGAGCAGGGGGAAACTACGTAGTTTCAAGTCAGGAAAAGTGTGCATCAGGGTTGTATCCTTTCACCGTACTTATTCAATCTGTATGCTGAGCAAATAACCCAAGAAGCTGGACTATATGAAGAAGAAGAGGACATCAGGATTGGAGGAAGACTCATTAACAACCTGCAGTATGCAGATGACACAACCTAGCATGCTGAAAGTGAAGAGGACTTGAAGCACTGACTGATGAAGATCAAAGAGCACAGCCTTCAGTGTGGTTTACACCCCAACATAAAGAAAACAAAAATCCTCACAACTGGACCAATAAGCAACATCATGAGAAGTGGAGAAGTGATTGAGGCTGTCAAGAATTTCGTTTTACTTGGATCCACAATCAACACCCATGGAAGCAGCAGTCAAGAAATCAAAAGATTCATTGCATTGGGCAAATCTGCTGCAAAATACATCTTTAAAGTGTTTAAAAGCAAAGATGCCACTTTGAGAACTAAGGTGCCCCTGACACAAGCAATGGTATTTTCAGTCACCTCATATGCATGGGAAAGCTGGACAATGAATAAGGAAGACAGAAGAAGAACTCATGCCTTTGAATTATGGTGTTGGTGAAGAATATTGAATATACAACGGACTACCAGAAGAATGAACAAATCTATCTTGAAAGAAGTACAACTGGAATGCTCCTTGGAAGCAAGGACGGCGAGACTTCATCTCACATACTTTGGACATATTATCAGAAGGGACCAATCCATGGAGAAGGATATCATGCTTGGTAAATTAGAGGGTCAACAAAAATGAGATGGATTGACACAGTGGCTGCAACAATGGGCTCAAGCATAACGATTGTCAGGATGGCACAAGACTGGGCAGTGTTTCGTTCTGTTGTCCATAGAGTCGCTATGAACTGGAACCGACCCAACACCTGACAACAACATCAACAACATTATTCCACTTAATCCCACAACAACTCCCCAATATAGGTACCATCATTTTCCTAATTTTATCTGTGAGGAAGCTGAGGCTCAGAGATGTTAAGTAATTTTCCCAAGTTACCATTTCTATGGAGTCCCTGGGTGGTGCAGAAGGGTAATGTGTTCAACTGCTAACTGAAAGATTGGAGGTTCAAGTCCACCCAGAAGCGCCTTAGAAGAAAGGCCTGCAGATCTACTTGTGAAAAATCAGCCATTGAAAACCCTATGGAGTACAGTTCTACTCTAATACACATGGGGTCGCCATGAGTTGAAGCTGACTTGATAGCAACTGCTTGGTTTCCATTTATATAGGGTTAATTTACCTTTTTTCTTCTCAGAAGAAAATTTCTCTTTTGGAAGGATTGTGCTTCTTCCATCCTAAACATATAGTTGTGGCGGTGGTAATCAAAATAAAAGTTCTCCTGTCCTTTGGCTACAGGATGGCCAATCATCATGCCTGTCCCCTAGTCTGCCATGTGATTTGTTCATGGTTGGTCACATGATCTAGCTTGTCCAAAGTGGCATTTGCTGCCATACTTTTAATCGAAAAAACAAAAACAAAACCTGTTGCCGTCGAGTCAATTCCAACTGATAGCAACCCTATAGGACAGAGGTAGAACTGCCCCATAGGGTTTCTAAGGAACAGCTGGTGGATTCGAACTGCTGATCTTTTGGTTAGCAGCCAACCTCTTAACTACTTTGCCACCAGGGAGCCGTTTTAATTGAAGTACCAGGGAAATCCTTTTCACTCTGGTTATGAGGCTTGAAGAATGTAAGTTTAGTATTGCCTAAGTGGTTAAGAGTTTGGCTGCTAACCAAAAGGTCGGCAGTTTGAATCCACCAGGCGCTCCTTCGAAACCCTACGGAGCAGTTCTACTCTGTCCTACAGGGTCGCTATGAGTCGGAATCAACTTGAAGGCAACCGATTTCGGTTTTTTTTTTTTTTTCCTATAGCCATAGATTGAATCTGTGGGAATAGCTGGCCTGAGAGAATGAGGCCAACACTAGGAAGCAGTGCTGACAGACTCTGGGAGGGGAAGAGAGGCAGACATTGGGCAAAGGGAAGAGAGACAAAGCCCATGAGGAGATTCAAGTCCCTGGATCTAGACACTTCTGAGACAGAGCTACCTCTAGCTTTCCTATAGTTTGGTGATGCAAGCCTTGACCAAAACCTTTTCCCTAAGACAGTTTGATTTTTTTTTCCCCTAAGACAGTTTGATTTTTTTTTCCCCTGTTGTTTGCAGTTAAAAGGGTATTAACTGAACAGCTAGAATCAGGATGCAAACCCAGATCTGACTGACTCTAGAGCCTTGAGCTTCCCTCCCAACCCTCTTCAGAGACAACCAGTGCTATGGTATGTATGAATATTTAAACTTGTGATATATATTGCCAAATTGTCATCCCTAAAGGCTTTACTAATTTACACTTCCCCAATATTTACGTGCCGGATATCTTCTCTTGCCCCTCAGGGTTCTGCGCTCTGGGAAGCTGACCTGGGACTACAAGTCCCTTGTTGTTGTTAGCTCCCTTACCCTCTGGCTTATGGGAGGGCTGTGTTTATGAGTAGCATTGGCAGGAGACGCGAGGGAAGGAAGATTGTTAGGTTGAAGTATTGGTGGCAAAAATGGTTAAGCGTTTGACTACTAACTGAAAAGGTTGGCAATTTACACATTCAGAGGTGCTTGGAAGATAGGCCTGGCGATCTGCTTCTAAAAGGTCAAAGTCTTGAAAACCCTATGAAGCAGTTCTACTCTGCACACATTGGGAGTCCATGAGTTGGAATTAACCTGACTGCAACTAACAAAGACAATAAGAGTTGCTTCTCCTGGTTCTCGCTGTGGCTTGCTGAGGGCTGCCTCTGTCCCTGGACCCAAGGTCAGAGCTCCTGGTAGGTGAGCCTCTCTGCTCTGCTCTGTCTCCTTGCTTCAAGCCCTGGGGGCTGCACTATCCCTGATGGTTTCCTTTTACCCTGGGTGCATCCTTGTGAATAATCTTTTCATTAAACGCTCTTCAGATTACCCAGTTTAAACGTACTCTTTGTTTCCTGTCTCAACTCTGAGTACTACCACTTGTATTCCCTCCGCATTTCATGAGGGTTTTGCCCACATTTTGAATCATTTCAGTTCTCGTAAGGGGAAAATGATATCTTGTTTTAATTTATATTTTTTGATTATTATTGAGGCTGAACATCTGTTCATATGTTAATTGGTTATTTGCATATTTCTGTTAATTGCTTGTTAATATTCTTTGCCCATTTTTCTTTTTGGTGATCTCTCTTTTTAAAATTCCTATTATGAGGGGAATATTTTTTTCTTATTATATTTTCCAACTGGTTGTTGTTAGTATAAGTGAAAACGATTGATTTCGTATATTGCCATCCCTTGGAACTCTTTAATTAGTTTTAATATATTTTCATTGATTCTCTTGGATTTTCTCATATCATTTACAAAGAATAATGTTGTTTCTTCCTTTCTAATTTATCCCATGTTTCTGTATCTAGTTTTACTACATTGGCTATATCTTCCAAAACACTATCGAACAGTAAGAGTATTAGTAGGAATCTTCATCTTATTCCTGACTCTAACTCAGCTTTTCTCTAGTGTGTCTCACAGAACACTAATACAGAGAGATGCCCGTTGAGAACAGCTCAGACTCACGTGGGAAGCACTGCACACTCTGAGAGAGTCCCAGTGCACGCGAACATATTAAAGGCTCTGAGGGTGTTTTCTTTTGTCCTTGCTTAATATAGCTCTGGTACTGAATTTTATGTAGTGCATTATCAGCTCAATAATTTGCATAGGTCCTGGAGGGTCAAAATACAAACAAAATGTTTTGTAATAAAAAAGCTAACCCACTGTAGTTTTACGCAAAAAGTCAGACTGGATTATTCTAAGATTTATTTATTATGCCTCTTTTCAATGTTTATTAGTGTAGAAACATAACACATTTTGTATCTAAGGGATCATATGGATCATCTGCCTTTTTGACACTTTTTACCCTATAAAGAAATAATAGAGATGAAAAAAACTAACTTAAATGGGGGGATGGTTGTCAGGACATCATCTGTTCTCTCTGTGTCTCTCTCACACACACACACAAACACAAACAAAAAACCCACTAACCGACAGACCCCAAGATATCATCTTCTTACATGTACACTCTTCATTCTTAATTCCCTTCTCCTTTCTCTCCTTCCTTTCCTTTGTTCCTTCCTCCCTCCTTTTCTTTCCTCCAATACATGTTAGGTGTCTCCAGAGAAATCTTTCTCAATCATTGCTCCTTTTCCATCCAAGTTATAAGTAAAAAATTACTCTTATCGTTTATCTTAGTTATCTGGTGCTGCTATAACAGAAATACCACAAGTGGATGGCTTTAACAAACAGAAATTTATTCTCTCACAGTTTAGAAGGGTAAAAGTACAAATTCAGTGTGCCAGCTTCAGGGGAAGGCTTTCTTTCTCTATTGGCTCTGAGGGAAGGTCCTTGTCATCAATCTTCCCCTGATCTAGGAGCTTTTCAGCACAGAGACCCCAGATCGAAAGGACATGCTCCATTCTCAGGGCTTTTTTCTAGGTAGTTTGAGGTCCCTCTGCTCTCTGCTCACTTCTCTCCTTTATATCTCAAAAGTGATTGACGCAAGATACAACCTAATCCTGTAGATTGAGTCCTGCCTCATTAACATCATAGAGGTTAGAATTTTCAGCAGGTAGGAAAATTACATCAGATCACAAAATGGAGGACAACCACACAATACTGGAATCATGGCCTAGCCAAGTTGACATACATTTTTGGACAATTCAATCCATAGCATCATTGTTGATAAGAATAAAGTTACTATTCTGGATATATTGGTGCCCTGGTGACTCAGTGGTTAAGAACTTGGCTGCTAACCAAAAGGTTGGCAGTTCAAATCCACCAGCCACTCCTGGGAAACCCTAAGGGGCAGTTCTACTCTGTCCTATAGAGTCGCTATGAGTCGGAATGAACTCAACGACCATGGGTGTGTATTGCAGCAAAGAAAGGAAAGGCATTTATTTTTAAACTGACCATAACTGCATAAATAATGCACATTAATTGTTACGTATTCACATGAAATTAAAAACCCTAATATGGAAGTGGTAGCAGTGACCGCCAAAGACCTTGAAAAAGCTCTAAAGTCAACTTTAGAATTCTCATAAATGTCTCATCTACATTTGTTTTCTCTTCTAATTTAACATATTATTCCTAGAACATTTAAGAATAATAAGACTATATTTTATTCAATTTAACTTTTCATTTTCTTTAATTACTAGTATTGAAACAATTTTGCTGTCTACTGTACTTCATTGCAAGTCTTTCAGCTATGCTGTAAGGCTAAATTAAACTTTTATAGATTTTCTTTTTTTAAGGATAAGCCTAATCCCCACTGATTGCTTCTAGGGTAATATTCATTTTAAGTTTCAGAAAACTGACATGTAAATAAACTTTTGGAAAACAACTTACTTATCAATTGGCAATTTGCTGTTCAGTGAATAAACAAAACAATGCCAAAAGATGGACTCTCCCATTGTTACAGGATTTAGTTAGTTCAATTGGGCAAAATTTGTCTGTGTGAATTTGAATAACATTTCTAGGTAAATACAGATTTACAGAAATCCAGTGGTAACTCAACTTAATTGTTATCCCATTAGATTAGTAAAAAAAAAAAAAAAAAACCTCGTTGCTGTCGAATCCATTCTGACTCATAGTGACCCTATAGTACAGAATAGAACTGCCGCATAGGGTTTCCCTAAGGGGCTGCTGGTGGATTTGAACAGCTGATCTTTTAGTTAGCAGCCAAGCTCTTAACCACTGCACCACCAGGGCTCCAGATTAGTCAAAGATTCATATTTTTCATCTTTAATCAAATGTCTGTAATTTCTGAAATCAAAATTCCAATATTTAAAAGACTAGGTCCATGACTTTTTCCTAAGTGGAATGGCATACTGGAATTTTTTTTTTTTTTCTTAGCAGAGTAAGGGATGGTGTCTGGTAAAGTGCCTTTTCCATTAAATACGTAGATCTGTTAGAAAAAAGAAATCATTATTGCCAACGAATTCTGTTTTTTTACTTACTAGATGTAGTCAAGTAGCCTGGTACAAAAATACACATTATATTATTGGCCATAACATTGCTAGGTTTGTAATATAAGAGCTGCTAAATATATTTTGAATATCACAAAGACTGTTTCTTGCCAGAAGCACACTCTTTGTTATACCCTGCATCTCATATTCTTATCTTTTTCATAAGGAGTAGTGAATCTCAATAAAATCTATGGATTGTGTTATGTTTAAAAGCTACTTACTGAACCAATATTTTCACATATAAGATTAATAATATATGTGTAAACCTTTGAAATTTAGATTGGAGAGGTTGCTGCCTAATAAAACTCTGGTATTGAATTTTATACAACATATTACCAGTCTTTTAATTTTATATTCAAGTCCTGAAGGACCAGAAAACAAACTGAACAATATGCAGTTATCTGGATTAAACCTCAGTGGTTTTATGCAAAAATTCTGAATGTATTTAAGGTTTATGTATTGTGAAGACATTGTGTAATGGTAATTCATTTATTTCTTTGTTAAGAGTCTTTATCTAACGTTTAAAATTGTGAATTAAAAGTTTTATATTTATACCTGTTTAGGTGGACCTTTAGTTCAAGATGCAGCCTAAGGGAACCCTATAGTTATCAAGTACGTTTCATTCGACCATTTTTTACAGAGTTGGTATCTAATGCCATATTTATAAGACCATCAGTTATCAAACCATGTACAGGCTAAATTCGTTTTGAAGCTTTCAAGAGGTATTTTAATTAAGTTTTCAAAATTGCTTTTGGATCATCTTCGCAATTCTTCAGTGCTTTATTTCCATTAACAAAATAGTAATTAAAATTAAATTTTAAAAGAAATAACCACAGTAGGTCATGCTTTTATTACCTTGAGATATATAATGAACCTGTCCTATATAAAGACTGAGCTAAATCTGCTGAGAGGCTGGGGATAGTGTATTTTAATTAAGGTAATCCTTAGTTGCATCTAACAAACAGCGTTGCCACTTAGAAATTTAAGATCTTAGAGTGATGTGTATTAGTACATTACCTCAACAAATCTAATAGAGATTTAATACTTACGTTTGAAGGAGCAATTTGTCATAAATTAAGAACATTTGCATAGTAAATTTCAAGGATGTTATTCTTTGCAGTTTTCTATAATTAAGGAACACATTAAACATTAAAATTTTATAATTTTTGTAATGCTAGGAAAGCATGCTTTGTTATTAAACTGAGCTTCATTTTCAGCTGTGCATAACCCTATGGAAAAGTCCAGCTTTAATAAAGACATAATGAATGTTCTGTCACTAGATTTCTTTCCTCTTCAACCTTGAGCGATGGCTTAAGTATTTAAAGAATGTTTTAGCATGCAAAATGCACCTCTGAAGACATCTATTCAGTTGGATGGGAAGAGTATTTAATCATTTAAAAAGTAGGCCAAAGAGACTTAACCCAACCACACTGTTAAATGGTTATAAGCTGCATCATATATAAATTAAGTGTTCTCTAATTGGGGTGTATGAGTAGAATCTATCTTTAGTCAGCTAAGTGTTTACAGTATTAATATCTACTTTAAGTTAGTTAAAGGAATTAAAAAGCCCATTTTAATTAAGAATGACAACTTTATTCTCAAGCCTTCTTTTATTTTGATGATTAACAAGATAATTTTAACATTTGCATTTCGTCGATACAGAAAGAATGATTTTATGAAACATAGCTTCAGATAAGTTTCAACAGCCCAGTTAAGCTGTGGTCATGTGGATTTTTGATTTATGCTGGGTGCCTCTGGCACTTAGTCATTTGTTCCTGATAGTTACTTAGGGTCTGAAGGGACAGCTTCGTTGGAGAAGAAGGAATTACACCAGTTTACCTTAGACTGTTGTCTATAGCTGTAATAATAATGATAAAATATTTAGGTATTCAGTTTTATCATATGTTGGAGCCAGTGTAGAAGGTGTTGTTTCAAGCTCTTCTCATAATTCAGAGATTTGTATGCTACCGATATATTATTATTAAATGGGCTAAACAAGCCCAATAGTTATAATGTGTTAAAAATCTAAGTGATGGTAGTAATGGAACATGCTATTTGAATTCCTCCTTTCATTAGATGGGTAGCTTGAAGCTGTGGAAACCACATATGCCTGGGGAGAGTCAGCTGTGGGTTTGAATCTCAGTATCATGACTTACTGGCTGGGGGATCTTGACCCTTAACTTCTGCATTTGTATACTGGAAATAATGTTGTGAGGTTAAGTTCCCTCTTTCCTCAACTTTAAAAGGATATATTAATTTGGAAACTCTAATGGCTTTACGGAGCCCTGGTGGCATAGTGGTTAAGAGCTATGGCTGCTGACCAAGAGGCTGGCAGTTCAAATCCACCAGGTGCTCCTTGGAAACCCTATGGGGGCAGTTCTACGTTGTCCTGTAGGGTTGCTATGAGTCAGAGTGGACTCAACAGCAATGAGTTTTTTTTTTTTAGTGGCTTTGTAGTCAAGACTTATAGCAACTATTTCCTCCTCTGTCCCATTTTCATTACCACTTGTTTACCTCTACCCCTCATTATTATTTAAGAGTTGGAAAAACTAAAATGATTGATTAGGGTAAAACACTAAATAAGGCAAAAATAAAAATGAGCCGCAGACAAAAAGCAACTCCTACGGGCCACTTGCTCATCAAGTCAAGTGTTCCTGTGTGGGGTGGAGCACTGAGTTATACTACTTGGTGTGTTGGATGCTCAGTAAAACCACGTGATTGGAAGCTGGTCAGTTAGTAGACTGAATTGTGAGTGACCAAATCTCCATTCCATTACAGGTATAAGAGCTAAAAATAACATTCAACATTTCCTAAGCATTTTCTGTGTGTCAGGCACTGAGTACTTCACATTGATTAAGCCCATTTAATTATCACTACCACACTCTGATGTTGGTATTATTAATCAGTTGTCATTGAATTGACTCTGACTCATGGTGACCCCATGTGTGTCAGACTAAAACTGTACTCCGTAGGATTTTCAATGGCTGTTTTTAGGAAGTAGATCATGAGACCTTTCTTCTGAGGAAACTCTGGGTGTACTTGAACCTCCAACCTTTTGATTAGCAGCTGACTGCGTTAATCATTTGTACCACCCAGGGACTGCACTGGAATTATTACCATGCTCATTTCACTTATGAGAAAACTGAGGCACAGAGAAGATAAGAAAATTGCCCAAGTGAGGAAGTGGTAGAACTAGGAAGCTAATCTAGGCCATTGAAAAGCTGTTAACCACTTTGGCGTTCTGCCACTTAACGTTTTGTGGCCTATCTAAGGAGAATTGCTGCCAGGATACATATGGGGCCCAAATCTTTCCTTCAGGGTTTATGTTTTAGGTTTGAGGTAGGCCAAGTGGAGGACACACATCAGGAAAGAGTCAAATAGAGAGAAGTCATGTCACATAGGATTTGGTGTCAGCAGATGTGCCCGCGTGTTGGCTCCGAAACGCCCTAGCACAACCTCAGGTGAGTTACATAAGCTCTCTGAGTACCCTGCTCAGTAAAACGATGATCCTAATAGCTCCCTCATGGGGTTGTTGTTTTATGTCACCTGCTTAGTGGATGAGAAGCCCTGGTGGCACAGTGGTTAAGTGCTTGGCTGCTAGGTGAAAAGTCAGCAGTTCAAACCCACCAGCAGCTCCACGGGAGAAAAATGCAGCAGTCTGCTTCCATAAAGATTTACAGCCTTGAAAACTCTATGGGACAGTTCTACTCTGTCCTATAGGGTCACTATGAGTCAGAATCGACTCAACAGCAACAGGCAATGAGTTTGGTTTGGTTTGGTTTACTCAGCAGATGCCTGGCCACAATACGGGGTTTATACCCTGTAGCTATTACTATAATTTGTCCACTTATTTCATCTTAGAGAAGTAAGGAATCTCAGCAGTACTGTTTTGCCCTGAGTTTTACCATTCAAAAGTGAAGATTTACTTCATTGTTGTTAATATTGTTGGTCTGCAATGTCCCTAGTTTCTATGATATGAGTTTTATAATCAAGTTTTTATATAAATATAACTTTTTCTTCTGGTGTATAGGCACTTGGATGAGATCAGAAGGCTCACTGTATGAGGATAAGTCAAAAAGTATTGCTACAAAGTCATAGAAAACTTTATTAAACAAAAGTATCAAAATGGGAAGCTATTGTTTCTTGACATATCCTCCGTCTAGGTCTATACACTTCTGAAGGCAGTGTTTTCCGCTCTCTAACCTTTCCCAGAAGAATTCTGCACTTTTCGATTTACACCAAGTCAAAATGGCAATTTGGGCCACCTCGAGGCACTCAAATCGTGTTCCTTTTAAATGTTCTTTGAGTTTTGGGAACAAAAAGAAATCTGAAGGGGCAAGATCAGTGTTGTAGGGTGGATGGGGTAAGGTTTCCCAAGGAAATTCTCCTAGGACAGCCCTTGCTACCCTCGAAGAACGAGCAGGTGCGTTGTCGTGATGGAAAAAAATCCTGGCGCAACATTCCTGGTCTTTTTCTCACCAACGCAGTTTTCAGTTTTCTTACAACTTCTTCATAATAAGCCCCTGTGATCGTCCTGTGTCTTTGGAGAAAATCTATCAAGATTGCCCCTTTGGAGTCCCCCAAAACAGTTGCCATAACCTTCTGAGCAGTCTTCCCTCTCTTGGCTTGTCTTTGAGGTCTTCCTGACCTTCCTTAAGAGGCTTAATCCATTTAAAAACTGTTGTTTTATGTGGGACAGCATTCCCATAAAGTTGTTGCAAAGCTTTAGTGATTTGGGAAGATGTCCACTTGAGTTCTATTAAAAATTCGATATTAGCCCTGACCTCAAAATCATTTTCTTTTTCTTTTTTTCCATAGCACAAAAGTATCTTTCGTTCTGAAGGCACTCGAATGAGACTAAGATAGGTGTATTACTGACAGAACTGGTCTGCAGCCATCCACTGATCGCAGAGACATGTTTAAACACGTTTTGTTTGGAATAAACCCATACATGTATGAATTGGACCTCTAGTAGCAATATTTTTTAACTTACTTTCACGTGTGATGGTTAAGATTGTGCATCAGGTTTGCTGGGCCATGATTCTCAGTGGTTTGGCAGCTATGTAATAGTATAATCACCTTCATGATGAGATCTGTTATGAGTAGCCAATTAGTTGAAAGGGAGTTTCCTTGGGGGTGTGGCCTGCATCCAACATGGGTGGAGTTTCTGGCAAAGTTCACTGGCTTTTGCTTGCTCTGGATCCTGCAGCTGGCTTCTGTTCATCTGACTTCCAGTTCTTGGAACTTGAGCTAGCAGCTTACCTGCGATTCTTTCCTGCTGATCTTGGGATTTTTCGGTTTCTGTAGCCTGTGATCTGGTGGTCCAACATCTTACCTGCTGATCTTGGATTTGCCAGCCCCTGCAGCTATGTGAGTCAGAAGAAGCCTCCAGCCTGACCCACGGACTTGGGACGTACCAGCCTCTGCAACCGCATGAGCCATTTCCTTGATATAAATCTTTCTCCCTCTCTCTCTCTCTATATATATATGCTTCACTGGTTTTGCTTCTCTAGAGAACCCAGCCTAAGACACTGTATAAGCCCAAAATATATATTTTTTTATTGTACTTTAGATGAAGGTTTACAAAACAAACTAGCTTCTCATTAAACAGCTAGTACATATATTGTTTTATGACATTGTTAACAACCCCATGACATGTCAGTACTCTCCCTTCTAGAACTCGGGTTCCCTATGACCAGCTTTCCTGTCCCCTCTTGCCTTCTAGTCCTTGACCCTGGGCTGGTGTGCCCCTTTGGTCTTGTTTTGTCCTATGGGTCTGTCTACTCTTCGGCTAAAAGGTGAACCTCTGGAGTGACTTCATTACTAAGCTAAAAGGATGTCCGGGGGCCATACTCTTAAAGCCCAAAATATTTTTATAAAGCACCTATTTACAGTTAGGAGTCCCTGGGTGGTACAACCACTTGGCTGCTAACTGAAAGACTGGAAGTTTGACTTCACCCAAATTTGCCTTGGAAGACAGGCTGAGTGATCTACTACTGAAAACCAGCCATTGAAAGCCTATGGAGCACAGTTCTACTCTGACACACCTGGAGTCACCATGCGTTAGGGTCGACTCAGTGGCAGCAGATACTGTACTATTTGCAGTTAACCTGTGTGATAACACTTATGGGAGTTAGTGGTGATTAAGTCGAGTTTGGATGGAGAGTCCTAACACAGAATGTTTTTATTTGGAAAGAGAGGAGGGGGCTTCAGTTTTTAATTTCAGTAAATATTTTTGAAGCACCTACTATGTGTAAAATACTGTGCCTCACCCCGCGGCTAGTGTGAATACATTTCATTTTAAGTGAACACTAAGCAATTGGTGGAGGCTGTCTGAAATGCTGTGTTAAGGTGGATTGTGATCCTGGGCCAGTAAGAAAGACTCAGGGGGTGGGGGCAAAATTGTACTAGGTATTTGCTGCTTATGATGTAAGTACAACGATATAACCAAAATCCAGACCCGAGTCATTTTATATTAGAATATCACTGTATTTTTAAGGGGCTTTGGTGATCTTGACTATTATGAACTTTTTCTTTATTACACAGGCTTACATGATTTTGGTATATTTTGCCTCATCCATAACATCATTTTATACCACCTGTTAAGACTAGTGTACAGAAGTTTATCTTCAAACAGAAGTTACTAATTATCTTCAGGTATATAACATAGTCCCTGCCGTTTAGGAGTTTAGAGTTTAAAATAGATAGTACTAAGACCAGAACACCATATAAATATCAAAGAGGTACAGAAATTGAATAAAACATGTTGTATTTCCAGAAATGTCACTCACCTACCTTAATCAGCATGTGTGCTAGTAATTTTTGCTTCTGTTTCTGCAAAAACTGAAAGAACTAATGATTCAACACAATGGGGAAAAAGCAAAGATGTCACAAGATCATACAGTTCTTTAAATTTGTTTTTTCCTTATCTCTTACTATTATTATGCTCTTTATCTATGATTGCTGCTCTAAAATACTAACCTTTTTAAAAACACTCATCACACAGTTGGTTGCAGCACCGCTATCTGCCAAATTGTAGCATTCTGAATGTTTATAAGTCTTTGGGAATCCCCAGTGGGTCTACCTAAATTCGCTGAAGAGAAAGAAAAATTAAAATCATTGTTTCCCCTTCCTGCTTTATTCACAGAGGGAACGGACTTGTTTATTAAGAACAAACACCGGAGGTGAGAGATCAGGAATTTGTAGGACAAGCAGCAGAGTTCTGCTTTGTTTAATGCTATCAGAAGTAGTGAGTCCAACAATCACCATGAACCATCTCAGTGTCTGAGGAGAAATTGTGTGAACTCTCAGTCAAAGGCATTGTCAGTTTTCCATTAGTAATGAATTATAGGAGTAATTTCATTAATTTCTTCACCTCTGTCGTCAGTACATGTTAGTGTAACTTGCTCAACCAAACATCAAAAGAACCATTGCATTTTAACCTTTTAGTCTTTTACTGTGTAACCGGAAACAGCAGAGAAATAAATTAGTATAACATCCCTTTAAAAAATGACTGAAGATAAGCAGTGGACATAATTTTTTTTCCTGTTTTTAATTTAATAGCAGGTTTATGGTTTTATGCAAAACCATTCACATTACATTTGACCCTCTGGGAGCTGCCTTTTTTTTCCCCCTGTGGGTATAATTTTGAGTCTTTAATAATCTGTTGTTAAATCTAGTCTGAGTTTGATTAATGAATTGTGATGAGCCAGTGCATTAATTTGCAGGTTTGGTCTAATGCCCTAAAAGGCTGCTTTGTTGCTGATGTTATTAATGCTAGACTCTTCAGAAAGAGCCATGGGACGGCAGTGTGCCCCAAATAATGGACAAGCTACATCTCTAGATGTCCCAATGATGGAGCTATAGTTCTAGAAGTGACTATAGAGCTATATGATATCAAGAGAGAAAATCCTGATCTAGCTTTATGCCCTGGAACAGGGAGCACAGATGTCCAAGGGGTCTCTGGGTGGAATTCAGTGTATGTGTATGGGTGCGTGGGTGGGGAGGGTCTATAAATTTACACAGGAAAAAATTATTTTTGTTTTCATTAACCTCTACCTGAAATTTTGCATTCCATTCAATTATAAATGTTGGCAACAAACTACAGTAGTATTAGCAGTGTCTATGATTTTGTCATCAGAAATCACAGATCTTTTTGAAACCCATGACAGGGTTGTAGATACCTGAACATACCGTTTATACTTGTCACTACTTCAAAATTATAGTAGTTATTAGGAATGCTGTAGGTCTCGCTATTTAATGTGTTAATAAAGAAGTATATATATATACTGTATCACACATTTAAAAATGGAACTATATTTAATGTAATTGGTTTCCTTAAAATCTGACTTTATGCATTTTAAAACATGATTCTGAGAAGGTGTCTATGGCCCCCAAATGGTTAAAACCTTCTTTCTCTAGTGACTATTGTCTGTGCTGCTGTCTTTCCCTTTGGTGAATGCACACCTCACCTATATAGCTCAGGGCTCTATTTTCATAAACAGGTCCAAGGTTCAAACATATTCTCAAAGTGGCCAGATGTTAGCAGCCACTGAGTTGTGTTCACATTATCAATGTTTTCAATTATTCCCCTCCTCACTTTCCTCCTTGAAAGCTCTTGCAAGTCATGAAATGTTTGTCTTATTCACTGATATTTCCTAAACACAAACTATATTACTTGACACATAGTAGGCACTTAGTAAATATTTAATGAACAAATGAACATTGATAGATTTAAGAGGAAATATTTTTCCCCTCATCTGAATGAATGTGGGATTTTAAATCATTTAAAAAATGTTATAGAATCTGGCATCCACATTCTAAAGAGTTTATTGCACCATAAAAGATATTTACAAGGGATTAGAAATGTTTATAGGAACTGATATTAACCAGTTTATTGTCCAGCAGCTCAGCTGGGCTGAGCTTTTCAGAGCACTGTTAGACTTTCATAACTGATTTCTTGAAAGCATTGTTATAATTAAACAAAGAGAACTGGAATTCTCTAAAGGCAAATAGAGTTGCAGAGAGGACAATTAGATGAAAGAAACAGATTAGCATGTATGTTGGGAGTGTGCATAAATGTGTAGATAGATATGTGTGCGTGTCTCCCTGTGTGAAGAGACCCAACCTGGTCAGAAAGTCATTACAGCTATACATTGCCTTAGAGATTATTTTTCAATTTAATTTAACAAGTATTGAAACTGAAGCACAAAGAGGTTAAATGATCAGTGACCTCCTAATTGTTAAATCCAATAAACCCTTCGAGAGCTTATCTTACTTGACCACACTACTGCATGTCATGTTGTTTACCTTTTCCTTTTTCTTGAAGCCTGTATATATGCTGTTTCCTCTACCCAGAAGGCTCTGCTTTCCTGCTCCTTCCCATCTCTGCCCCTTACTCTTCTCCTGGAGAACAAACGTACCACTAAGCCCTCCCAGTTTCCACCCTTGAAGTTGAGTTTTGCTCTTGTTCAGTGCTTCGCAAATTTCTTTTCATTATCTCTCCACTAAGAAGCCTTTTAAGACGTTTTTTTCTTTAGTTTTCGGACAGTCCCTTGCCAGCTTCCCCTGGTGGATATTTAATACCACAAATATACAGTATATCTGCTTATGTACTGTGGCCTTTTGGAGGGCAACAAGCCACCATAATATCTAAGAATTTTTGACCCCAAGGACCAATTTTCCCCTCCTGCGGTAAATATCACTCCCACTGAGAATACATGTTCTGTTGTTGAGAGCTTTCGAGTTGGTTTTGACTCATAGTGACCCCATGTGACAGAGTAGAACTGCCCATAGGGCAGTAGTTTTTACCAGAGCAGACCACCAGGACTTCCCCTCTTGGAGCCACTGGGCAGGTTCGAACTGCCAACCTTTCATTTATCAGCTGAGTGCTTAACCATTGCACCACCAAGTCTCCTCATGCATATTCTAGTAGAACCCAAATGTCCCTAGACTTTCCCAGCCTGTAGATTCAAATGTGGTTACAAAGACCACGACCTTCACCCATTTGGCTAACAGAAGTTCCATTCTTTTCCAAGGAATTTCCTCCCTCTCAAAACTCCTCAGGGGTGTTTACCTGTTTTTATGAATTAGTCTTTGTTTCCATCTCCCTGTTGCTACCTGTAGGGGAACTGGAAATACAGACCCTACCCTCAAGGATGACTGGAGAACAGCTGTCCTCCATTTCTCCGTTGGTCATGATGGCTCAAGCCTGGCAATGTGCGGCCGGTGGGTCGTGAATCTCAGAGCCCTCCATCCTTGCTGCCACCACAGCTGCCTGGTGGGATGAGGATGGTGGTCACCGTCACTGCTCTTGCTGCTGCCACAAGGGCCTGTATTTGCCGGCCTTGACATAGAGAGTTCTAGTAGAGTAATTGCTTAGCCAGGTGTGTACCACAGCACCTGAAATTGAAAGACATAACTCTTTCAATTCCCATCTCACACAGCTATACTCTTCAATGTGCATGCAAGATACCAAGTGACTTGCAACTTCCCAAGTGCTTCCTGGTTTCCCTGGCCTCTGTGCTTGGCTCAGGCTGTTCCATCTTCCTGGAAGGCTGGCTCTTCTCCTCCTCACCTAGATAACTATACTTTCAGTTGCAATGTCAGCTCTTTCCTGAAGTTTCTCTGACACCTCTTTAGAGTCTACGTGTGATACCCCTCCTGCATGCTCACATGGTGTTTTGGAATCCTAGAGTTATTACATGTTGTTAGCTGCCGTCAGGTTGGCCCCTGACTCATGCAATCTCATTACAACTGAACGAAATGCTGCCTGATCTTGCACCCTCCCCATGAATGGTTGAGATCAGACCATTGTGATCTATAGGGTTTTTATAGGCTGATTTTCAGAAGTAGATCGCCAGGACTTTCTTCCTAGTCTATCTTAGTCTGGAATCTCTGCTGAAATCTGTTCAGCATCATATAGTTTACTTGTCTGTGTGTCCCACCGTATTCTAAGCTCCTTGCAGGCAGAGAGCATATATCTTACGGTTGCCAGATATAGCAACTTAAAATACAGGGTACCAAGTTAAATTTAATTTTCAGATAAGCAATGAATAATTTTTAGTATAAGGAAGTCTCATATTCGAATGTTTGAATATGGTACGTACATATTCAAATATTTAAATATGGGACATACTTAAGTAGGCATCCCTTATTTCATCTGATAATCCTAAGAACATGTCTTTTTTTTTTAACTGTATTCCTAGAGCCTAACACAGTCCCAGTCATCTAGGAGGCATGCCACAATGTTTATAGAATGAATGAATGTTCATTGTGATATAGCAGTGAACAAAACAGACACAAGTCTGTGAATGTAGATAATAAATAAATAATAAAATCTATAGTATGTTAATGTGGATAAGAGCTACGGAGGAAAATAAAACAGAGAAGGGAACTAAACATGTCTAACACAGAATTGATTTTTTTTCTTGCCTGACTCGCTCTATGTCTAGTCTTTCTCATCTCAGTTGATGGCAACTCCATTCTTCCAGTTGCTTGGACCAAAACCCTGAAAGCCATTCTTCTTTTTCTTATACCACTCATCCAACTTGTTAGGAAATCCTACAGGCTTTAACTTCAAACTATGTTCAGAACCTGACTACTTTTTACCGCCTCTACTGATACCTCCCTGATCCAAGCCACCATCATCTCTCACCTGCATTACTGCAAGAGCCTCTGAGCTGGTTTCCCTTCTTCTGCCCTTGGCCTTCTGTACCCCATTTTCAACCCAGCAACCAGTACTAGTCTTTCACAATGTAAGTCATATCATGCCACTGCTGTCTCCAAAACATTCCAATGGCTCTTCATTTTTCTCATTCTAAAATCCAAAGTGGTTAAAATGACCCTCATGCGTCGTCATGCTCTGGCCTCCCATTATCTCTCTGACATCACCTCCTACCAGTCTTTCCCTCTTAGCTGACCAACCATCTCAGTGTTCCTAGGACTCTCCTGGTGTTAGCACTGAAAGTCCTACATCACAAGAAACCTCTCAGTCCCTTGAAAACTGGGACAGTTTCTCACCCTACACACTGCTCTAGCTATACATGCCTTCTTGCTGCTCCTCAAACACACTCCTCAAATACTCCTACCTTTGGACCTTTGCACTTGTTCTCCCTGTTTAAAGTGCTCTTCCCCTGATGTCTGCATGGCTAATTTATTACCGTCTTCTAAGTTTCACTCAGTTGTCATTTTCTCAATAAAGCTTGCCATGACCATTTATTTATTAATAATATTTTATTGTATTTTAGGTGAAAGTTTACACAGCAAATTAGATTCTCATTTAACAATTTTTCATACAAATTTTTCTGTGACATTGGTTACAATTTTCACAATGTGTCAACATTGTCATTTCCATTCTGTTCTGTTTCCATTAATCTAGCTTCCCTGCCCTTCCTTACCTTATCATCTTTGTTTTAGGGTAAATGTTGACCTTTTGGTCTCATATAGTTGATTATTTAAGGAAACACAGTACTCACGGGTGATATTGTTTATTTTATAGGCCAATCTATTATTTGAATGAAAGGTGACCACTGGGAGTGGCTTCAATTCCAAGTTCAAAGGGTACCTTAGGGCAATAGTCTAGGGGGTTCCTCTAGTCTCTATTGGTCCAGTAAGTTTGGTCATTTTTAGTGATTTGAGTTTTGTCCTACATTTTTCTCCCTTTCTGTCCAGGACCTTCTATTGTGTCCCTGGTCAGAGCGGTCAGTAGTGGTAGCTGGGCACCATCTAGTTCTTTTGGTCTCCGGCTAGATGAGACTGTGGTTCCTGTGGGCTATTAGTCCTGTGGACTAGTTTCTTCTTTGAGTCTTTGGTTTCCTTCATTCTCTTTTGTTCCAGATGAGTAGAGACTAATAGTTGTATCTTAGATGGCTGCTTGCAAGGTTTTAAGACCCCTGACGCTACCCATCAAATTCGGATGTAGAACATTATCTTTATGAACTATGTTATGTCAGTTGACCGAGTTGTCCCATGAGACTATGGTCTAAGCCTTCAAACCCAGTGAACCAATCCTGCAGGTGTTTGGTTATGTCTAGGAAGTATCCATAACTCTGCCATCTGCCCCCTATGGAACACCCTATTTATAATTACACTTCCCTTCCCATCCCTTCTGAATGGAAATGACTAACACTTTTAACCTGCTCAAGTTTTAGTTCCATAGCATTTGTCAACTTCGAGTATATTGTATGATTTATTTATGTTTATTATTGTCTCCCTCACAAGAATGTAAGCTCCATGAGGGCAGGAATCTTTGTCTGTTTTGTTCACCGATTTGCCCCAAGCATCTAGAACAGCTCCTGGCTCATATTAATGCTAGGTAAATATTTGGTGGATTGAATAGAAGAAGGATAGGAAAGTTGTCATGGGTGGAGGGAATTACAATGGTAAACAATGGCCTGAGAAGAAGGTGATATTTGTGCAGAGATCTGAGGAAGTGAGGAATGAGCTGGGTGAATCTAGGGGAAGAAAATTCCAGACAGAAGGAACAGAGAGTGCAAAAGTCATGGGTCTGGAATGTGCCTGGCATGTTCTGGCAAAAGAAGCAGGAAGACTAGAGAAGAGTCAGCAAGGGGAGGTTGGTAGGAGATGAAGTAAGTGAGGGGGTGTTAGTGAATATCATGTAGGGACAACAGCCATAAAGATTATTTGGCCTTTATCGTGAGTGAAAGGAGAAGACAGTTGGACAATTTTGTGGACAGTTGTGACATTATCTAATTCAGCTTTAACAGTCTCACCCTGGTGGCTATGTTGAGAACAAACTGTAGAGAGCAAGTGCAGCACAGGAACACCAGTTAGGAAACTATGAAATAAACCAGGAAAGAGATGCTGTTGGACTGGACAACATTTGTAGCTAGGGAGGTAGTGAGAAATAACCAGATTGTGGATATATTTTGAACAAAAGCCAATAGGAAATGTGGATGATTTGGATGTAGGGTGTGAGGAAAAGAGCAGTAAAGTATAATTTCTACTTATTTATTTTTAAACTTTTCATTCAAATATAGCATGCATACAGAAAAATACCCAAATCATAAGTGTACAGCTTAATGGATTTCTCACTAAATGAATACACTCATGTAACCTCCTCCCCCATCAACACATAGGACATTGCCGTCTTCCAAAAGGTCCCTGATTATGTTGCCTCTTGGTCATTATCCTCCCTTCCCAAAGGTAACCACTATCACTGACTTTTCCCACTAAGTGCAGCTTTGCCTGTATTCTATAAGTTTTAATATGTCATATTTTCATTAT
>NW_004443994.1:11579336-11597922 GCF_000243295.1 Trichechus manatus latirostris
AATTTCCATTTTGATTTCTTCTTTGACCAGCTTCCAAATATTTGGGGGAATTTTCTAACTTTCTGATTTCTACATTAATTCTACTGAAGTCATAGAATAAATTAAATGATGTCAATGTTTTGAAATTTATTCAGACTTGGGAACTTGTTTTATGGCCTAGCATACAGTCAGTTTTGGTGTATGTCCCATGTTCTCTTATTAGATGCTATCTTAGTTATCTAGTGCTACTATAACAGTAATACCACAAGTGGGTGGCTTTAATAAACAGAAATTTATTTCTCACAGTTAAGCAGACTAGAAGCCTGAATTCAGGGCACTGGCTCTAAGGGAAGCTCTTCTCTCTCTGTTGGCTCTGGAGGAAGGTCCTTGTTTTTTCTGAGCTTCTGCTCCTGGTGGCTTCTGCATCATGTGGCTTGGCATCTCTCTTCCCCCATCTCTGCTTCTAGCTTGTGTTTAATCTCTTTCATATCTCAGGAGAGATTTGCTCAAAATACACCCTACACTAATGCTGCCTCATTAACATAACAAGGACAACCCATTCTCAAAATGGGATTATAACCACAGACATAGAAGTTAGGAATTACAACACATATTTTTGGGGGATGCAGTTCAATCTATAACAGATGCAGATATACATACATATGTAAAGTCAAGTTTATTAATTGTGCTATTTAGTCTGATTATTCAATAAGTAATTTAGAAAAGTGAATTAAAGTCTTACACTATCATTGTGGATTTATTTGTTTCTAATGTTAATTCTGTCAATTTTTGCTTTATATTTGGAGAGAATAAAAATTTTAGATTAACAGTTAAACATCATTATGAAATGGCCTTTTTATCTTTAATAATAGTTAGTGTTCGCACGATATTTCGTTTTCCATTCTTTAACTGTCAAACTTTCTGTGTCCTTATGTTAAATGTGTGCTTATTTAAGCAACATATAGTTCAGCTTCTACTGTTTCATCTAGTTGGACAAACTTTATCTTTTAATCAAAGTATTTAGTCCATTTACATTTAATGTAATTCCTGACATATTTAGAGTTATATCTACCATTTCAATATCTTTTTCTATTAGTCCCTTAAATGTCTATGTTCCTTTTTCTCTTGTTTCTTACCTTCTTTTGGCTCAAGCTGGTATTTTTTATTATTTCCTTCTCACCCCAATTAGCTTTATTTGGCTTTTATTGTTAGTGAAATGAGAAGCCAATTGGACAATTTCATGACAAGGTGGCCTTAGTGAACATAGAGGTAACTGAATAATAATATGACGATAATAATAATTATTCTTTTTTTTTAAAAGTTATCCTAGACATTGCAACATGCATCCTTTACTTAATAGATTCTAATTTAAATTAGTAATTTTACCAAGTCCCAGACAATGCCAGAATTTAAGAACACCTTAACTCCATTTATTCCCTTTTGCCATTTAAGTTATTGCTGTTATGAATATTAATTCTATGTATATTTAAACCCTACAAAATATTATTGCTGTTTTGTAGTGAATAGTCATTTATACTTATATTCATATTTATCTTTCTATTGCTTTTCATTTCTTCATGCATTTCTGTCTTTCCACCTGGAATCACTTTCCTCCTATTTGAAGAACCCTTGCAATATTTTTTTCAGTGTGAGTTTGCTGACAGAAAATTCTTCTTTTTTTTTGATGCCTTTACATTTGAAGGATATTTTCAAGTGATATAGAATGCTACATTGTCAGCAATTGTCTTTCAGCACTTGAAGATGTCATTCTATTTTCTTCTAGCTTCAATGGTTTCTGTTGAGAATTTAGCTGTCACTGTTACTGTAGCTTCTTTTTTTCTGGGTGTTCTTATGATTTCTTCTTTGTCTTTTGGTGTTTTACTCAGAGGTGCCTAGGAATGTATTTATCCTGCTTAGGGTTTGATATTTTTCACCTGTTTTGGAAAGTTCTCAGACATTTTCTCTTCAAATATTTCTTTTGTCCTCATATTCTTACTAATCCATTTCTGGGGTTTCAGTTATAGTTACTTTAGAAGTTTTGCCATTTCCCTTATGTCTCTTGTACTCCATTCTGTATTTTCATTCCGTTTTTTTTTTCCCTTTGTGATTTGGTCTGCATATTTTCTACTCAGATATCTTACAATACTAATTTTTTTTAAAATTGTTTCTTATCTATTATTTAAGTGTTTGCCTGCTAACCAAAAGATTTGCAGTTCAAATCTACCAGTCACTCCTCGGAAACCCTATAGGGCAGTTCTACTCTGTTCTGTAGGGTCACTATGAGTTGGAATTGACTTGATGGCAGTGGGTTTGGTTCTTTGTTTTTTAATCTGTTATTAAACTCTTCACACAAGTTGTTAATTTTAATTATTCTATTTTTCAGTTCCAGAATTTCTATTTGGTTTTTTAAAAAATAGATTCTAGTTCTCTGGTGAAGCTACTTTGTCACCTGTTTTCTGAACACATTGATCCATGTTTGATAACTCCAGTATCTGGATCACTTGTAGCCCTGTTTCTATCGGCTTTTTCCTTTTTATCTATTTCTTGGCATTTTTTAATTGAATTTCAGAAATTTCATTTGAAAAATTGTAGAAACCGTGGATGATGCTGTCTTTCTTTAGAGAAGATTCAGCTTATAAACAGGCAACTAGAACAGGGGCAGAGAAACTCAATCCAATCAATGTCTGACTGAAAAGAGATTGGGTTTCAGAATTTGTAAGGTTCTAGGGTCATCTGTTGAGTTCAATTTGCAACCTGGGAAATCTTTGGCAAGTTACTTAATGTTTTAGTACATCAATTTTCTCATTGATAACATAAGAGGAAATAACAGTACTTTCCTCACAAGATGGTTAAGAGGACTAAATGTGTTATTACACAAAGAGTACTAAGAATAGCTCCTGGCACATAGTGAGTGGCACATAATAAGTGTTTGCTAGAGTAGCTATTATTTCTTGTCCTGAATAGACAAAAACATAAGGCCAAGTCTTCTTCTACTAGCCCTGCATTTAACAAATATCAGTGGCAGTGGTTATTGATAGAATTCAGTATATGAAAAGATTAGCCCTTGCTGGAGGATAACCAGTTAACTAAGTGCCATTCAGTTGACTCTGCCTCATAGTGACCGCATGTGTGTCAGAGTAGAACTGTGCTCCGCAGGGTTTTCAATGATTGATTTTTTTGGAAGTAGAGCACTAGGCCTTCTTCTGAGATGCCTCTAAGTGGACTGGAACTTTCAACCTTTGGGTTAGCAGCTGAATGCATTAACCGTTTGCACCACTCAGGGATTCCTGTTAGAGGGTGGGATTGGGAAATAGAATGGAATTAGTATACACTTAAAACTCTTGCTATATAGAAAATAGAGTCAAAGATGTAATGCAGGTATTTCAGTGCCGGTCCAAAGTTATCCCCAGATATTTCGATCAACTCTCGTAATTCTAGGTGGAGTGTCAAGTCTTATACTGTGGAGGGGATTCCAAGGACTGGTCAGTTTCCTGCCTGATGTCCTTGGAGTGGTAGTGAGGGGTGGTTACAGAAAGCAAAAACTAAGGAAGGAGGAGTGAATAGCCTCTAGTACTCTCTTCACTCTCTCAGGCTTGTCTGTACTTCCTTTTGGTCTGGTGCATTCTTCATTTAGGTTTTAGGGAAGATGTTGCATCAAAACAAGAATTAGACACAATTGCATTAGTGAAGATACCAACTAATGTTTCTTTCGCACTCTTACAAGAGTCATGCTAGTAAGATCATTGCAGTTTGATCGGATTCCAGGTGCATGATTATGCCACAGACACTGTACGTGAAGCAATCTGTGTGTTGACTGGTGATAAATTGATAATCTCCTACCCGACTAAGCTAGTCCACAGAGAGGCAGTTAATATGGTGAAACTTCAATAAAGTCAGCTGTCAATGCAATAGATATTGCAGGTGAACTCCTTGATCTCTCATTGTAATCCTTTGAATCTCTGTTATCCATCACTCTATAATACATTTGTTTAGCAGGGAAATAGGCTTCTAAAATCTCACCATCAAAGTAAGCCTCAACAAGAACATTTCTAAATCTGACATACAAGTCTCAACAACACTGTCAGAACACTATTTAGCTATCAAATTTAGTGAGGTGATGTAAATTTACAGAAGAATGGCAAGAGATTGAAAAGTGTTCCCCTTTGTTTTCTTGGACAATAAAAAAGTTTTCGAAGCATATTCTTCCCTGCTTTCCCTACCAATCAGGTATTTGAGCAGCAGCTTTTGGTTCTAAGCTTCTCCCTTTCCCCTGACAGGTCAAAATGCAGACTTTCAAAAGTTTATAGGATTTGCCTATTGCTAAGTCTTAATTGGTGCAAAGTGGAGTAAGAACTAGATTATGGGAGGAACAGCTTTATTTTCATGAATGGAAGAAAAACTTTTAGAAAACAAATAATATTGGCAGATGTTTTTACTTAGGAGAAGGAATTTGATTGTTTTTGGTTATGTAACACTTGGTTACATTGTCAAAATGGGTTATCACCTCAGTAATTCTTTCGGGAAAACGTTTATCCCACAAGGGCCAAAACTCGAGAGTAAAACCAGTCATGTCTTCACTTAGCATTTCTACACTGTTACCTTTTTTGGAGAAGACATTTGCTCTTCCCGTAGTATATTTTGAATTTATATGAAAATTCTAATGAATGATCTTATTGTGTGTGGTTCAATCTCCTGAGGGAAGAATTTTCTTCTATTTAATCTCAGGAAATAGGATCAGCACTGCCAAAGTATTATAGAGCCCAAGGAAACACTTTATGTATTTGAATTAAGCAGCTTTAAAATTGCTTAAAGGGATCTTGCTAATTAGAATTCCAATGGAGAAAGCTTGGGAAGGTTTCAGACTGTATCTGAATCTACTTCTCTTCTACTCCTGGTGGGAATTTTGAAGGGATTTTGAGCAGTTTCCCTAGGCAGTCAATTACAGACCTTCTTTTCCCAATAATTTTTGAATTCATTATTCTCAAATATCAAAATGCATAAAGGAAAAGATATTCTTTAAGCTAACAATGGGCTCAAATATAGCAATGATATTGAATATGGCACAGGCCGCAGTGTTTCGTTCTGTTGCACATAGGGTCTCTGTGAGTCGGAATCGACTTGACGACACCTAACAACAAACTATTGTATAAGAAACAGTGATTCAACCAAAGGTTTCTTACAGCTTAGAAAAAATTGCAGTCTGTCTCATCTTTATTCCGAATAGTTCTGGGAAAAGTGTGGAGTCAAAACCTTCTGACGAAGCTGATCTCATAATAGCACGCTTCTTGAGGACAGGGACGTGTATGCTACATCTTAACTTGTAGTTAGAAAATCAGCCAGTGAAAGCCCTATGGATCATAACATGCTGATCCACAACCAGGCGTTTCGTTCCCTGGTGCATGGATGTGAGTCAGAAACTAACTCGACTGTAGCTAGCAACAACACAACAGCTTCCCTCAGAGCACCGTGCACAATATTTTGTACAAAATTTATGTTCAATGAACAATTGTATTGATTTATGATTGCCTTGAAACATATTTCTTACTTAGGTGTTCCAGAGTATTCTCATAGTTCAGACAAAGATGGGTTGTTTCAAGATATGTTTCAAACAATCTTTAGACTATTTTACCTGTAGTTGATTTATACTAATAGGACTTTCTTGGAGTCAGTAGAATGCTTCTAGCTAAGGATGGTTGCTTTCGCTTTTGACCCTATCCTAAAAAAAATTGATAAGAGGACTGGGAAGCAGGGGAGAAAAGAATATTTTAAATATATGATACATTATTATTTCCAAAAAGAAAATTATATCTAACATGATAATTAAAGAAAATTTTCACGGACTTATTGGAGGTACAGTATAATATGTTTAATCACAGTGATAAGCAGTAAGTTGAAAAACTCCTAAAAGAAGTAATAATAATAGCTAATATTTATTGAATACTTAGATGAGCCAGGCAATGTGCTAATCATGTTACATGACATTATCATAGATATTTTTCCACAGCAATCCTAGAAAGTGGGCACTTTTAAAAATCTTATTTTTTTCAAATGGAAACTGATATACCAAGAGTTAAATAACCAGACCTGAGTCACATATTCCAGTGTCTATTCAACAATTTGCAACAGGTAACTAATTGTATTTTAGGCCCAGCTTAATTTCTTTCAGTCCTAGGTATGAGATGTTTCCAAAGACTTGTCAGAAAATATGATGCCACATCTATCTCCTGTTTCCAATCCATATTCAGTTCTCCAGTCCAGGACATCTTAAGTCATTGGACTCTGGGGAATTTAAAGAGCTCACCAAGGCACTTCATTTGTTAAATACTCTCAAGTGTGTCTTCATGTGCTATGTGGAATTCAACTAATTTGGAACTCGATGCCATTGCATTTGGGCAGGGTCAGTCCACAGGACAGTCAGAGGTATTCTCAGAAAGAAGGAAGCTAGAACATCCAAGGGAGGAACATAGAGGTAATAAACCAGTATTTTTGGTTACCACAGAAAGGATGAGCTTAAGGAGATTAATACACATTTTAAACCTTTTTGTATTAAAAAAATGATAGATCAGTTTTATTAGATTTGGGAAAGACTTTAATATGGTTCCTGCATCCATAATGCTGAGGCTGTGACCAGATAAGCAAGAGAGCAAAAGAACTGGGCTCTCTTGCTCAGCACCATATAGAGCTGGTGCATAGTAAGCGTCCAATTAGCATTTGTTGAGTGAATGAAGGAAATTGGTATTAAGGGAGATTTTTCAGGACACCAGATCAAAATACTAAAAACATGATCATCTCGAAAGGGCATTAACTTTGGATTTACTTGTACAAATAGGGAGGACAGTGAGAGCAGCAATGGGGAGAAGCAATAACCAAATGCTTGCTTGCTCCAAGATTCATTGTGTTCCTTCACTAACTTACTTCACAATATAAAGGAGGGGACTTGTATAAATGGGGACCTATAGAGCCAATGGGGCTTTTGTTTGATCTTTCAAACATATTTGTTTCCTAATTTGCCACCTACACTCAATAGTAATTGTGAGAACAGTGTGGTTGGATAATCTTAGACAAGTCACTTAACTTTGGCTTCTTATCTATAAAAAAAATGGGATTGGAACAATAGAGGGTCACGGACAGAGCTGAAGAAATATTCAGAACAAAATTCTAACTCACAAAAAAAGACCAGACTTACTGGCCTGACAGAGACTGGAGAAACCCTGAGAATACGGCCCCTGAGCACCCTTTCAGCTCAGTAATGAAGTCGCTCCTGAGATTCACCTTTCATCCAAAGATTAGACAGGCGCATAAAACAAAAAGAGACTAAAGGGGCACATCAGCCCAAGGGCAAGGACTAGAAAGCAAGAGGGGACAGGAAAGCTGGTAATAGGGAACCCAAGTGGAGAAGGGAGAGTGCTGACATGTTGTGGGGTTGTTAACCAATGTCATAAAACAATATGTGTGCTAACTGTTTAATGAGAAGCTAGTTTGTTCTTTAAACCTTCATCTAAAGTACAATTAAAAAAAAAAGGGATTGTAACAGATGAGTCTTGAAATCTATTTAAGCTATAATATTCCTGGATTTTCTTCTTTTTTCCGTCTTCTCTGTTACTTGCAACCCATACCCACTGACTGGGTTTTATAAATGTTGGTATGTATGAAGTTTCTGATTTTCAACCTTATCTGCAAATGGCAGGAGTACAGAGAAAAAAGCAAGAGATTGCTTGGGGTGGGTTGGCAAACTATAAAGAGGTAATCGAAGGAAGATTGAAATCCTGACCCTTTGTTTTGAAGAGTTTAATAAGATGAAGAATGGATTCTCCAATAGAGGGGACTGAGCAATGGTTTTCTTTCCTGCAGCAGGGATGTTATACAATGCTCTTGGAAAGGCCAGTCAGAACCTCATGTCTTCCAGTCCATAAGCGGGAGACCTTTTCCCAGCTGGGTCCCACTCCCCACCCTGACTCAAGCACTTGTGATGAAGGGGCATCCCACTGTTCCCCTCTAGGAGTCCTGGGCAACAAGACTCTCAAGATGAGGATAATCTTTCAGAAAGAGGTCAACAGGCTGTCATAGCCAAGGACTTAATGTTTGTCTCTATTTATCCCTCTATGCCAAATAAGGATTTGCTTTGCCTTGGTTTAGGAATTATCCTGTTGGTACAAGCAGCTGCAGAGCTAGTATGATAGGGGGAGGGTGAAGAGGGGAGAGATTATCAAGTTTATTTGCTAAAGTCTCACTTTTTGAAAACTTAATTATTTCAGCTATTGGTTTCTAAGTTTCATAAAGTTATGAGTATTGAATTTGGGGGCATTATTTCCAATGAGCTCTGGAATGTGTATGGAAAAATTAATGTAACATCTGAAAATTAATTGTTTTAAAAATAATGAATAGCACTCTATTTCACCTTAAGAGACTTATAGATTTAAAACATGTATTTTTAAAAACTAGATTAAAAAATGTAAATTAGTGATAATCCTCCCGTGAATTAGGAAACTCATGCCTTTGATAATAATAATGTTTACATGGAACTAAAAGAACTCCTAGTATAAATGTCTACTTCTTAGATCATACTGCGTCCAGTTGAATACTAATTGGGAGCACCTTCAGAACTCTTCCAAAGAGTCAAGAACTACAGATGGGGATCCAAACAGAAATGTACAAGTGATCTTGGTAAAAGAGGGCTTGGCATGAAGAAGATGCCCAATAATATTTATTGAATGAGTAAAACTGAAGCAACTGAATGTTTGGAATGAGGAGGCTTTTGATGCTTACAGCATAACAAAAGGGAATGGTTACTTCATGGAGGATACCATAGTATAGATGACTTGTGGAACTGAAAGAGTGGTGAAGTAGGTATCTGAAGTCCTAGTTAGCCTCTGCTGCAGATTTGTGTCTGTGGATAAGTTATTTCACCTTTATGGGTTTCCTCTCTGTAAACAAAGAAAGAGATTGTCAGTGGTTTTCAGACTGTGATTAGCAGAGGACCTCTTTTTCCCCCCACAAACTAAGTCTTATGAAGAATTGTAACATACACCATAAGTGTAAATAGGCCCTCTTGGGTTGAATCAGGGAATGCAGCCTGGAGCCCTGCCTGCTCGGCTACCGTCGCACCCCCCACAGCACACAATTTGAAAGTTTCTAGACTCAGTGATCAGTAAGGTTCTCTCTAGCCATGACATTCTCAGGCAGTGTTAGTAATCAGTGTTACAAGGAGCCATCTGGAGGCCAGGGGAGGGCACTTGAGGACATATTTTGAGAAGTACTTCTATAGAGTGTCATCTTCTTTCCTCAAGCCTATTCTGGCCCCTACAATCCCTAGGCCAGTTGACGACACCACAGTGTACATTGTCTCCTAAGCCTGAAGCCTGGGAGTTACCCAAGACTCTCCCCTCACTGTCATTATCCTGTTAGTTGCCAACTGCTCTCAGTTTTGACATCTGAATATTTCTCACATCTACCATCTCTCCAACCTCATTTCCACCACCAGAATTCAGGTCCTTATCCTCCTCCTCTTGGACAATCTCAAAAACTCCTAACCAGTCTTCTGACCTTCAGTCTCATTCTTTCCCCACAGAGTCACACTTATGTCCCTCTTTTACTTAGTGTCATTTAATTGTTCCCCATGGCCTAGAGGACAAATCCAACCTCCCCAGCAGGGCAGACAAGGCTCTCTGTGACTGGCTTGTATCCATCTCTGTAGCCTTTACCCCTGTTTTGCACCATCTTGTACTTTATGCTCTACTAATATTGAGCTGCTTGTAGTGCTTTGAATATACCAAGTTGTTTTCTGCCTCTACCCTTAAGTAATTAGTGATTTCTTCTTCTATACTGCCCTCTGTCCTTCTTTTCTGTAGCTAATTCCTACTCTTCCTGTAAGATTCAGCGCAAGTGTCATCCCTATAGAAAGCTTTCGTGAACTCCTTGGTTCTTAGGACTTTTTACACCACAACTGTATTGTATAAAAATTATCCAGATATAGCTATTTCCTGTTGGAGACCCAAAAAAGCAAAAAAACCCAAATCTGTTGCCATAGAGTTGATTCTGACTCACAGTGACCCTACAGGAGAGAGTAACCCAGTAAGTGACCTCTTATGGGACTATCTCTGATCTCAACACACCAGCTCACTGATTCAGTTTCCACCCGAGATCAGTAACCTCAGGGGCAAATTAAGGGCTACTGGGAAATACAGTACCAAACTTTTAAGATTTAAAAACCACTTTTTAATAAAAATAGTATTTTATCCATATTTTAGTAAACCATTCAAAAACTGCTCTTTGTACATGGAAAGAGCTATTTTAAGCTTTGTAAGTACTATGTGCTTTTCCTCTTAATAAACTCCACCATTTATGAAGAGAAAAGTCAAAATACACAAGTGAAGGATGTTGAGTAAATTTACTCAAGTAACCCTTTGAGTCTTTTGAGTAAATTCCCAGTTGCTCCCTTGTCCTAACATGAGCCGAATGAAGGTGAATGCCCTCTGTGTCCCCCAGCCCTGGCATGCTTGAGAATCTCAGTCAGGAAAGCAATCTCCTTCCATCTTGCCTTGCACCAGGACCACCACTTGCCTATATGGCACTTTTGTGTGAATTGGTGATGTAGCCTCAAAGGCACAGGATTTAGCAACAGGACCAGCCTTGGTGATAAGAAAAAGGTGGCTGTCCTCTAAGTAGACGTGACCCCATAAGGAGTGGCATTGGATTTCAGCCCCTCCACCAGGCACCTTTGTGAAGCACACAGACTTACTCTGCCTAATGCAAACAAAGAGCCAACATCCCTCCTTGCCGCCAAACAGTAACTTACCGCGTCCGCAGAAGCAGGAGAGGGAATAGTCATGGGCTTTCTTGTTAAGCAAAGCTTGGTATTCTGATGGGTCAGACAGTGGCATTCTGTGGTGCTTTCTGAGCTCTGACCCGGAGAAATCCCTTCTTAGCATAAGATTGTCACTTTACATAGCTCATTTTGCTAAGTGACAAAGCTGAATCTGCCACAGTATGAGCCAAACAAAATGGTGATCGCCGGCTGGAGTGTGTTAAGCCTCTTCGTTTCCATGCTCTCTGTGGTAAGCATTATCCACAAACAGTTAATTATTGGTCTTCATGAATAAAATGAACGTGACATCTGAGACAGATGTTTATTGTTTGTTACATATCTATTTTTTTCAAGGCTCCAGCTAAAGAACTGGGCCGAAAGGAACATCACAAAGCACGCGTGTGTCCGTTAGGGGTCATATTCTGATCATGACCTGTAGGAAGCAAACACCAGTGTGGAAATAGACACAGGGACACACTTGCCTTTTTATTGACAGAATGGATGGAGTTGCTTGAACAACTGTGCTCAGGGTGAAACCACTGCAGAGTTCCACCAGGGGCTGCTGTTGAACTTCTGAAAAATCATATTTTGGAGGAGAAGGGTAGTGGTGGTGGATGGGGAGGGAGGGGTGAGAATAGGGGAAGAGGAATAGGAAAAAAAAAAAAAATCCTTGGAAGAAAACCTGACATTTCTGTCTGAGGTGGAGCATGCTTTGCTGATGCCACACATAGAATGTTTCGGAAGTGTCAGTAATAAATACTTCTATCAGAAATCTTCATATTTTGTATCTCTGTATACCATACCCCAAGGAGAGTCATACAAAGACATAGCTGTCAGGGTCTAATTTTGGATCTGAAAACTATGGCGGTTGTCAGGCATCTTTTCCCATGTGTGATATTTATCTTCTCTCACAAACAAACAGAGTGCAGGGTTTTTAATTAATTTCCAAGTGCCTCCCATGATAATTTTCCCTCTAATATATTAATATGATGATTTAAACCTTCATTGAGAGGCAGACTTTTGGCTGAAAATTACTAAAGGTTTAGATGGTGTTTAGTGTTATCAATAAGCTACACATTCATTGGTTTGCAGGCAATCAATAAGGTTGCCCTTTTCTCATTTTTATTTTTAGAGGCATCAATGGGATTTTATCTCTTTTAAGTATATTAAGGAAATCACGGGTGAGCTGATCTTGTTATTTTTCTTCTTTTGATTGGAAGCAGTTCTTAGGCTGTTTCTCTTATTGCTTTTGGAAGACTTCCTTTAAGAAAAGTTCTTGATTTGATGATGAGGGAGCAAATTTTCTTCCTTAAAGCAGTCCACTTCAGGAAAACTTGATTTTTTAGAAAGGAGCCAGAAATAGACCATTGAAAGAGGCATACCACTGAAATACACAAATCAGCTGGGGGACAGCAAATGAGTTCCTCTCTTCTCTCCCTGTCCAATACCTGTTTGTACAGAAAATGCAAAATAAAAAAAAAAAGAAGAAATTCTAAAGAGAGGAATAAGTTGGATTTATAATGTATGTTTCACTGGACTTAAGCAATGTATTTTTCAAACAAATGAAAATGAAGGCAATGTCTTCCAGAACAGTAAGTCACATTTGGAAGAATTTTATTTGTTTATTTTTGGCAATGCTCATATCTTTATTTAATATTATTATACTCTTGGCTAAAAGGTTGCCTCGAGTTTCATAAAGATTTTTCTCAATTCACCTTTAAGATATTTGATTACTGAGGTGATAGGGCAGTCCTTGAAAAAATATTTATCTTTCTTTGAAAAGGACGTTCAAACATCATTGGACAATCATGGCAATGGAAAATAAATTCCTAGAGTCTTACATGAGGCTTCTAATTATTGGCAATCAAAAGATTAAATTATTGGAAATGCATGAAACTCCCCCTCAGAGGGCTGGAGATTACACTTGTGACTCTTTTTCTGTGATGAGGATTTCTTATCTTTCCTTCCCTCTCCAACCCCCAGCCCCCGCCACACAAACACTTTTCCTAGACCTATTAGAGAAATTTAATAACCAAATACCTTTCTAGTGAGAATGGAAGTTTTAAAGTTCAATTGCTCTGTGTTAGTAATTCGTATTTTTTTCACTATCTTGCATGTTGTATATGAGCACCACAAACTCAACCTTTTAAATGCAGATTGATTCTGACAGTTTTTATTTTGTGTGATTTCCAAGAATTGGTATAAAAATGCTTCTTAATTGAAATAGCTCTCTTTTTTTGGTTTTTATTTTATTGTCCTTTACTTCTTGACATCTTGTACATTAAATCAGAGGCTGTTTCAGAGACATGAAATGACAGCTTTTTCAGAGCCCGAGTCTGGGTCCTGATAGATCTGCACTTCTCAAAGCAGACAGGTTGCTCTTGCCAGCCTCGGGCACGCCACCTGGAAACACAACCATAAACTGCAGGTTAATCATGGAGGAACGACTTGTGTCAATTCCCCAGTGCCCTGCTTCCTGTTTAAGAGGAATAAAGCCAAGAACTATTTTTTTCTTTGCTATTTAATTTAGCAGAATCCAGACTCAACTTCAGTTGGAAATTATATTTCCTCTTGGCCAGGGTGGAAAGGCTACTCACGTAATTTAGTACTGTGTTGTAAAGAAAAATCAAAGCATCCTCATGGAATATTTTTCCCCATTGTATCTTCCCGAGATGAGAGAACGTATAAAGTGAATGAGATGTGGCACAGGCATGCACAGAGAACCCATTTGTTACACTGAAATTCTGAGGAAAACGCTATTTGAGTTACTGTGATGTTTTGGAGTTAGAAAAGGGTTATTTGAAAAAAAACATGAGTATTTATATCAGTCGGTAGACATAAAAATGAGACAGGATGCAAAAATATGATAGCACAGTACAGAAAGTGCATCAGCCCAGACCAGTCCTTGTTCGAAGTAGAAAGCAAACATTTTATAATGGGAGCGCTAACAAGATGAGTATTCTAGATTTGTTTTTTTAGTTCTACCTAACTCTTTATAACTTTGCAATGTAAGATTCCGAAATTGGAGCCAATTACCATAATATGTGGTGGTTTGGTGGGAGCAAGTTCTACATCAGACAGTTAAAAGGTTTTATTGCTATTAGGAGCATGTTAATGCCCTTGATAATGTCTCTACTTGCTTTGTAATGTCTCTTGTTGAAGTATAGAATTCTTTTATCTTCTTATTACATTATGCAAAAACTTGAATTGAAAAGGTGTTTGCAGGAACATTTAAAGTAGTGCATCAATCAGCTTCAAAGAAGAGAAAATGTTCTCGGAATAGCTTATAAAAGGATAACTGTCAGTTTTATTTTGGATGAACAAAGGCGGCAACGTAAAAAGCACTTTATTGTAAAAGCATACTGTGCAATTCAATAAATATGCCATACAAATATAAAAGAGAAGAAAGTTCATAATTATCTGATGACTTAAATGTAATTTAAGTAATACTTTTAAAATGCATCTAGCAGTGAAGTACTCCTTTTCTACTGGGTTCCCTGTTCTAGCCTCTAAGCCCCCATTAGGTGATAACTTAGCTCTCTATTTCTGATAACGTAAGGATTTGAATGGATTAGTCATGGTCCTGTTTTTAATACATCTCTGAAAGATACAGAAAGGAGTGTGTGTGGAAAGCATTAGCAAAAATTTTAACAACCACTTAATGGTGCAAGCTTTTCAGAATGATTTGTTCTTATCTGCATGGTATTAAATTGTTTCTCATTCTGTCATTGCTGCTATAAGACAATTTTGAATTTGAATGTGACTGCATTGTGACTTGAAATAGCATTTCCAAACATTTTGTTTGTTCGGAAAATCCATTAGCAGTGTAATTTCTGGACTTTCTAAATCAGGTATGCTTTGTGACTTTTTATATAAGGACACTTATACCCTTTCTTATAGTTAGATACATATTTTTCTTACTTTAGAAAGATGGTTTTTAACTCAAATGCTAAATATATAATCTTATTTTAAAAACGTGTTTCCCAGGTAGTAAACTTTAACCTGATAAATGCCTCAGAAATGACTCTTTCTGATGAGGTTTAAAAATCTACAATGTGCGTTATCTATTTTAAAAGAATATTCAGATCTGGGACATGGAAAACATAATATGAAATTTCAGAATAGATGGAAATTTCAGATGGAAGAAACCATCTACAGAACTCAATTTTTGTATAACTTATGTATCTACACGTACCTATATTCATCCAGACATGGATAGTCAGCTCTACACATACAAGGCATTTGATAAATATTTTTGATAGTTAAAATATATTAAAAAAACTATTATACTAATCAGCAAAAATCTGTCCTTTGTAACTTGAAAAAAGGTTGCTAATTCCTTACTAAATATAGTAATGTAAATTTTCTCCAGACTCAGGTCTTTCAAGATTCAAAAAACTTCATTTGAAGCAAATTCTGAGTCTAATTCACCCCCTACTTCATTGTTGTAGCTTGAAAAATTATATTAATGCTTGTAACATTTCTAAGAAACAATCTTCATTCATTTTAAAACTGAAAATATGGCATCTTGTAATAAGAAATCAATTCACAACTTTATTTGTAACCTCATTTTGCTGGCAATTTATTTCTCATCACCATTATACATGATGTCTAATCCATTAAAACAATTTTCTCCTCATTTCAGTGGGTTTCATACAGGCTCTTTGTAGAAATAGTCCTCAGTCTGCTTCTAGTCTCTGATATACCCCATTTTCTCATTGTTCCTTCCTCTTGGCCTTTTTGGGAACACTCTCATTTTGAAAGTACAAGGAAAATTATCTCATAAAAGAAATTTAATAACAACAGAACTTCTGAGATTTCAAAAACGTGGAATTCTTAAGTTATTGAACTATGGGAAAAGCTGTAATTTATAACCAGCAAGTTAGTATGTTGTACACATCTGTGTACTGTTTCAGAAAATAAAGGTTGTTACCATAGCAACTGCCACATAATATGGAACATACATTATTTGTGAGATGCCAGCCTTCGTGTTAAAAAAAAAAAAACAAAAAAGCTCCCTCCTCATGGCTGCTCCCTGATGTTTCAAGGATTTCTATCTTTTCTTTACTATTATAAAGGATTCTCTTCTTTACTGTTAAGTTGTTTTAAATGTTTTTCTTATTTTCATTTTCTCAGACTTCTCTTACACTTTGTTGGCTAACTCGATAAGTTTGCATAGTACTACTATGATTTTGTGACTACTTCTGAGACGTTTTCTCACCTAGACTTATTTTGTTCATTTTAAGGAATTCTATTTTAGATACAGTAACATGTGTGTAATAAGACCCATGTAACTACTATGAACACAACAGGAAAGTGTACCTGGTAGCATTTTATTTGAGTCGGCCCTTTTAGGATTTTATTATTTTGTATTGTACGGTCATTACGGTATTTAGCCACTTTTTAAAAAATAAAAATTTCACTTAGAAGTGTGTACCTAGTTTATGGGTATCACATTTCACATTTCATTTCATTTGAAATCATTGCTTAGACAAGATCGATCATTTTATGATAAAGGAAATCTAATTCATTGAACAAGAGTTGCTTTCCAACCTTTCTTAGTAAGTGGTGGTGTCAAAGAATAAGAAAGTTGACAAACAATTCTGGAATTTAAATTTTAATGGAGTTCTTTTTCATTTTATAGGCAGAATAATGAATCCAAAAAAAAAAAAAAAAAGGAAAAAGGTAGTAATTCAAAAGACGGCACCTTTCAAAGTGGTTGGACATGAGAATAGGATGTCCAACTGGTTTCAAATAAGAGTTTGAAAACAACCTGACACTTTAGAACAATGGTTTTTGATCCTTTATGTATATCTGATCTCATTGAATTTCTCGCACGTGGTGGTTTTTTTGGCCAGTTTTAATATGTAATTGCGACCACTGACATATTTTATCAGGCTAAAGGTTTCATGAGGAACCCTGGTGGCTCGGTGGTTAAAGCGCTCGGCTGCTAACCAAAAGGTTGGCAATTTCAACCCACCAACTGCTCTGTGGGAGAAAGATGTGGCAGTCTGCTTCTGTAAGGATTTAAAGCAGTTCCACTCTGTTACACGGGGTTGCTGTGAGTAGGAAGTTTCCTGGGGAGTAGAGTCCGAGTTTCCCTTATACAGGGCACGATGCTGGTAATAGATCTTCTTAGAGACAACTACCTCTGTATCTTCAGAATGGTTCTGTTGTAAAAATGTACTGCATTAATCCTAAAAACAAAACAATTCTGGTGAAAATCGCAGAATAAATAATACCCCTCCTTTCTTTAAAAGGTATAGTTAATAGTTAAATCAATAAACATTTATTAAACATCTACCATGTGCCAGACACAGTTTTAGGGATACGAAGACAAATACAAGAGAACTTCCCTGTCTCCAGGGAACTCACACATCTAGTCAGGGAGAGAAAATCACCACTAACCAACACAATGAGATATGTGCAGTAACCTGGTTTCCCTAGGCCTCGCCAGTCAGCAACCACAGCTGCAACAATCATCACCACCGCCACCATTGTCCTCCAGTCGATTCCGACTCATGGTGACCCCATGTACTGCAGAGTAGAACATGGGATCCAAAAGTTCAGCTGGTTTGAAATTAAAGTTTGAAAACAACTTAACAGTTTAGAACAGCAATTTTTGCTCCTTGATATGTATATGTATCTGATATTGAGTCTTGTTACCTAGTCAGTTACCCCTTGGTGCCCCATGTATACATCACTGGTATACATCACTGGTTTTCCAAATCTGTACAGATATGTTTGATCTCGCACCTCATAGGGTTTTCATGTAATCTTTTGGAAGCAGATTGCCAGGCCTTTCTTTCGAGGCACCTCTAGGTGTGTTTGAATTGCCAGCCTTTCTGTTAGGAGCCCAGAGTTTAACTATTTGCACCACCCAGGGACTCCAACACTGACTGAGCACTTACTTTTGTTACAGGTACTGGGCCAGAACCTCAGATGCATTTTGTAATTTAATCCACACAATAATGCTATGAGGGTTTTACTGGCAAGAAAACTGAGTTTGAGTAACTTGCCTAAGATGACACAGCCCAGTTGGGATTCTCATGCCTTTTATACCTGAAATAATACATCTTGATTATTTATCCTCATTTCCACTGCTGCCAACCCCATTCAAGCCACCTTCACCTCTAACCGGGCTCCTGGGGTAGCCGCCTGATTGGTTTTCCTGCTGCCACTTTGCCCATCTCCACACACTCCCAGAGAGGCCTTGGAAGAACGTAAATCAGATCACATATCTCCCTACTTCCACCCTTCCAGGGCTTCCCATTGCACTTAGAATATAATCTATGCTCTTTTCCATGGCTTATAAGCTCCTGCAGCGTTTACTAATCCTACCACCCCTCAAACTTCTGTTCCTACTGCACTCACCTCAGCTCATTCACTATGCTTTAGACCAGGGATCCGCAGTCTTTTTCTGTAAAGGGCCAGATAGCCAATATTTTATTTTATTTTATTTTATTTATTGTTGTAGTCTAAATGAAGTTTACATTTCAAGTTAGTCTCCCATACAAAATTTTATACATACATTGTTATGTGACCCTAATTGCTCACCCCATTCTGCAACAGCACACTCCTCCTTTCCGTCCCTGATTCCCCGTGTCCAATCAACCAACTCCTAACCCTCTCTGCCTTCCCATATCACCTCTGGACAGAAGCTGCCCCTTTGGTCTCTTGTATCTGCTTAAGCTAAGAGGCACACTCTTCACAAGTATCACTTTATGTCTCACAGTCCAGTCCAATCCCTATCTGAAGAGCTGGCCTCGGAAATTGTTTTAGTTCTGGGCTGATAGAGAATCC
>NW_004443994.1:11598227-11628116 GCF_000243295.1 Trichechus manatus latirostris
TATTCAGGAAACTTCTTAGCTTTGGTTTAGTCCAGTTGTGCTGACTTCCCCTGTAGTGTGTGCTGTCCTTCCCTTCACCTAAGATGATTCTTATCTACTCAGCCAATATTTTAGGCTTTCCGAGCCCATAGGATTTCTTAGGCTATAATCTTTACAGAAGCAGATGGCCAGGTCTTTCTTCTGTGGAGCCGCTGAGTTGTAGCACAAAAGCAGCCATTGTGTATAGGTAAAGAAATGAATGGAGTCAACTTCCAATAAAACTTTATTTACAAAAACAAGCAGTGGCCATTTTTTTATTTTGGACCATGGGCTGTAGTTTGCTGATCGCTGTTCTAGACTTACTATCTTTTTTTCCTCCAGTGTGCAAAGCTCTCCCCACCTTAGGGTTCCACACGCTGTCTCCATATGTTTTCTGGGCTGCCTCCTTCTGGCCGTTAAGCCCTCACTGTGAATGAAAGACTTTACTTGGCTGTCATATTTAAGTAGCTCCTCCTACCCCTGTGTACAGCATATCACCCTATTTTATTTTATTTTATTACCTTCACAGCTTCTGTAACTAATAGGAAAAATCTCATCAATTTATTTGCTTACTTGTTTATTGTCTGTGTCCCCCACTGGAATGCAAGCTGTATATGAGGAGCTACCTTTTTTGCCCTGTTCACTGTGGCATCTCCAACAACTAGAACCTTTCGCACAGAATAGATGCTCAGTTAATATTGTCAGTTGCATGGAGTACATGCCTGCCTGAAACCAAAGTTGGGTTTTCAATGATTTCTCAGTATTTTCTTCATGTGGAAATTAGATCACACTAATGATAATAATTTGAGGGATTTACCACGTTGGATTCATAGAGGATCTCTGTATCCTAGCAAAACTCTACCTCCCTCATATTTCTGGTTCACCTCAGGACATGTGAGTAAGGCTGGTTTCTCACCCTGTGGTGACCACTGAGTATTACCTCTCTTAGGCTGTTCATCACTGCCTTTGCTGTCACTGCTACCATGTCCACTGGGTGTCATCAATCCCCTGAGGCTCCTCTGTCCCTTGTGCTGCATAGTTCTGCACTCACGTCTACCTTGGCTCTCTTGAGATACCACCTCTGGGTACCACAGAGACCACTAAGCAACAGCCATTGCTACTCCTGGACACTGTTGCTGCCTCTGCTGGGTATATCACTATATTGCTGAGCACTGCTTCCTGTATTAAGAGCCAAAGTCCAGTCCCACTAGATGCCGCTACTTCAGAGTACCGAATAGCATTTGATCAAAGGCTGAGTTGGGAAGAACACCCCTCTTCTTTTGTTTTCCCTCAATTTAGTGGACTTGAATTACTCTGCTTTTTCCTCAATGTTTTATAGCATTTTCAATTTTTTCTTATCATCACTTCTCTTTCTAAAAATAATAGCTAGCACTTGTTGTTAGTTGCCGTCGAGTTGATTCCAACTCATGGCGCCCCCAAGTGTGCAGAGTAGAACTGTCCCATAGGGTTTTCAAGGCTGTGACATTTTGGAAGCAGATGGCCAGGCCTGTCTTCTGAGGCATCTCTGGGAGGGTTCGAACCTCTAGCTTTTCTATAGTAGTCGAATGCTAAATGTTTGCACCACCCAGGGGCCCCAGCTGACACTTACATAATGCTTATTGTGTGCCAGGCACTGTTTGAAGACCTTTACATCCATTAACATATGTAATCCTCACAACAGCCCCATTAGGCAGGAAATTTCATAATTATCATTTCCATTGAGGCCAGAAAGAGACGTTAACTAACTCACCCAAGGCAACTACTAAGTGACAAAACTGTGATTTGAATCCAGGCAACTGGGCTTTAGAGTTCATACTCTTAAACACCAGATCATAAGAACCTAGACGTGTACATGGGGTTAGGCCAGGGTAGATACAAGAGATCAATGACAATACCTCTAATACCAAATCTCCATTCCCCTGTCATCCTGGGGTTTGTTACCTAGTCAGTTACCCCGCAGTGTGCTGTGTATAGAGACTCTTTGAGCGTACACCACTGGTTTGCTAGGTCTAGATATGTCTGACATTAGGCTCAAGTGAGGACTGCCCCCCTCCACCCGCTACCTCGAGTAAGGTGTTAAAATAGAGGCCTGAACAGTGTTCTGTAACTCAAAGGACAACTCATAAACTCTTCGAGGAAGGAGATCAAATTTGAACTGGACTTTGAAAGGTGAAAGATCTGGACTCAAAATGTGACTTTGGAAAAGGACATAACCAGACCAACCATAACCAGGGATAAACAGTAAGACAGGAACAGGCCAAGATGTAGTGAGAGGTAAGGCTGGGAAAGCAGAATGGGGCAGATTGTGAAGAGCCTTGAATGCATGGTAAGGAATTTGGACTTTATATTGTAAGCAAGGATAGGGATGGGAAGATAGGGGAACTACAACAGCCTTAACATGTGAGTGCTAGATATAATAATAATAATAAAACAAACCCATTGCCATCGAGTCAATTCCAACTCATAGCGACCCTATAGGACAGAGTAGAACTGCCCCATAAGGTTTCCAAGGAGCTGCTGGTGGATTTGAACTGCTGACCTTTTAGTTAGCAGCCGAATGCCTAACCGCAGTGCCACCAAGGCTCTGCTAGATATAATAGAGCTCTCTAATATTCCTGACACAGTGGCTGCAACAATGGGCTCAAACACAGCAACGATTGTGAGGATGATGCAGGACTGGGTAGTGTTTTGTTCTGTTGTACATTGGGTCGCGACGAGTTGGAGCTGACTCGATGACACCTAGCAACAACAACAACAACAACAATGTTCTTGTTGAGTGGAAGTTTTCAGTGTATGGCTCAAAGTCTACTTGACATTTGCTTGATCTGTGGATAGTTTGCAGGCCAACCTCTTATACTATTGATTGGGAGAGGACCCTATCTCCACGGTTCTAACATGAACTAATTATTTACAATGACCCTTATTAAAATCAGTTCCATTTTCCTCATTTCTTGTGACAAAATTTCCCTTCTCTACTTTTTTTTTTCCCCACTCCCCACCCCAGCAGAAGTGGAGGTGATTCTCAAGTATTCTGCTCTGCTGGAGTGGACCCATGAAATCCTAGAACTACTGCTCTTGAGGACCCCAGCCATGTAGATAACATCAGTCACATCTGATTGTCTTGAATGGCTTTCTACAGGATAACTGGTCTTCTGGGGGCCTACGGAGAATCTCCCAGCTGTCTCTCAGCTATGAATGTTGGGAAAGCATTAAACCTTGTCGAGGAAGATGCCTACCAAGAATGCTCATCTCGAACACCTTTGGACACAGCCCAGTTTTTATGTACACCTAATTAGGCAGTTATTTACATTTTGTTTTGCTTACTCTCATGACTCTGTTCTAACTGGCACTCTAATGAAGTTCCTCTGTGACATTACAATGCTCTCACTGAAGTATGTCTTCCCTTTGGGAATGAAATGCCCATTTGAAATTAATGAGTCTCTTTTACACAAACTGCTTCTGAATTTTGTCAGCGCTGTCTATAAGAAATATTTAGACTTGCCCGACTCTTGTCAGAATAGAGATCTTAGTTCTTTGGCAAGTTTACATAAAACCGCAGCAGGGGAGCAACACATCCATCTATTCTATGTGTTGCCCACTATTTCTATCCCCAAGGAGTAGGAGTCATGGGGTGAATTGTGGGCAATGGTTCACAAGGCTGAAGGGTAGTGGACCCCAAGGAAAGCAGCAGATACTTTAATGAGCCTTTGAAGGAGTTAAAAAGAAACCATCAGCCTGAAGAAACATTTACTATCCTTATAACTTGTTCTCTACCTTCCAGGGTCATTCAAGGAACATGAATTTTTCTATTCCCAAAGTTTTCCAAGTTTTGAAGATAGTGGGATCCATTTTTCAAATAAAATCTTCCATGATTTGTATATATACAATAGACAGAAGCAGAGTGGCTGTGGTTAAAGGGGATGGTGGAGCCTGGAGTGCTTTCACCTAAAGCCCCGCTCCTTTTACCTGAAGACCTCCAGGATCCCCCACAGAAATGTAAGGGCTCTGAGGAATTTTGTGTGAAAATCTCTCATCTACCCCATCCATTCATTCTGAAATTTGCTCTAGGAGGCATAGCTTATGTGAAAAAGGATTATAGAAACATTTTAAGAATTATCTATTTTCTTTTAATGGTGGATTACTCTAGACTTCCCTTGAATACCATTGAAAATGACATAACCTATTAAAGATAGCATAAAGAACACCAAAATACAGTGGTTCTTATTCTCTCTTGTAGGTTTTCTTTTGCTTCTTCCACTGGCATAATTAGTCTTGTAATGTATGATGGGGGCAATGGTGTCCAGTGGTAGAATTCTTGCCTTTTATGTGGGAGACTTGGGTTCCATTCTCAGCCAGTGTACCTCGTGTGGAACCACCACCCATCTGTCAGTGGAAGTTTGCATGTTGCCGTGACGCTGAACAGGTTTCAGCAGAGCTTCCAGACTAAGACAGGTTAGGAAGAAAGCCCTGGTGATCTACTTCTGAAAATCTGCCAATGAAAACCCTGTGGATTCTAATGGTTCAATCTGCAACCATCATAGGAATGGCGGAAGGAAACGTTTTGTTCTGTTGTTCATGGGGTTGTTGTAAGTCAGGGCTGAATTCACATCAGCTAACAACAATAAATGTATGACATATATTACTCTCCCACCAAGAGAAGACCAAAGGATCCTTTATTTCAGCAGTAATTTTTGCTGTTTTCAATGGTGGGGGTGGATGTGGTCGTGGATGCACAATATCTACCCTATCAGTTGCTGTTGAGTCGATTCTGACTCATGGTGATTCCATGTGTTTCAGAGTAGACTTGCACATAGGGTTTTCAATGGCTCTGACCTTTAGGAAGTAGATCATCAGGTCTTTCTTCTGAGCCATCTCTCAGTTACTAGCCAAGCATGTAACCTTTTGCACCATCCAGGAACGCCTATATCTATTGTAGGATCACATGTATATGAAAACAATTTATTACTATTTCTAGCCTAATTCTAACTTTTTGGAAGATCAGAGATACAAAACCTTAATATGATCCACATTTAAAACGCAGAACAGAAAACTTTATAGAAGAAATTTAATAATGAAAAAATAGATTTCTATTCTAAAGAGCCCTGGTGACAAAGTGGTTAAAGTGTTTGGCTGCTAACTGAAAGGTCAGTGGTTTGAACCCTCCAGCTGCTCTGTGGGAGAAAGATGTGGCAGTCTACTTTCATAAAGATTTACAGACTTGGAAACTCTATGGGGCAGTTCTACTCTGTCCTATAGGGTTGCTATGAGTCAGAATCGACTTGACAGCAATGGGTTTGGTTTGGCTTGGTTTTTGGTGGTACAATGGTTAAGTGTTTAACTGCTAACTGAAAGTTGGTGGTTTGAACCAACCCAGCCGCTCTGCAAGAGAAAGACCTGGTGAACTACTCCTGTGAAGATTACAACCTAGAAAATCCTATGGGGGCAGTTCTACTCTCACATGGTGTTGCTATAGGTCTAAATGGACTTGACGGCACCTAACAACAACATTCTGTTTAGATGTTCAGATAGTTCAATTGGTGAAAGAGAGAAAAAGAGGAAAGAAAGGGAGGGAAGGAAAGGGACAGAAAGAAGAGGGAGAACATGAGATGTGAAGGACTCGCACGGAGCATGAGGAAAGAAGGCTGGCTGGCCAGTGGGTGCACCCTTGTTTGCCTCCACCACTGCTCCATTATTTGTGGTCTGCCCTTACCCGGTGGTCAGCACCACTCCATCCTGCCATGACGTGACCTGTTGAGTCAAACAACTTGGTTGAAGTTCTCCTTTACTGCTTCCTATCTTGGTTTAATGGGAAGTTCCTTCTGGAAAAATTTCTGCATCTTCCCCTCCCTTTCTGAAAGGTCCTGCTCTGAATCTGCTCTGCATACAAGGAAAGTCCCTGTGCTGTAGTGCTTTTTGTCTTTTTAAGAAATGATTCCCTTGAATCAAGAAGAAAAGTAAAAAGTAAAAATATTTTCCCTTTCGTTAGGGTTTTAATTTTCTTCCAAAAAGCATTTTTGTGAAGTATTTTTTTTTAAAATAATATTTTGCTGTGTTTTAGGTGAAAGTTTATACAGCAGATTAGGTCCCCCTTTAACAATTTTTATACAAATTGTTCCTTGCTGTTTTAGATTGAACTGTGTCCCCCCCAAAATGTATGTCAACTTGGCTAGGCCATGATTCCCAGTACTGTGTGACTGTCTACCATTTTGTCATCTGATATGAATTTCCTATGTGTTGTAAATCCTACCTCTATGGTGCTAATGAGGCAGGATTAGAGGCAGTTATGTTTAATCAGGCAGAACTCAATTTACAAGATTAGGTTGTATCTTGAGTCAATCTCTTTTGAGATATAAAGGAGAGAAGTGAGCAGAAAGACAGGGAGACCTCATTACCACAAAGCAAGACGAGCCAGGAGCTTGTGTGTCTTTTGGACCCAGGGTCCTAGCGCTGAGAAGCTCCTAGAGCAGGGGAAGATTGATGACAAGGACCTTGCCCCAGAGCTGACAGAAGGAGAAAGCCATCCCCTGGAACTGGCATCCTGAATTCAGACTTCTAGCCTCCTAGACTGTGAGAGAATAAATTTCTGTTTGTTAAAGCCATCCACTTGTGATAGTTCTGTTATAGCAGCACTAGATAACTAAGAATTTAGTACCAAGAGTGAGGTGCTGCTCTAACAGATACCTAAAATGCAGAAGCAGTTTTGAAACTGTGAATGAGTAGAGGCTGAAAGAGATTTAAAGTGCCTAATAGTAAAAACCTAGATTGCCTTGAAGAGACTGTTGGTGGAATTATGGACATCAGAGACAATTCTGGTGAGGACTCAGAAGGAAGTGAGGAAAGCTGTAACACCAGAGACTGTGCAGATGAAGCAGCAGCAGAACCAGGAGATCAGCGGGAGACAGTGCTGGAGTTTACTCATGGAGCGAGGGAGCTGAGTGCCTTTGTGCAGGAGGCTTCCTGGTGGATTGGGGCGCCTCTGGCACTTATTGGTGGAGCTAGGCTTGCTGACCCATGAAGCAAGAGAGCTGAGTTCCCTCTACCCAGAGAGGTTTACTGGTGGAGTGGGGTGCCACCAGGCACTTATCAGTAGAGCTAAAGAGCTTTGGAACTGGCCCGAGAAGGGCAGACACGGACAGTGAGGCCTGAGGGGCCAAGAGGCCAAGGAACCAGGAAGCAGAAGCTGAAGAGACAAGGAGCACGGGAAGCAGAGCTGCCTTGCTCTCAAAGGGTAGGGCCATGACCTCTGGGGTTTCAAAGGGTGGAGCCATGGCCTCCAGGGTTTCAAAGAGTCAGATCTTCACCAATTCAGTTCTGGAGTGTGGGGCTGCTGTTCGTGAGTGCCAGAGGGATGGGGCTGGATCTGCTGCCCAAAGCTGAGGGGGCAGGGCTGTCATGGCCAAAGGGCAGAAGAATGTGGCCTGCCAGGGCCGAGGGGGTAGGGTCACCACTCAGATGGACTAGGTGAATGGGGCTGCCCAAAGCCAAGGGAGCAGAGTTGCCGTTCCAGTGGTCCTGGAAAGTGGAGCTGAAGCCCAGGGCCGAGGGACCTCCACCCAAAATTCAGAAAGTGTGGTCAATACCCAGAGTCTGGAGGAAAGGGTCATTGCCTAAATGGTCTCAGAGAACAGAGGAATATTTTCAAGCCTTGAGAGCTAATGTAATGCGTTCTGCTGATTTGTCTGTTGCCTGTTATCCCTTCTTTCCCTCCAATTTCTCCTGTTTGTAAGGGAAATCTCTAGCTTGTGCCTGTTCCACCATTGTACTTTGGAAGCATATAACTTGTATTCTAGATTTCACAGATGAAGAGGAATTTTTGGATTTTGGACTTGGAGTTGAATTAAGACTTTTGCCATGATATGATCGGGTGAATGCATTTTACATGTGGCAAGGACATGAATTTTGGGGGACGAAAAGGTGAGTCGTTATGGATTGAATTGTATCCCCTCAACATGTTTGTCAACTTGTCTAGGCCATGATTCATAATATTGTGTGATTGTCTACCATTTTGTCATCTGATGTGATTTTCCTATGTGTTGTAAATCTTACCTCTATGATGTTAATGAAGCAGGATTAGACGCAGTTGTGTTAATGAGGCAGGACTCAATCTACAAGTTTAGGTCGTATCTTGAGTCAATCTCTTTTGAGATATAAAAGAGAAAAAGCAGCAGAGAGACGAGGGGAACCTCATTACCACCAAGCAAGAATAGCCAGGAGCATGTGTGTCCTTTGGACCCAGGGTCCCTGCACTGAGAAGCTCCTAGACCAGGAGAAGATTAATGACAAGGACCTTCCCCAGAGCTGACAGAGACAGAAAGCTGTCCCCTGGAGCTGGCATCTTGAATTCAGACTTCTAGCCTCCTAGACTGTGAGAGAATAAACTTCTGTTTGTTAAAGCCATCAACTTGTGGTATTTCTGTTATAGCAGCACTAGATAACTAAGACACGTGTCATTGGTTACAATTTTTACAATGTGTCAGCATTCTCATTATTTCCATTCCGTTTGTTCTGTTTCCATTGATCTAGCTTCCCTTCCCTTCCTTGCCTTCTCCTCTTTTCTTTTGGGTAAATGTTGACTGTTTGGCCTCACATAGCTAATTGTTTAAGGGAGCAAATTACTCATGGGTGATAGTGTTTATTTTATAAGACAATCTATTATTTGGCTGAAAGATGACCTGCAGAAATAGCTTCAATTCCAGGTTCAAAGGGTATCTTAGGGTGATAGTCTCAGGGGTTCCTCTAGTTTCTATCCGTCCAGTAGGTATGGACTTTTCTAGAAATTTGAGTTCTGTTCTTCATTTTTCTCCCGTTCTACCCGGGACCTTCTATTGTGTCCCCGGTCAGAATGATTGGTAGTGGTAGCCGGGCACCATCTAGTTCTTCTGGTCTCAGGTTAGAAGAGACTGTGGTTCGTGTGGGCTGTTAGTCCCATGGGCTAATTTCTTCTTTGAGGGTTTGATTTCCTTTATTCTCTTTTACATCATGTGAGTAGAGACCAACAGTTGTATCTTAGATGGCCACTCGCAAGCTTTTAAGACCTTATATGCTACTCACCAAACTAGGATGTAAGAACATTATCTTTATGAACTGTGTTATGCCGGTTGACTAAGTTGTCCCACAAAACCATGGTCCTAAGCCTTCAAACTCAGTAAACGTATCCCATGAGTTGTTTGGATATGTCTAGGAGGCCTCTGTAACAGTGCCATCTATGTGGTTTGTTATATATGTGGATATATATGCAGCACAGATAAATGTGTATATACATATGCCTATAGATACACCTATACACGCATGTGCATTTACTCACATACGCCTTCCTATATACATATATGCATCCATATCTACTTGCATAACCACATACATATTTTTTGTTTGTTTTTACTGTTGTTGAAAAATTATATATGTTATAGCAAATATTGAAATTGTCCCTTTTTCTTGTGTACTTCTTAGTGTCTTTATTTATCTTGGTCAGGTTGTGTTAACTTCACTTACATTTGGGATTGCCTTCCCCATCACCAAAAGTAATAAGTGTCTAGGATCTGGAAAGTGATTTCCCCTCCTTTTCCCTCTCATCCCTGGTAACCATCAAAGAACTTTGCTTTCTGTATGTACATCTATTCTTGACTTTTCATTGTTTGTCTTTTTGTGATTGACTTATTTCACTTAGCATATTATCCTCTAGACTCATCCATGTTATGTTTTGCAGACTCCTCATTATTCTTTATAGTTGCCTAGTATTCCATTGTACATATGTACTACAATTTGTTTATCCATTCATCTGCTGATGGGCACTTAGGTTGTATCCATCTTTTCGCTATTGTGAATTATGCTGTAACAAACATAAGCATGCATATGATGAAGTACTTTTTTCTTCCAAAGAACTCATCCCCTGATGGAGATGAAATGTGTATTTTTTGGAACATTGTTTTCTATACTTTCATCATTTATATACCTTTTTCATGATTTTTGCTATCTATGTCTACATACCATCTATGCTATTATTTTCTCAATATTTTTCTTTAAATAAATTTTAAATGAACTTGGTTGGCCTTATTCTAAGTAATGCTGTTGTTAGGTGCCGTTGAGTCAATTTGGACTCACAGAGACCCCATGTGACAGAGTAGAACTGTCTCCGTAGCGTTTTCTTGGAGGCAGATCACCAGGTCTCTGTCCTGCGGAATTGCTGGGTGGGTTTGAACTGCGGACCTTTTGGTTAGTAGCCAAGCACTTAACCATTTGCGCCACCAGTGCTCCTTATTCTAAGTAATAAAATTGGCAAAATCACAAGTTTGATGTGGTCATTATATTTTTAAAAAATGGATAATTGAATTATTTGTGTTTATGGCAACTAAAATGATCTCACCAGCAGTAAATATTCCATTGTTCAGGAAATACCATTCTAGGAAGTGGCCTGCTTCTAGATTATGACTTTGAATACAAACTTCGGGTCTGATACAATTATCCACTATGCATCAAAGAGGAAAGACATGGAAAAGTTGGCAGGCCAGAAAGGTAGCCAGGAGCCTATAAGCCCCAGGATAAAATTGATTAAAATTCTGAAAATTTTTCAATATAAATTGCATTTATATGTATTTCTTATATGCATTTATTAACATTTATGTCCGAGTTTTGAATGATGAGATTATTCTAGGTCTGTTGTGCAAAAGAGCATTATGTAGGTAGTTTCAGCAAGTTGTTCTAAGTAGCTGTGCATTTTCTTGAAGTTGGTGTGGTCTTCTCATTGTCCAGTATTTGTTATTCCTTAAATAAACAGGGGTTCTGTGATTTAAAAAAAAAAAAATTGTGCTACTTAATAGTACTCTCAACTGACTGAGCGCCTTGTGATCTCTCAGGAGAACAATAAAACAAGGTTATATTATTACTTTGTGTTTTTCTGTCTGACTCAGAATTTCTTTTTCAGATTCCAAGGCAAATAGAACAAAAGATCTGCTTTCATAATTCATTTTTTAAAAGAGCATCTTATGGCATCTCATTTTTGGAAGATAGCTGTGAAAAGAAGGATTAGAAAAACAGAAGTTAAGTGTAAATCAGAGTAATAGTATTTTTTTAGTTTCTATGTCTTTTTGAAGGTATCTTTTTTTTAAGGAAAGATTGAATGGAATAATCTCTTTTTCCTCCCTTTTTTAAAACTCATTGAAGTGACAAAATGCACGTTACATAATAATCACAGTTCTCATGACTTTTCGGGAAGCAGTGCTTCATGTAAACATGCTGTGTGAAGTATTTTATGAAAATTTTGATTCTCATGCCTGAGAATAATAAGAAGATTCCTCTGCTTCTTAGAAAAGAAAATGTGAAAACCAACATGTGAATGGACTCAGTTCTTGGACACCTAGCTGAACCCGTTTCTGGGAAGAATGACATACCTTCCGCGTAAAGTAGCTATAAGAAAAAGACATGTAATTAAGGAGGGAAAAAAAATCAGAAACTGGAGCCATTAAAGAGACTCTGATATGAGGAAAACATTGTACAGGAGAATGTGACCAAAGATCTCAGATACGAGAACCGAAAAGGAATGAGACTAGTTAAAATTCCACTGCTCATTCACTCCACGGGAGAAATAATGATCCTGTGTGATGCCACTTCATTTTTAGAAACAATTAAAAGATGCAAATATATATAAACCACTGTGTATGTTGTAATACTATTTTCAAAACAAACACTGCCTTGCACCTTTGGTTCTCAATGCCGGATACAGTTGGGATTCAGGGGTTAAAGAGAGCCCTTCAAAATTAGCTCACTACGGCTACCCAGACAAAGGGATACAACTCTGTGAGTGTCTTCTGTTTGCCTGCAAGCTGTTGCCTATGCCAAATGAGCATTTTAAAAACCATTCAAATTAAGTTGAAAATTTGTAATTATATTTTCCCTTTTAATTGTAACTTATGCAAATGTTATATTCCAGCTGTACAAATAATTTTCGCTTCAGACTACAACATTCACATTAAATCTAGCATGGAACACCCTGATACAAGATTCTTCCCAAGCTGTAGTTGCAGATATAGAAGACTGGGGTTGGCTGTGTTAGTGATGGCTTCTATTGCTGTTACTCTGCAATTAAGTATAGATTGCAAAGCGGCAATAGAGAGGGGAGACACTTTTGTTGTAATTTGCTGGTGACAATTTATGAATAGAACACATAGAGAATGAGAGAGCAAAAGAAAAAGAAAAGTGCAAAGTCTAAGAAACCTGGAGGTTTGGTAAAGTGGATATCTCATCCTCGCTGTAATTGATGAATCCAGCTTGCAGTGCGTTAGTTACAGGAAGGGATGGCCTGTGGTTCGTTTGTTAATTGTCATGCATTTTAAACCACTCAGGGCAAACAGAAATCAAGTGTTTTCCATTTTCAATGGAAATTTCACTTGGGGAAATTAGAATTTTTAACCAAGCAAGAGTGAAAGAAGCCTAGATCGTTTTATATTTATCTACACACACACGCTCACACACACCTAAGTGATCACAAATATCTGAGAAATAAAACAGATAAGAAAAACCAAAATTAATGCAGCATATTGTTCTGTTTACTGAAGAGCATTCTTTATACAAAAATTGTGAAGGTTTTTCACATTCTTCTTAGGGAATCATGGGGAACCTTGATTTATTTCAGTGCAGTTGAAGGCCAACAAGCCTACTATGTGTTTGATGGTGTTCTAGGAGTAAAGGAGGAGAAGAAAGAAGAAAGTTAAGGACACAGCCTCAAGTAATTCACAAGCTTGTTGATAAGGCAAATTTACGGAATAAGACGAACTACAGAAAACCTGTGAAAGCCAGAGCCTGTGTAAGGCGGAAACCTGTCAGAGAAGGAAAACTCAAATATTTTTCACTAAAAGGAGAGATAGAAATGTGGTAAGCCTGCACCCTGTCAAAGGTGGAAAACTTGTGAGACCCAGAAAAACAAGACAGTCCTGTTGCGTTCCGGCACTCACAGGTTTCACTATATACTAAAAAGACAGGTGTGTATTTACAGGACTAGCAGAGAGTTCAACACTTCATTTTTCAGTTGGGCAAACTGAGACATACAGTGGCTAAGTGATTTGTTCAAAGTCAACAGTGGGAAAAACATGTTTGGAACTTAGGAGATCTCACTTCTTGTCTTTTGTGTTTTCCATCATTAAGGCACAATGAAAGAATCCATTTGGTAAACATAGGTCCTTTCTATACTGGCTCATGAAATGAACTCCAACTCAGTTGAAAACGTATAGGTTTTTAATATAATTTTATTTATTTTGTTGTTGTTGACAATACACACAGCAAAATATACACCAATTCAACAGTTTCTGCATGTACCATTTAGTTACATTGATACATTCTTCGAGTTGTGTGAACATTCTCACCCTCTTTTTCTGAGTTGTTCCTTCCCCATTAGCCCTCTAAAGTTCCTATCTAATCTTTCGAGTTGCTGTTGTCAGTTTGATCCCATGTAGATAGTTCTTTAAAGAGCATAATGCTCAATGCAGACATTTTTTACTAATTAAGCTAAACTACTGTTTGGTTTTTGGAAGACTTCAGGGGATGTTTCTGGTTTAAGGTTTAAAGATTATCTCAGGGCAATAGTTTCAGGGGTTCATCCAAACTTCATGGCTCCAGGAACTCTGGAGTCCATGAGAATTTGAAATTCTATTCTGCATTTTCCCCTTTTTGATCAGGATTCTTCTATAGAATCTTTGATCAAAACGTTCAACAATGGCAGCAGGGCACCATCCAGTTCTAGTGTTACAGCAAAGGAGGCAGTGAAAATTTAGGTTTAAAATACTTTGATAGGTCCTATATGGGGTCACTATGAGTTAGAATTGACTTGAGTGCAATGAGTTTGGTTTATTTACTTATTTGTTTTTATATAGAGATTGAGGAGCCCTGGTGGCATAGCAGTTAAGTGGCTGGCTGCTAACCGAAAGGTTGGTGGTTCGAACTCACCAGCTGCTCTGTGGGAGAAAGATGTGACAGTCTGCCTCCGTAAAGATTTACAGCCTTAGAAATCCTGTGGGGCAGTTCTACTCTGTCCTATCGGATTGCTATGAGTTGGAATTGACTCGACAGCAATGGGTTTGGTTTACTTTGAGTATATAGAGATTAGAAGATTTTGTTGATCTCTAATTAGCTCTGATTAGGTAAAACTGATCTTAAACTATGGAAAATCCAGGACAAAGATCCTATAACCCTGCAAAGTATGCTATAAATCCAAATGCTTCAGGTCAAAGAGCAAATGATTAAAAGTCCATATTGATTCTTGCAGCCAAAGGGCAGCGCAAGGAAACGCTAAAGACTAATGGCCATAGACAAAACCTGAATGGTGTCTGAGATGTTGCCTGGGAGTGCCCATGGCCTGGGCCACGGTTATGGCTGCTCTCAGCACATCTGTTATACAAGCAGCCATGGCAATAACTATACCCCCTTCACTTGTGCTTAAGCCTGTGACCTAGGTCTGGCAAAAAGTATTGACAATGGCAAGGTTGGTATATTGATAATGTATACAATGGTTCTTCCTACGGGTGAGTATGGGGATGCTTATTTCTTTGTGAATGGATTCATTCATTTATCAGTTCTTGTATTTATTTACTTATTCATCATGCATTTATTGGGCACCTTATGTTTGTTGTTTCTGGGTACAGTCGAGTTGATTCTGACTCATAGCAACCCCATGCGACAGAGTAGAACTGCCCCATAGGGTTTTCTTGGCTGTAATCTTTACAGAAGCAGACAGTCAGGTCTTTCTCCCACAGAGCCACTAGGTGAGTTCGAACTGACAACCTTTTAGTTAGCAGCTGAACACTTAACCATTGCGCCACCAGGTCTCCTTATGTTATGTTCAACACTGGGAATACAGAATTGATGGAGGCACGATTAAATCATTTAACTAATGAATATTTATTGTCTACATGTAACGTATGGTCTGAACACGTTTCAGTGGATCTTCCAGATTAAGATGAACTAGGAAGAAAGACCTAGTGATTTACTTCTGAAAATTAGCCAATGAAAACCCTAAGGATCACAAAGGTCTGATCTGAAACGGTTCACAGGGATGTCGCAGGACTGGGTAGCATTTAGTTTCATTGCACATGAGGAACTGATCTGATGGCAGCTAACAACAGCAACAATTTACGGTCTCAATGGAACCAGGGGTTTTTGACCTCTGGTCTCAGCCCTCATCCAGAAGGTCTGCTGTGCTGCCCGGGTGAGCTAACAAATTCATAGGATGGTAAATCAGGTGAAGCATGGGAAAGAGGAGTCAGTAAGGCCATGAAAGGTAACTAGGTTTATTGTTCTTATAGGTCCCAGAGACAGGGAGGCATAGCACGCCATGATGCAGGGCCACACAGGGGGTTGCACATGGGGACAAGGTAACAACCAGATGGAGTTATAGGAGTGGCATTGTATATAGCAAGCATGGTGAGGTTAGATAGGTTGCAAGAGCTTACTGCAGACTGGGCATTTAAATAATTCTGCAGGCTCAGGGGGCATAGGGGCTGCCCCTGGTTGTTGGGTACCTGGCTCCAGGGCAATTAGGACAGGTGGTAGTGGTCCAGGGATGTGAGAGCCTGATAAGGAGAGTGGTTGTACAGTGAACTTAATCAGTGCTCAAGAAGGGGAATGGACCAGCCACCAGCCAGGGCCTCCACATTGTGTCAAGACAGCATTTTAAGAAATTGTGTTACACCATATCTGAAGTCAGTTCAGTTGACTTAGATCTCTCAAAGTCGCTCACCTAGCCAAACTGATGAGCCTCAGAGATGCAGACTGTTTCCTCCTGTGTCTCTTACCAGAGGGGTAGCTTTCAGCCCTATATCAAGGAAGGAATATAACATCTTCCATATCGTTGTTGTTGTTAGGTGTCATCGAGTTGGTTCTGACTCACAGCGACCCCATGTACAGCAGAATGAAACTCTGCCCAGTCCTGTGTCATCTCATAATTGTTGCTACGCTTGAGCCCATTGTTGCAGCCACTGTGTCCGTCCATCTCATTGGGGGTTTTCCTCTTTTTCGCTGACCCTCCACTTTACCAAGCATGATGTCCTTCTCTAGGCACTGATCCCTCCTGATAACATGTCCAAAGTATGTGAGATGTAGTCTTGCCATCTTTGCTTCTAAGGAGCATTCTGGTTGTACTTCTTTCAAGACAGATTTATTCATTTTTTTGTCAGTCTATGGTATATTCAATATTCTTTGTCAACACCACAATTCAAAGGCGTCAATTCTTTGGTCTTCCTTATTCATCATCCAGTTTTCGCATGCATATGAGGCAATTGAAAACACCATGGCTTGGGTCAGGCGAACCTTAGTCTTCAAGGTGACGTCTTTGCTTTTCAGCACTTTAAAGAGGTCTTTTGCAACAGATTTGCCCCATGCAATACATCATTTGATTTCTTGACTGCTGCTTCCATGGATGTTGACTGTGGATCCAAGTAAAATGAAATCCTTGACAACCTCAATCTTTTCTCTGTTTATCATGATATTGCTTACTGGTCCAGTTGTGAGGATTTCTGTTTTCTTTATATAGATGTGTGATCCATACTGAAGGCTGTGGTCCCTGATCCTCATCAGTAAGTTCTTCAAGTTTTCTTCACTTTCAGCAAGCAAAGTTGTGTCACCTGCATATTGCAGGTTGTTAATGAGTCTTCCTACAATCCTGATGCCCTGTTCTTCTTCATATAGTGCAGCTTCTTAAATTATTTGCTCAGCATACAGATTGAATAGGTATGATGAAAGGTTACAACCCTGACTCATACCTTTCCTGACTTTAAATCATGCAGTATCCCCTTGTTCTGTTAGAATGAAAACCTCTTGATCTACGTACAGGTTCCTCATGAGCACAATTAAGTGTTTTGGAATTCCCAGTTTTTGCAATGTTATCCATAATTTGTTATGATTCACACAGCTGAATTCCTTTGAATAGTCAATAAAATACAGGTAAACATCTTTCTGGTATTCTCTGCTTTCAGCCAAGATCCATTTGACTTCAGCAATGATATCCCTGGTTCCACGTCCTCTTCTGAATCCGGCTTGAATTTCTGGCAGTTCTCTGTCGATATACTGCTGCAGCTGCCTTTGAATGATCTTCAGCATTATTAATGATAGTGATATTAATGACCCTGTTTGATAATTGCTGCATTTGATTGGATCACCTTTCTTGGGAATAGACATAAATATGGACTCTTTCAGTCGGTTGGCCAGGCAGCTATCTTCCAAATTTCCTGGCATAGGCCAGTGAGCACTTCCAGCGCTGCATCCATTTGTTGAAACATATCGCTTGGTATTTGGTCAATTCCTGGAACCTTATTTTCACCAATTCCTTCTTTGCAGCTTGGACTTCTTCCTTCAGTACCATCAGTTCTTGATCACATGTTACCTCCTGAAACGGTTGAATGGTATAGTGACTCTGTGTATTCTTTCCATCTTCTTTTGATGCTTCCTGCGTCTTTTAAAATCACAATCTTCCATACTAGGATTGTTGTTAGAGCATGAGTTTTGGAGTTAGGTATGTATGGTTCATATCCTGGCTCCACTACTTACTAGACGAGTGTCCTTATTACATTTTTAGTTTAGTTTTTTTTTTTTAAATCAATAAAACAAATGTTATACAGAAAGGTTGCGGGGAAGATTAATTTTTTATCTTATTTTATTGCCATAAAATATATACAACAAAACATTTGCTATTTTGAAGATTACATTTTAATCAATATAAGTGCTTGCCACATAGTTAGGCTTATAAATAGTGGCTATTAGTAACATTTTACTTATTTCTACTTGCAAGTGATGCCTCTTGCCTACCATGTACTATCCAAGTGTGTCTATGACATCTTGCTGTGTGAGTAGTAACTTAGACAACTGGAGTTTGCACTAGTCCTCTGTCTCCCTTTGATTACTTTAATATGCTGCAGATTGTTTGATTTTTCTAACGGTGGTAGTGACAGGAGCTACTGGTCACCTCTACGGATACCTCTTGGAAGGTATCTGAGCTGCAGCCAGGAAGAAAACCACCCCAGGCAGGCTGGGTTGTGCTCCTCCCCCTGCCCCTTCCTACCCCTACCCCCCAGCAGAGTGATTTCTGGGATGTAAATTGTATTAGAGTTTCTAGATCTTTTCTCCTAGTGCCCTCCCCTATTTCACTTTCTACTTTTCTTTCTCCCTCCCTTCCTCTCTCTCTCTCTCTCCCCATCTACTCTTGGGACATTATAAATATCCATTAACTCCACAGTTCCTAACTAGGGCATTATCTTTATTAATGCTTGCAATTTGTGTGGATTATAGATCTTTTCATGACCTCTTCAGGGCCTCAGGATATGTCACTGCTGTTTATTTGTATAGTCTTCTACTTTGATGAAACGCAGATAGATTGAAAAATCTGCCAAGATATGTTGTCCCGGGGATATTGGGAAACAAGCACTGCCGCAGTTAATTGTGTGTGCGTTTTTAATGGTAGCCTAATAAACTGGCTTTTCTTTTTTATTCCTTTAAGTCTGCTCTTAGAAAAATCTCAGCATATTAACATTTTGCATAACATGGTGGGAACTTGCTCATCCTCAGAGTATATGTTGAAATGGGAGAAGCACCCAACTAAATTGGGGTGGGTGAGGAAAAGAGATTTTCCATATTGCAGAAGTAGGAGAAATTCTTTCTTTTAAAACCTTGAGGCCATAGTAGGCATTTAGGGTAAGAAAAATTCACACACAATATTATAGCATCCCGGTAGACCAGGAGTCACAGTATAACATTTTTCCCATCTTGTTGACTTTCTTCCTCCGGGAGTTGTCATTGTTGTTAACCGCTGTTGACCAGCCCCTGACTCAAGTGGACCCCCATGTACAATGGAACTAAACACTGCCATCCCCATGACTGGTTAGGGATCAGACCATTGTGATCCATAGGGGTTTCACAGGCTGATTTTCAGAAGTAGATCACCAGGCCTTTCTTCCTAGTTTGTCTTAATCTGGAAGCACTTCTGAAACCTGTTCAGCATCATAGCAACATGCAAGCCTCCACTGACCAAAGGGTGGTAGTTGTGCATGAGGTGTATTGACTGGGAATCAAACTCGGGTCTCCTGCATGGAAAGCAAGAATTCCACTGCTGAATACCAGTGTCCCTAATCTCGAGTTTCTCAGTCTTTAGGGCACATAAGAATCATTGGGATGTCTGTTAAAATGTTGGGGTTATGATTCACTAGGATGAGTTGGGGCCTGGCACCCTGAATTTTAAACCATCACGCTGCACTGCGTCTGCTTTACTCTCTCCTTTCATTTGTACTCTTGGCTTTGCCCATTTCTCCAGGCGTGGCTCAGGAGAGCTGGTGCAAGAGGAGGTGCCTGGAAAAACAGATGCAGCTGTGTCAGAGCTGTTTATTCTGAGCTCACAGCCCTGCCTAATACACAGTGCCATCAGGTTGTTGCTTAGGGAGACACCTATGATTCCATTAATTATTTAGGGATCCAAAGTAGCCACCATTAATGAATTTGAATGTATTACAATGATCCTAATCAGAGTAACAGATGCAAAATGACAATATGATACACACAATTTTCCCCCAGCGAGTTACACAGTATTAAGGTCTGTTGCAGTCAATGACTCCAGATGCTTCAGTACTCTTACTGACCATGAAAGATCCCGGTTTCATTACACGAAAGAAAATAAGTTCATCCTGTCATCTTGCGGAGTTAAAGTGGGACCCAATTCAGCAGCTGGTAAGGCATCGTAAGTTGGTTTGCAATAATCCTGCTTCCATTTCAGGACTGACTGACTGGAAGAATTCTCTTGCATCTGGGCTTATCCTTCTCTTTACATTACTTTTATGCTTTCCCAGATGAAATGGTTTACTCTTGCTAAGAAAGCCTCTGACAGATGAAACAAGTTTTATGCACACATTGTGTTAGAAGAAAGTGAACTATGTTTATAGAAGGTGAATTCATTAAAATCAGAATAACAAAACCAAAGTCCGCCATGATAAAATGGGAAGCATAACATTTCTTAAGAGTGTCTTCCGAAAAATGTTGTCAGATTTCTGGTACAAGCCAGGTTATAGACGACAGCATTTTCCTTCTTCTTGTCCTAGAAATCATACAAAAGAAAAAAAAAATTGAAGATAAAAATTCTCTGCCGTTTTCAGAAAAAACAAGAGACAAATATAAACCACAGACTCTGAGACACCTGTAAGGGCTGCCAAGAGAAGCTGAAATTGCATAGAAGCAGCACAGGAGGAAACAAAAAGCAGCAGCACAGATGGTGGTGGAGGGGTCCAGGGAAAGCAGATCACAGAATGTATAGCAAAAACACTCTTCCTGTAGGTGAAGGACTCACTTGAAGTGTTGAGGTTAACAAAATTGTTCAGGAATTGAGGTGTGCAGCATGAGTACAGAAGGGTTTCCCTCTTGGTTTGGCTCTGAGAAACACAGTGTTATGGATTGAATTGTGTTCCCCTAAAATAGGTGTTGGAGTCCTGACTTTTATACCTGTGGATGTAGTTCTATTTGGAAATAGTGTTTTCTTTGTTATGGTCATGAGCCATATCAGTGTAAGGTTTTTCCTAAACCTAGTAACTTCTTAGTGATATAAAGAGTAACACAGACACAGAGACAAGCAAGCACAAATAAGGGAAGGTAGATGCCTGGTGATCACCAAGAAACTGAGGAACGCTGGGGCTACAGAAGCTGAGACAAGAATCTCTCCCCAGAGCCAACAGAGAAATAGCCTTTTCTTATAGCCGGTGTCCTGAATTTGGATATCTAGTCTCCTAAATTGTCAAGAAATAAATTTATGTTCTTTAAAGCTACCCATTTGTGGTATTTCTGTTACAGCAGCACTAGGAAACCAAGGAAAGGAAACACAGGAAAGAGGGCTCAACAAGGAAGAATTTGTATTTTCAGGAAGCAGTTCATTTCTGGGGCAGTAGAGAAGGAGAGAACCTGTGGGTACCTAAGTCTGGAAGGCCACTCGGAGCCTCCTCTGTTCAAGGAAGCTGGTTCAGAAAAATCAAACTCATTTAATGATGAATAGTTTTTTTTTTTTTAAAAGGCATTGATATTAACGAAAAATGTGACAAGTTCTAGCAAAACTAACCAGTAGATGGAGAACGCTCACAAAAGCAAATGGAAAGTATGCCCTAAAAATTTGTCATGAATTAAAACAAAAACATACTTAATGAGGTAACTACCTTGATGAAGGAAGACCACAAAGCAGAAATATAAGAACTCAAAGAGGTGAGGCGTCAACAGGAAGATATGAAACATCAACTGAAATATAGAGAAACAAATAATAACAGATGAATACACAATTGGAAGAAACATGGGAGAAAAAGACACCATGAAAACAGTGATGGAAATGATGGACATAAAAGGCAAGTAAAGGAGTTTTCTGGATGTACTCAACTGGAGTTCTGTAAGAAAAACATGAACAATGGGAGAAAACCCAAACATTTAAAGATATAATTCAGGAAAACTTCTGATTATGAAATATATGAATCTACAAATTGAAAGAGCACCGTGTGTGCCAGGGTAAATTGACCCAGACCATTAACAATAAGAAATATCCTAGCAAAATTTTTAGATATAAAAAATGAAGGCAGAATTCTTTGGGCAGCAAAAGGATGAAGTAACTTACCAAAGGAAAAAAATCAGGCTGACTTCATATTTCTTCATGGCAACATTCAACACCATAGGCAGTGAAGCAATACTACCAGAATCTTAGGGCAAGAAAGTGTGAGGCAAGGATGGTACATCTACCCGAACTATGCATGGTAGATCTCGGGAACACATTGGCCATAAGTCTTCCATGAATACCCAACTCAAGGGAGAAGTTCCACCAATCAAGTGATGGCTTATGTAATGTGGCTAAAGGACTGGCAGTGAGCTTGAAATATATTTAAAAGTAAAGCCAAGACTAAACCGTTTTAGAAATTAGTGTGAGGGAACAGAATGCAACTATTATATGCCTAATGTAGGAATGGGACAACTAACTACAGCTGAGAAAAGAAAGGGGCAAAGAAAGTAGGAGGTAGAGTAAGTTTGCTGAGTCCTCATTGGTAATAGCAATGGGCTGGAGCATAGTAAAGATTGTGAGGATGGTGCAGGAGCAGGTAGCATTTCGTTCTGTTGTACATAGGGTCACTATCAGTCAGAACCGACTCGATGGCACCTAACAACAATAGTTGAGCAATTTCATTTAAAGTTGACAAATGAAGTAATAAAAATAAAATACTTATTTAAGAGTATAAAGATAAAAACTGGAAAGATAATATTGACATACCATTGGGTGGTGGAGGAGAGAGAGAGTCAACGAGGAAGAGGAGGAGAAAGAAAGAGTAAGGAACTCGTAAGTATTGTTTTAAAAATAGAAGACTATAAAATAAAGTTATATTTATAAAGGTAACCAACAGAATAAAAACACAAACTTTCTAAAAAGATAAAATAGCCATACACACAGAAATACACACACACACACACTCTCTGTCACACACACACAGCTGACAACATAGTGGAAAACTAAACTAAACTTAAAAAGAGAAAATACAAATAATATAAAATAATACAAGTGAACTGACTGAAACCAAACATATCTGTCACTTTAAAAATTATAAACGAGCTTGACTCAACTACTAAATGATGATTTTCAGACTGGATTCTAATGATAAACCTAACTCTATGCTGTGTTCAAAAGAGACTTAAAGTGTTTCAGAAAAGTAGAAAATTAACAGGATAAGCAAAACAAGAAGCAGGGAAATACAAACAAAAGAAACTAAGGACTGCTATCTAAATATCAGACGAAGTTGAATTCAGGCCAAAACGCATTAAATGAGACAAAGAAAGACACTTTATAATATTTGTTCCAGTTATCTCTTGCTTCATAACAAGCTGCTCTAAACTTAGTGGTGTAAAATCACAACCATTTTATTATATTCTCAGATTCTGTGGGAATTTGGACAGGGCATAACAACAGAGATGGCTTGTCTCTGCAATGTCTAGGGCCTCATCTGCGAAGACAAGACTGGAAAAATCTGGGGGATTCTTCACTCACGTGTCTGCTTGGGCTGGGCTGCTGAAGTCCGGGTTTAACTGAAATTGTCAAGTGGAGGCCCTAGGTGTAATCTCCCCACATGACTTGGGCTTCCTCACAGTATGGAGGCTTCATGACTTCTTACATTGGCAGTCCAAGAGGGCATGTTCCCAGTGAATGATGTGGAAGCTGCATGGTCTTTTATGGCCTCACCTTGGAAGGCACATATTGTCACTTCTGCAGAGCTCTCTTTGTTGACATAGTCATAGACTCAAACTAGATTCAAGAGAAGAGACATAGACCCCACTTCTCTAGGAGAGGAGTGTCAAAGAATTTACGGCCATGTTTTAAATCCGCCACAATGTTAAAGGATGCAAATTTAGGTTAAAAAAGCAGTTATGAATATCTAGGTACTCAGTAAAATAGGAATAGATGGATACTTTCTTAATATGATAAAATACATCAGGCTCAGTGAAAAAGCCAGAATCAAGCTTAATGCTAAACAATAGAAGTATTCCTTTCAAAAGCAAGAAAAAGTTAAGTATGGCCCCTAATACTAATATCAATTTTAACATTATTTAAAAAGCACTAGCCAAGGCAAGCACTTGAACAGGAGGGGATAAAAATAACATTATTTGAAGATAATGTATTCTTTTACCTGGAATTCCCAAGAGAATTAGTTAAAAATCCATTACAAACAATTCAAGAATTTGGTAACTAGTGGGAAAAAATTAATACATAGAAATTAATATCTTTCATATACAAATAACACAAGCTAGGATGGAAGAAAATACCCTATTTATGGTAACCCAAAATATTAAATATCTACAAGATATTTTAGAAGAAATGTGACCAGCTGCCACCAAGTAGATTCCAACTCATGGTGGCCCATGTGTTTCAGAGTAGAACTGTGCACCACAGGGTTTTCAATGACTGATTTTTCAGAAGTAGATCTCCAGGCCTTTCTTCCAAGGTGTCCCTGATTGGACTCAAACTTCCAGCATTTAGGGTAGCAGCTGAGCGTGTTAGACCTATTAAAACAAAATAAAACAAAACAACACAGCACATATGCGAACTTTAAAACACTAGAAAACCTTGAACAAATGGATAGAAACATTTAACATCATAACGATGTCAATTTTTATTAAGTTAATTCCAATAAAACTAATAATTTGTGTTTTGATGCTAGAAAATTTAATTCCAAAGTTCACATGGAAACATAAACAAAGAATAGCCAACAAAACTGACAAAGAAGAACAATGTTAGTGGTAGGAGTGGGGAAATGAGAAAAGCCCTACCACGTATAAAACCTCAGCAGTGTGGTATTGGTACATGAATAGAAACAGATCAATACAACAGAATACAAAATTTAGAACTAGACATGTATATCCAGTTAGACCTAAAAATTTACAGGAATTTGGTACACAGTGGAAGTGGACTATTAAAAACTTAGTGTTGGGCTAACTGTAGAAAAAAATTGGATCTTTTTCTCACACCATTATGGCAGAATACATTTCAAATGGATCAAAAATTAAAGTTAGTAAAGAAAGTCATGGAAGTGCTAGATGAAAACACTGGGAGAAAAACCTCCTTCAAAGCCTTAGAGAGAGAAAGCCTTTCTAACTATGGCACAAATTCTGGAAAAAAAAAAAAAGAATGAGGAATTTAACCACATTAAAAAAAACCCCAAAAGTTCTGTAGAGTAAGACACCATAACCAGGGTTAAAAGACAATATAAGTTGCAAAAATGATTTGAAAGTTATATTCTAAAGGATTGTTGTTTTTGTGGGTAGGTGCTGTTGAGGCAATTTCAATTCATAGTGACCCCATGTGACAGAGTAGAACTGCCACATAGGGTTTTCTAGGCTGTAATCTCTGTTGTTGTTATTAGGTGCTGTCGAGTTTGTTCCTACTCATAGCGACCCTATGTGCAACAGAACGAAACACTGTCTAGTCGTGTGTTATCCCCACAATTGTTGTTATGCTTGAGCCCATTGTTGCAGCCACTGAGTCAATCCATCTCATTGAAGGTCTTCCTCTTTTTTGCTGACCCTCTACTTTACCAAGCATGACGTTCTTCTCCAGAGACTGGCTCCTCCTGATAACATGTCCAGAGTACATGAGACAAAGTCTTGCCATCCTTGCTTCTAAAGAGCATTCTGTCTGTACTTCTTCCAAGACAAATTTGTTTGTTCTTCTGGCAGTCCATGGTATATTCAATATTCTTTGCCAACACAATTCAAAGGTGTCAATTCTTCTTCAGGCTTCTTTATTCATTGTCCAGCTTTCACATGCATATACATTGTTTCTATCACCAAGGCCATATTTTTCAAATACTGTTCTTTCTTCTTTGTTTCCAACTTTCACATTCCAATTACCAGTAATTATCAATGCATCTTGATTGCATGTTTGACCAGTTTCAGACTGTAGAAGTTGGTAAAAATCTTCAATTTATTCTTCTTTGGCATTAGTGGTTGGTACATACATTTGAATAAAAGTCTCATTAACTGATCTTCCTTGTAGGGTATGGATATTATCCTATCACTGACAGCACTGTACTTCAGGATGGATTTTGAAATGTTCTTTTTAACGATAAATGCGATGCTGTTTCTGTCCAATTTGACATTCCTGGCATAGTAGACCATATGACTATCTGATTCAAAATGGCTCATACCAGTCCATTTCAGCTCACTAATGCCTAGGATATCAATCTTTACGTGTTCCATTTCATTTTTGACGACTCCCAATTTTCCTAGATTCATACTTTGTACATTCCAAGTTCTTATTATTAATGGATATTTGCAGCTGTTTCTTCTTATTTTGAGTCATGCCACATCAGCAAATGAAGGTCCCAAAAGCTTGACTCCATCCATGTCATTAAGGTCGACTCTGCTTTGAGAAGGCAGCTCTTCCCAAGTCATATTTTGAGTATATTTTGAGTACCTTCCAACCTGGGGGGCTCATCTTCCGGCACTGTATCAGACAATGTTCCACTGGTATTCGTAAGGTTTCCACTGGCTAATTTTTTCAGAAGTAGACTGCAAGGCCCTTTTTCCTAGCCTGTCTTAGTCTGGAAGCTCAGCTGAAGCCTGTCCACCACGAGTGACCCTTCTGGTATTTGAAATACCGGTGGCATAACCTCCAGCATCACAGCAACACGCAAGCCACCACAGTATGACAATTGACAGACTTGTGGGGAGACTGTAATCTTTATGGAAGCAGATTGCCAGGTCTTTCTACCTCAGAGCTGCTGGGTGGGTTCAAACAGCCAACCTTTTGGTTAGCAGCTGAGTGCTTAACCGTCGTGCCACCAGGGCTCCTTTCTAAAGGGCTAATCGTAAATCACTCTAATATATATATATGTAATGGATAAGAAACTGGCCAACAATATAGTAGGAAAATGGAAAAATATGTAAGTAGATTACAAAAACAGAAATACCAGTGCACCTAAACATACAAAAAACCTTAGACTTTGCTCATAGATAAATGCAAACTAAAAGTACTGTGAGATGACTTTTTTTTAATCTAGCAGATTGGTAAAAATCCCTAAGTTAGATAGCACATTTTGTTGATGAGGTTATAGGGAAATAATTCTTATACATTGCTGGTGAAAGTTGACTACAAATGTAACTTTTACTTGATTCTCATCCCAATGACTAAGAAAAAGAGGAAAAGAAATGCTGTAACTTTCTTTGGAATTTTTAACATTTTGAAGCCAGTATAATTTCAAAGTTGGTAGTAGTTTTTATATATGATGAATGACTAATTTTTTCATTATAGAAGAGTAGATAAAAACACTATATAGTGAAGCAAGTGTGACCCCAGTAAATTATTTAACCATTTTGGTCTCAGTTTTCTAGTTCTTGAAATGGGCATAGTAACAACTATCTCACAAATTTGTGATAAGAATCAACAAAGGTTTTGATACATGATAAAGATGAAATAGATGTCAGCTACCATTATTATTAGAGGAGCCCTGGTGGTGCAGTGTTTAAAGCACTCGACTGCTTACTGAAAGGTTAGTGTTTTGAATCCACCAGCAGCTCCGTGGGAGAAAGATGTGGCAGTCTGCTCCCATAAAGATTACAGCCTTGGAAATCGTGGGGAAGTTTTACTCTGTCCTATAAGGTCGCTATCAGTTGGAATTGACTTGACGGCAATGTGTACTGTTATTATTTCAAAATATATCTTGATAAAAGAAGTTTTTTTTTTTTTTTTTTTTTGGTCAGGGGGAGGAGGTTAGTGCCTTAGTGAAAGTATAACTTAGAAATCTTTCTCATCAGTGTGGACTAGTCTCCTTTTCAGTTACCTAAAAGAATATGTGAAGTATTAAGGTCATCTAAAGGACCATGGCAGAAAAAAATGGAATGATAAAAATACTGTTTTACTCACCCTTAGCTACTGTTTTACCAGTGGATTACACTGTGGCTAGGAGGATGTGTAGATCAGAGGAAACCAATCTTTTTCCATCTGGTATCCCTTTTCTGTCTACCCATTATCAATTTCACCCCCTTTTCACTCTCTTTGACCTTGGTCAAAAAATTATGCTCCATTCTACCTTTTTTGGGAAAACTCCTTCCTTTGACCTGATGCTTCATGGAGTTGTCTCTCCTCCCGCCCCTGCCCCAACCAAACTTTTTTGTGGAGTGTGCTACCCTTGCTACCTCTGGGTCATCCACATATTTCTTGTTCCCTGTGTTCTAACTTCTCCCTCCATCCTTCTACTGCATCTACAATGATGCAACCATCCAGTGAACAAATCAAAAGTTCCCAGCCAGCAATCAAAAGCTCTTGAAATAATCTTTTTCCTGGACTGCTCCTGCGTTCAGCATGGTTGATTCTCTTTCTTGTAGCATCTACCTCACTTTTCTGTTTTTCCTACCTTTCTGTATGTTTCTTCCCTGTCTTTTTCTGGCTTTGCTTTCTTCTTACTCCTCCCATCAGTATACACATACTCCAAGGTTTACTCCTCATCTTTCTGTTCTTTCTCTTCATTATCTTCCTTGGAGATTTCAGTCATTCTTATGATTTCAACTTCTAGAGCACTATAAAGAATTCTCTACAAGGAATTAGCCTCTCTCTTTAAAATAAAACTCCAAACCCTCCAAGTTGGAGGCTGAGAGAAGAACTCTAAAAAGTTACTTTCCTGGTGAGATGGAGTGGTCTTACAAGCACCTCTGACTCTGCCTGCCCTCTTTCCCTTTTTTTTTTTTCCCCCCTCTTCATAAGGATTCTCTAAATGTTTTCTTCCTCTTCAACACTATCCCTGGGTTTTTCCAGTATAGGAGGGCATTTTCAAGAAAAGATATTTGAAAAGTCCCAAAGAAACAGAAAGAAAAAAAATTATAGAAAATATATATGGCACAAGAACCGTCATTTTTTTCAAAGCACAGATTTACAAATTTGAAAATTCTATAAAAGAAGCATAGCATTATTTTAGGATAGCTAGTCCATGTGGCACACTGGTTAAGCACTTGGCTGCTAACTGAAAGGTAGGTGATTTGAACCCACCCAGTAACTCCATGGGAGAAAGAACTGGTGATCTGCTTCCATAAAGATTACAGGCTAGAAAACTATATGAGGCAGTTCTACTCTGTCACATAGGGTCACTGTGAGTTAGAATCAACTTGGCGACACCTAACAACAACCACAACAACAGCCGTGGTGGAGGGCGAAGCCTGGCACCAAGGTAGTGTGAGTGGAAATAGTGAAGTAAGGATGGATTTGTGCAAGAATTATGGGAGTGTATCTGTGTGTGTGTGTGTGATTGACTATGTCAATGAAGGTCAGGGAGGAATTGAAGATGACTCCAAGGTGACTGAGTGGATGGTGATGATCTTAGTCAAAATGGAGGACACAGTAAAAGGAACTCATTTTGGTAAGGAGGATAGTGAGTTTAATTTAGAACATACTGAGTTTAAGCTCCTAAAAGGACATTTAAAAATAGGAGTAAAGGAACCATATTACTGAAACAATGTTTTCACTTTTTCCCCCGGGAATGGAATAAGAATGATCTCATCCATCCTTGTGGCTTCAGCTATTACCTGTATGATAGTGATTCCTGTAGTAGTCATCAGAGCTGCTCAGTCAGTACTGCCTGTTTTCTGCTTTCCAGACATATAGTAGGATTGCACTTGCTGCCCCTTTGAAGTAGGTGTGACCAAGGGGCTTGATTTGCCTAATGAAATATGAGAAGTGACATGTGTCACTTCTATGTGGAAGCTTGCAGAACCAATACATTATTCTCCACGCCCCCTCCTCAGTGCCACAGTGACTGTGACAGCACACATCAAGACAGAGCCTTCACCAGCCAGGGGCCCTGAGTGAACCAGGACACAGAACACCTGGACAGGTAGTGGTTTTGAGAAATAAACTTTTGTGATTTTATGCTATTGAGACTTTTGGATGTTTGTTACCGCACTACTGCCTACTATCCTGATTGACGTAAGTCCTAAATCTTTATCTCCAGCACCCTTTTCTGTAGAGGGGGCATTGGTGGTTCAGTGGTAGAACTCTCACCTTCCATGCAGGAGACTCTGGTTCGATTCCTGCCAATGCAACTCAAGTGCCGCCACCACCCATCTGTCAGTGGAGGCTTGCATGTTGCTATGAGGCTGAATAGGTTTCAGTGGCGCTTCCAGACTAAGAGGGACTAGGAAAAAAGGCCTGGTGATCTACTCCAAAAATCAGCCAAGGAAAACCTATGAATCACAGCAGTTCTCTCTGCAACTGATCATGGGGATGGCACAAGACCTGGCAGCATTTTGTTCCATTTTTCATGGGTCACCATGAGTCAGGGGCCAACTTGATGGCAGCTAACAACCACGACCACAACATCTCTCCTCTGTAGAGCGATCATGAATCCCTAGACTTTT
>NW_004443994.1:11636348-11653291 GCF_000243295.1 Trichechus manatus latirostris
ATTGTTGATTCTCTGTTTGGCTTAGTTTTTCGGATCTTTGTTGTGGAGGGACGGCGTGGTGCTTCTGCCTAGACCGCCATCTTGCCGGAGTCCTCATTTAGGGTATTTTTACGCTCTTAAAAATGAGTCAGTTACTAAATGTGACTTCCTTTTTTTATACCTTTATGATATTTTAGAACAAAGGCTTTTAAACTCTTTCAACCATGATACATAGTAAGAAATAATTTTATCTCAGTAGATGCATAAATTAGAAACAAAACTTTCGTGAAACAATACTTAGTGTTACTGTGTATAAAGCATGATTATTTTTATTCTATTTTATCTTATTCCATTCAGAAATACTTATTGTAATCCACTAAGTAGATGTCATAACCCAGTCATGGGTCTTAACCCACAGTTTGCAAAACCCTAACATAGGGCCTGGACTTTGGGGTTGGAATACCTGAGTTCATCCTGACTCCTCTACTTATTACTGCTATGTAACAATCAAAAGGTGTATAACCACTGAGCCTCAGATACCTCATCTATAAAATGGGATACTAATTCCTACCTAATTACCTGTTTTCTAATTAAATTAGATTAAATGAGATAATATACGTAAATTGCCAGGTATATTTCTTAAAACATTTTAAGTCGTCATAAACCATAAACCCGATTTTTGGTTAGGAAGATTTGTCCTGACGTGAAAGATCAGAGGATCCAACTTTTCCGAAACTGTGGTGAGACAGATACTTCACTCTCTGACATATCCCACTTCCCTGACCTCACTTTGTTCCCATGGCCCAGCCACTTCCCTGACACATACTCTCCTAGCACTTTCCTTCTCTGCAAGCTCAGCGTGTGAGCTGCCTTTGAGGGTGGGGCTTGGGCACTTGCACTTCCTCCACCACAGGGACGGTGTGTGTGATGGAGACCAGAGTCTGAAGTGCATTTGGAGACAGTCTGCACTTATTATTATATCATATTGTTTTCTCAGCCTTCTTCTTACCAGCCTGAGTGACTTTGCTGTGGAAGAAGACCTCCTTGTCTCAGTAAAACAAAACAAACAAAAAGCCCATTGCCATTGAGTCTATTCTGACTCATAGTGACCCTAGAGGACAGAGTAAAACTGACCCACAGGGTTTCCAAGGAGTGCCTGATGAATTCAAACTGCCGACCTTTTGGTTAGCAGCTGAGCTCTTAACCATTGTGGCATCAGGTCTCAGCACCCAGTTCAAATTATTTATCTCCCATACCAATCATCAACGTTTTGTGTGCTCTTTCTGATGGCCTATTGTCTTGTCTCCCTATATGATTATAAGCTTATAGAGATTGTGTCTGTCACTCCACACCTCTAACAGAGCCTTGAACACAGTTAAGTGCTCAATAAATGTTTATTGATGGAGTCTGCCTATAATACTCTGTACTCATGTGTCATGGATTGAATTATGTCTCCCAAAAAATGTGTGTATCAGTTCAGCTGAACCATGATTCCCAGTATTGTGTGGTTGTCCTGTATTTTGTGATTGCAATTTTTTGTTAAATAGGATTAGGGTGGGATTGTAACACCTTTACTAAGGTCATATCCCTGCTCCAATGTAAAGGGAGTTTCCTTGGGATGTGGCCTGAACCACCTTTTATCTTACAAGAGATAAAAGGAAAGGGAAGCAAGCAGAGAGTTGGGTACCTCATACCACCAAGAAAGCTTGCCAGGAGCAGAGCACATCCTTTGGACCTGAGGTTCCTGTGCTAAGATGCTCCCAGACCAAGAGAAGACTGATGCATCACAAGGACTTTCCTCCAGAGCCAACAGAGAGGGAAAGCCTTCCCCTGGAGCCATCACCCTGAATTCGGACTTCTAGACTGCTGGACTGTGAAAGAATAAACTTCTCTTTGTTAAAGCCATCCACTTGTGGTATTTCTGTTATAGTAGCACTAGATGACTAAGATACCATGTAATACTCTTTACCCCTTTCCTGATTTCCTGGACAACTCCTATTAATCTTTCGGGTCTCTGCTTAAAAACCACTTTCTCTGGGTGCGCCTATCCTGAGCACCCAAGGAAACTCTTGGTTTTACCATCTGTCTTAGTCATCTAGTTCTGCTGTAACAGAAATACCACAAGTGGGTGGCTTTAACATAGAGAAATTTATTCTGTCACAGTCCAGTAGGCTACAAATCCAAATTCAGGACGTCAGCTCCAGGGGAAGGCTTTCTCTCTTTGTCACCTCTGGAGGAAGGTCCTTGTGATACATCAGTCTTCCCTTGGTCTGGGAGCTTCTCTGTGCAGGAACCTCTCAGGTCCAAAGGATGTGCTCTGCTCCCAGTGTTGCTTTCTTGGTGAGATGAGGTCCCCATGTCTCTCTGCTCACTTCTCTCTTTTATATCTCAAAAGAGATTGGCTAAAACTCCCTGAGGGACTGAATTACTGGGCAGAGGGCTGTGGGGACCATGGTCTCGGGGAACATCTAGCTCAACTGGCATGACACAGCTTACAAAGACAATACTCTACATTCTACCTTGGTGAGTAGTGTCTGGGGTCTTAAAAGCCTGTGAGCGGCCATCTAAGATACTCCACTGGTCTCATCTCTTCGGGAGCAAGGGAGAATGAAGAGAACAGGATACAAGGAAAAGATTAGTCCGAAGGACTAATTGTCCACAGCTACCAAGGCCTCCACCGGACTGAGTCCAGTACAGCTAGATGGTGCCCGGCTACCACCACTGACTGCTCTGACCAGGATCACAACAGAGGGTTCTGGACAGAGCTGGAGAAGGATGTAGAGCATAATTCTAAATAAAAAAAAAAAGACCAGATTTACTGGCCTAAAGGAGACTGGAGAAACCTCTAGAGTATGGCCCCCAGACACCCTTTTAGCTCAGTGGTGAAGTTACCTCCGAAGTTCACTGTTCAACCTGGGAGTGGACAGCCCCGTAAAACCAAACGAAACTAATGAGGTACAGGAGTCCAGTGACAAGGGCCAGAAGGCAGAAGGGGGACAAGGAAGCTGGTGATAGGGAACCCAAGGTTGAGTAAGGATATTGTTGATGTGTTGTGAGATTGTTAACCATTGTCATAGGGCAACATTTGTAGCAACTGTTAAATGAGAAACTATTTTGTTCTGTAAGCCTTCATCTTAAGTGAGAATAACAGCACAATTCGAAGAGCATAGTCAATGTCACTGAACTGTGTATGTAGAAATTTTTGAAATGGTGTATCTTTGGCTATGTGTATTTTCACCAAAAAAAAAAAGGTTGAGAATTTAGAGGGTTAATATGTTGCGGGATTGTTAACCAATGTCATAAAACAACATGTGTACTACTGTTTCATGAGAAACTATTTGTTCTGTAAGCCTTCACCTGAAGTACAATAAAATATAAAAAATAATTAAAAAAAAAAGAGATTGGCCAATTTTGTAGATTTCATCAATATAACTGCTGCTAATCAATCTTACTACATCATAGTGATAGGATTTACAACACACAAGGAAATCACATCAGATTACAAAATGGTAGACAATCATACAATACTGGGAATTATGACCTAGCCAAACTGATACATGCATTTTTGGGGAGACACAATTCAGTCCATGACACCATCTTAATACTTTCCAAGTTTACTCAAATTACTTGTTTGTCTTTCTTGCTATGTTAAATAGCACGATAACTTTCAAACTCTTTCATTTATGAGGGCAGAAGTTGTTCTGATTTGTTGCAAAGACCCTGGAGGCGTAGTGGTTAAGAGCTATGGCTGCTAACCAAAAGGCTGTCAGTTTGAATCCACCAGGCACTCCTTGGAAACTCTATGGGGCAGTTCTACTCTGTCCTATAGGGTCACTATGAGTCAGAATCGATTTGACAGTAACGGGTTTGGTTTTGGTTTTGGTGCCGGGCACAGTGCTTCATTTTAGAGTATTTTAGAGTATGTCCTTCTAAATCAGACATCTCACACCTGAATGTTTGCATGGGCCAGACAGCTCATATACCTGAGTGAAGCCAGTGATATGGAATTTGGGAAAGTAGAGATATTAGGCCCCATCTAAACAGGTAGCCACTACTCAGTATTGATAGAATGTTACCAAGAAAAACTGGCTCCTCATTGATAGAACTTTCGTATTTTAAATGTTGGCAAACAGTGTTTTTCAATTAAAAAAAAAAGAAAATCCACAGACTTTTACTTAACAATCTTTGCTCAAGACTGTATACCAGCCACTCCTTGGAAACACTGTGGGGTGGTTCTACTCTGTCCTATAGGGTTGCTATGAGTTGGAATCGACTCAATGGCAATGGGTTTGTGTGTATAATGCATACATATTTATATATATGTGTATTTATAATATTTTTTCCTTAACTGAGCATATTTTCCTGTCAATGTTGCATGTATCTTTAGTTCCTTATCTGTAAAATGGTGATAATAAGATATTATTTTACAGAATTATTGAAAGGATTAAATGAAATAGTGTGTCCAAAGCCCAAGAGCAGGGCTAGGCCCATAGTAGATGCCCCATAAGTGGGAGCTCCCTCTTCCCCTCTCTCTTGCTCAGTTTCATGTCAGGCGAAGCAGTAAACCTAGCAGTAACTAAACAAAATGTGTTCCCTGGGGTGCTTCTGTGAAGTATTAATAGATATTGGGGAAGAGAGTTGTATGAACAAATACATTTGGAGAACATGACCTAAACCTACTTAAGCATAACATCTTTACAAAAGGACTTCTTCGAGACTTTAATATGCTAATATGCTTTGTGAATCTTCCAAAAGGGGATAGGGATGCAACATTTCTCAAATTTCATTGACCTGAATGAATGTCTCATGAGGCATGCCGTGAAATGTTGAATCCTAATGGCTCATTCCGCTCAGGTATTGCTTTAAGTTCTGCTTAGAAGCAGTGGTCAGAGTCCAGGAGACAAGCTCCAGCCAAGTGGGCCTGTGTTGTCCAGCCATCTACCTCACCAGCTCACACTGGGTCTGAACTCGTAGTTCTGTAGAGTCTTCGCTTATTTTCACTTAACAGGCAAGTTATCCAGGGACCTCAAACAACTCCATTGATCCTGCAATGCTTTAGCAGCAAAGCTGTAAACAAATGTACTCACTGAACAGCAGTAAGTTGATGCTGGCTAACGAAGCCACCCTCTTGCTAGCATTGATTTTATCTTTAACTAGCTATTCTCCCAGTAGAACCAAAGGAGGCTATTTTATTTCTGTTGATTCCATTCTTGAGATCGTTATGTTGATTATGTGTATTCTCTTTTTTCGTGTAGATGTTTGAAATTTCCCTAGGAAACATTTTCTTCTGCCTAAGATTGCATAGAGCATCATTTTAATGCATAGTAAATGTTGCTGAGTAGAAAAATGCATGCATTACCACGTATTTTTGCAAAGTAAGAGGTTTATATCTTTGTAATTATTTTCAATGTGTGTTTATTGATTTTTATAATACAGGGATATTAACTTGAAAGAGAACAAATTACATACAACAAATTAAGCACTTGCATGGATTAGAAAATCGAGGTAGTGCACTCAAGGCATGCCTAATACGAGAGTGTTGCATGATAGGAGAACTGTGTGGTTTTACATCACATCTGGGAGGATTTTATCCAGCCACTTGTCAGAAAAGATCTTTAACTGAAATGCAGGTGCAGATTGGCATGCATTTAAAGAATTGTAGAATTTTAGAACTGGGAGAGAACCTTAGATAAGGAAACTGAGGACAAAAAGAATTAGCCAGAGGTAGAGACTAGGTTCCTGGACACCCAGTCCCGTGTTGGCTTCCCAACCACCCACTGCCTCCCTGAATCTCAGTGTCAACATTTATCAGCTCTGTGACATTGGTCAAGTAACTATTTTCTGATGTAAAATAAGGATAACACCTAATAATGAGATAATATATATGGATGTACCATTGTGTTTGGCATAAATTAAAAAACAACAATAAACAGTTGACACAGAGTTGGTTCCGACTCATAGTGACCCGCTGTGTGTCAGAGTAGAACCGCTCCATAGGGTTTTCAATGGCTGACTTTTGGGAAGTAGATCACCAGAACTTTCTTCCGAGGTGCCTCTGGGCAGACTCAAACCACCAACCTTTCAGTTAGCAGCTGAACACATTAACCATTTACACCACCTAGGGTGTAAATATCATTTCATTCATTCATTTGACATATAGTTACTGAGTCCCTACTAAGCTTCAGGCACTAATTTCAATAGAACAAGTTTTCCTTCCAGGACAGATATTTACTTTAATAAGCATTTAATTAATTTATATGGCAAATTTTAAAATGTGTAGTCAAAATATTTCACATTTGAATTTCGGGGAGGAGGGTCGGGAAGAAAGAGGCTACATTCAGTAGTTCAAATATTCTAAAATCCAAAGATTTGTGATGTGATCCTGGAACTCTTTGGACTAAAGTCGCCATATAAACTAACTTGTTAATGTTATTAGCATTGCCATCAGTTGATGTCTTTTTAAAAAGGGCAGTGGCAAGTGATCCTCACCCTCCACCCTCTTAAACAATGCATCGAAAAGGCTTTACCCCAGGAAGGCGGGAGTGCAGCTAGCCCAGTGGGGGCAATGCTTTTCAAGTGATGGAGTAGCTGAAAGGATTTGGGTGTCGCCTGCTTGTTCTGTGGCTCATGGATTCTCTTTCAGTTTGTTTCCCTCCCAGTTTAGTCATCTTGTTTGATTTGTACATGAGACTTTGTTGTTGTTGTTAGGTGCCGTTGAGTCGGTTCCAACTCATAGTGACCCTATGTGCAACAGAACGAAACACTGCCTGGTCCTGGGCCATCCTCCCAATCATTGTTATGCTTGAACCCATTGTTGCAGCCACTGTGTCAATCCATGTCGTTGAGGGTCTTTCTCTTTTTTGCTGACCCTCTACTCTACTAAGCATGATGTTCTCCAGGGACTGATCCCTCCTGATAACATGTCCAAAGTATGTGAGATGTAGTCTCGCCATCTTTGCTTCTAAGGAGCATTCTGTTTGTACTTCTTCTAAGACAGATTTTAGGGCAAGACAATTTCAATTTTAATTTCAAGACAATTTCAAGGTGGGGGATAAACATTCATCAGGATCCTGGAAAGACTTGGTTCATGGCGCACATCCTCTGGCTCTGGCTTCTCTCTAGGGGTGGAAATATGCAGAAATAGAAAGGGTGGTGAGTAGAGACTATGCATCATTTGTTGTTTAGTACTAAACACACCCTCCCAAGATGACTTTAGATTTAGTAGTAGTTTCTTAGAAATCGATGGTTCAGGTTGGAAGGAGCAGGGTGTGGGAAGCCATTATGGATTTATGTGAACATCTGCTTCAGCACTACCTGATTTGTCTCTTTACTCCTTAATGTGACAGATGGGTCTGTGACATATCTTGGCTGGCTCTGGGTGGGGATATGTCTTCTCCCAGGACTGCAAGAGACTGGGTAACCCTTGAAATTGCCTCATGGCTTCAGACTGAGAACTAGGGGGTTTTGAGCACCACATCTGCTCCTCAAGGAAGGGTCACCTCTAGATCTCCAGCTGGTGTTTATATGATTTTCCTTTTGGTTGGTTGCCATTCTTGGTTTTAAATGGTACAGAAATAGTGTTTGTTCCTAGAAGAGAATTTTTTAAAAAGTGATATGAAGCCATATCATTTCTAATAAATTGGATTTTATTCTTTAATTTATAATCTTTAATTCATATTTGGAAACCTTACCATTGCAATGATGTTTTCCATTTTTGTGGAGAATGAACAATCATATATTGCTACTTGCTATATGCCTTGCATATGTCTCCTCCCTTTGTTAAATTTGAAAATACGGTTTCTAAATTTAATTATATTACCTCAAATCTTAAATATTATATAGGGTAGTTCTCAACCTGTAGGGCACTCAACTAATAGAGTTTATTCTTAAAAATTTCTTATTTGAAACTCAGTATTTTTCCCAAAGAAGTATTATGATTATGATTAAATTCACACACAATCCTTGTCGTTCATAACATATCTGAAATATCGTACATTTATATTGTAAAGGAGAAACAAAAACAGTCCCTAAAATGGTAAACAAGACTAAAAATAAGAAGACTGAAAAAGACACCTACATTTATTTATATTAAATGCTAGATCTTGGGAAACATAATTTTAATTAGAGGGGAATTTTGAGAACTTTATGGTAGAACTTGAAGGGGTTTACCAGCTCATTAAAATGGTTCATTGCGTGGGCTCTTTATTATATCTTTTTTTTTCTCTATTCTTTTATACAGGTATACTAGTACTATTATTCTTATATTACCTTAGCCATGACCAAGACAATTCTTTAGTTTCGTATATAAACTTAAGGAGGAAGAATAACGAGGATAAGTAAAAGAATTGCCATAGCACACTGAAGGCCCTGTTGAAGGTATACAACAGGAATTGGAAATGGGGCCAATTTATGGAATCTTGTGTCTTCTCCAAGGCTGAAGAATGTGGACTGTCGCATGGCTCCAGGATTGGGTTTTCATCAAATGATAGAGGGGAAGGACACGTATACAATGAAGTTGAAGGCAAGAGAAAGTGAATGATTCAGGTGATTAAATTTGAGGTCTAGGTTGAGTGGCTGAGTGGAGACGAAAAGGGTCCAGAAGAGTTCCTCCTGGGAGGAAGTGAAGGTTTGAAGGGACTGGAGATTTATTGTTGGACTTTCATCTTTGGGAGAGGGCTGTATTTAAGGCTGTTATTATGCACCATTGTGAACAAACCTGGTGTCTTAGTCATCTAGTCCTGCTATAACAGAAATACTGTAAGTGGATGGCTTTAACAAAGAGAAATGTATTTCTTCACAGTAAAGTAGGCTGAAAGTCCACATTAAGGGCTCTGGTGCCAGGAAAACTCTTTCCTCTGTGTCGGCCTTCTCATCAGTCTTCCCCTGGACTAGGAGCTTCTCCATGCAAGGACCCAAGGTCCGAAGGGTGAGCTCTGCTCCTGGCACTGCTTTCTTGGTGGTAAGAGGTCCCCGTCTCTCTGCTCGCTTCTCTCTTCTATATCTCAAGAGATTCCCTCAAGACACAATCCAATCTTGTAGATTGAGTCCTGCCTCACTAACACACTGCCGCCTATCCTCCTCTTTAACATCATAGAGGCAGGATTTACAACATATAGGAAAATCACACGATACCTGGAATCATGGCCCAGCCAAACTGATACACATTTTTTTTTTTTTATTAATTGCTTTTTTTAAATTTAATTTAATTTAATTTTTTTTAAATATTTTATTGTACTTCAGGTGAAGGCTTACAGAACAGATAGTTTCTCATGTAACAGTAACACGCATGCTGTTTTATGACATTGGTTAACAACCCCACAACATTTTAACCCTCTAAGTTCTCAACTTTTTTTTTTTTTTTTTTTTGGTGAAAATACACATAGCCAAAGATACGCCATTTCAAAAATTTTTTTACATACACATTTAAGTGACATTGACTACGCTCTTCTAATTGTGCTGTTATTCTCACTTAAGATGAAGGCTTACAGAACAAAATAGTCTCCCATTTAACAGTTACTACAAATGTTGCCCTATGACAATGGTTAACAATCTCACAACACATCAACAATATCCTTACTCTACTTTGTGTTCCCTATCATCAGCTTTCTACTCCCCTTCTGCCTTCTGGGCCTTGTCACTGGACTCCTGTACATCGTTACTCTCATGGTTTTACTGGGCTGTCCACTCCCAGGCTGAACAGATACACACATTTTTTGAGGGACATAATTCAATCCATGACACCTGGCTTTCCAGTGATGTTCAGACTTGGAATTTGAAGCTTTGTACATATATTTTTTTCCAGTAAAACCCATGATTTTTCAATTCCTCTGCTTTTTAGTTTAGAATATTGTGAAATATTTTACAAGTCCTCATAATAAGATACAGTGTGAGGTGCAGTTCTTTTGTTTAATGGTGTTTATGTTTCGGTTCCTTTCTTCGAATAATTTTCATATTTGGTTCTTAGATAAGGCATCACAGAACCTTGTGCAATTGTCTAATAAACTATCCTTATATTTATTTGAAAGAAAAAAAAATGAAGACAAGGAATATTCATTGTAGTTAAAAGTGAGTATGTTGGGTCCTGGGCAAGATAGTACTGAAACACTCCATCATCCCATGCAATATTGAAAGGGAGTGGGTGTGGATAGGTTTTCAGATTTTTTTTTAGTGACATTTCATATCCCAAATGTCTTTTTGCTGTTTTAATACACGAGTGCTATTCTCCATTTGTCTCCTGAAGTTGTTTTGAGGATCAAGTGAGATAATGCCTGTGCAAGTGCTTTGTACATGGTCAAGTTCTATGCATATGTTAATTCTTCTCTGCCTTGCTACTTAGATACAATGGCTGTACTCAAACAAATGCATTGAAGGCAACTTCCAGGACCAAAAGCTACAGCTCCGCACGCTTCCCTGCTACACTCCTGGGTTTACTTCTTAGTGAATGCTAAACGCACGTGGCAGGATCCTGACCCCAAATCATTACAATGGATAGACTGTGCGCACAGAGCTTAAACTATATGTGTGCTTGCTGCAACATGATGGATATAACTGCTTGCTGAGAATTTGATTTATTTTCCAATAGTTTAGCATCCCTCTGCTTTTATCTGATATGACTATTTTACAAGCGTGTGTACCAAGCATGGCTTCAAAATTGCAGGTTATGAAATACAGAAAATGGAACAATTGCCGTGCATAGCAGAAATCTTCCTGTTCGGTCTGTGTGCCGTATATTTTAAAGTAAGATGGACTGCTGAATGGCGATGGGGGCTTGCCTTGGGCTTCATCATTTTTTCTCCTACATGTGAAAGAAAATGCAAGACTTTCTTCTTCATTTTTCAACTTCATATTGTTAGTTGGTTTTCCACAGTTTGGTTATGATGATGGGTTTTAGCCTTATCATTTGTTGGCATAATAACAATGACATGATGACAGGGAAGAGAGCAGTTCCCGTTTAGAAGGGAACAGAGAAGCTGATACTCGCTATAGGAATGTAGCAGGCTGATGGGGATGCCTCCCCCTTTCCCATTTCACCTCATCCCAAATCTCCATTTTTCAATAACACACTTGCTGTCTTAGAAATACCCAACAGGAACTCACAGCTATTATGAATATGCAGACGTTTGCGTGTAGAACCAATTGGCTCGTTTACAAGTCTGTGCAGCTGATGTACCAGCACACGAACACTGTTCTTAGAAGGGCAGCTTGTTTCACTGGAAGTTACATTTATTTCAGGGTTCTTCCTGGAAATATCCCTTCCTCTCCCTGCTCCACGCTGGTGCTTGCCTCTGGACTGTGATAGTTGGCATCTAAGAACAGAGCAAATCGAGGGCTGGTTCAACTCTGATAGCATCTTTACTCTGTTGTAGGCTCCCTTCAGCCCAGTTTGTTATATACCTCAATGCCCATGAGATTTTCCAGTTTGAGGACACACTGACTGTGCATCTCTTTCTATTACTTTACTCTTTATCTTGGGTGAATGATCATTTGGTTATTGTAAGCAAGTGAAGTCTGCAACAAACAGAGAAATTAGCGATCTCAGAGTAACAAATGATTTTCTGTTGACAAGAGTTCCTTCTGTGGCTTCCTATACAGGATGAATGCCTAGAATTTATTGAGCATTAACTGTATGCCAGGCACTGTGCAAAGTGATTTACATGGTTCTCACAACAGTCCTATGAAACAGACACAGTAATCACCTCCATTTTATAGAACGGAAAATAAGGTATAGAGAGGTTAAGTGACACAGCTGTGTGAGGTGGAGTGGGGATTTAAATCTAAGCATTCTGACCCCAGAGTCTGAATTCTTATCCTCTACTCTGTGCTCCTTGGCATGGCACTTATTCAGGACACATAAATATTTGTTTAATGCTTCCAATGTACTAGATTGTGACTTAGGTGCTAGAGTTATACTTAAGGAAAATAAGGTATCTCATTGAACTCCAAGTGGGAGGGGGGAGGTCAGACATCAAAGTAAACAAATCAATATAATTACATAGGAATAAGAAAAAAAAAAAAACCCAAAAAACCAGGATCATGTAATTGAGTGACTGGTAGAAAGAAGCGGATTGGGTGGTTAGAGAAGGCCCCTCCCAGAAGATAACATTTGAACTTAATGAGGAGGAGCCAGCCATGAACATTTCCATGGGAAGAAAAGAGCTAACTGCAAAGACAAAGACTGTGTGGTGGAAACACATCTAGTACGTTCCAGGAACATAAAGCAAGTGAGTGTGCAAGTGTCCCAAGTGGAGCGGAAGTAGTGGGAGTTATGAGCGGGGAGGTGAGTGGCTAGTGGTTAAGAGCTACAGCTGCTATCCAAAAAGTCAGCAGTTCGAATCTACCGGGTGTTCCTTGGAAACCCTATGGGGCAGTTCTACTCTGCCCTATAGGATGGCTATGAGTCAGAATCAACTCAACAGCAACGGATTTGGGTTTTTTTTGTTTTCTCCTTCTTACAACATGTAAACTACGTGGCCCCTCCCTTGCCCCCTCTGCCAACACTGCCGATTCCCATTTTCTCCTTTATTTTTCTCTGAAGCACTTATTACATTTGACAGGCTATATATTTAATATATGTTGCTCTCGGTTTTCTCTGTCCTTCTACTAGAATATAAGCACCACGTGGGGTGCAATTTTATTCTGTCTTGTTTATTGCTGTGTCCCTGAGCATAACACAGAGTCAGGTACATTGTGGGCTTAGTAAATATTTGTTGAATGTTTACTGAGTGACTGACTGAGGAACTCCATTATGATGACAATGCCCTATACTCTTATCTGATACTTATTATTTTTTTTACAAAGAGCTTTCATGTACATCATCTTACTTAACTCCTCACCAACTTGGGATGTAGAGAGATATTATGGGTTGAGCTGAGTCCCCCCAAAATATATGTTATAGTCCTAATTCCCCAGTACATGTGGATGTGGCTTTATTTGGAAATAGGGTCTTTGAAGATATAATTAGTTAACATGAGGTCTGTTGTGGAATTGCGTCCCCCCAAACATGCGTGTCAGCTTGGCTACGCCATGATTCCCAGTATTATGTGGTTGTCCACCATTTTGTGATCTGATATGACTATCCTCTGTGTTATAAATCCTAACCTCTATAATGTTAATGAGGCAGGATTAGAGGCAGTTATGTTGATGAGGCAGGACTCAATCTACAGGATTAGGTTTTATCTTGAGTCACTCTCTTTTGAGATATAAACGAGAGAATTGAGTAGAGAGAGACAAGGGACCTCACACCATTAAGAAAGCATAGCTGAGAGCAGAGCTCGTCCTTTGGACCCCCCGGGTCCCTGAGCTGAGAAGCTCATAGACCAGGGGAAGATCGATGACTAGGACCTTCCCCCAGAGCCAACAGAGAGAGAAAGCCGTCCCCTGGAGTTGGCACCCTGAATTCGAACTTCTAGCCTCCTAGACTGTGAGAGAATAAATTTCTGTTTGTTAAAGCCGTCCACTTGTGGTATTTCTGTTATAGCAGCACTTTATATAATTAAGACAAGGTCATACTGGAGTAGGGTGTGTCCTAATCTAATACGAGTGATGTCTTTATAAAAGAGAAGACACAGACAGAGATGAGGAGGGAAGATTGAGGCAAAGATTGGAACACCAAGGATCGCTGGTTTTACCAGAAGCTGGAGAGAGGCATGGGATAGATCCCCCCTCAGAGACCTCAGACGGTATGAATATGGCTGACACTCTGATTTTGGATTCCTAGCCTCCAGGACTGGGAGACAATAAATTTCAGTTCTTATAAGCCACCCAGCTTGTGGTACATTGTTAAGACATCTGTAGGAGACTGATATAAGCAGGAAGGAAGGCTCAGTGTGGTGACATAACCTCTCTGGCTATCTAACTGACAAGTTGTCAACATAGGGGTTTGAGCCCTTGTCTTTTGATTCCAAATCCAAAAGTGTCCTCCCCACTGCATATACCAAGTCACAGCAAACAAGTGTTGTTTGCACAAAACATAAACACTTTAGGGTAGAAAGAGTGATTGAATTGTTCTGGGCTAAGGATTGCATAGCATCTCTGTTGTCTCATTATCCTAGTCTGAAATGTTCAGCTGGGAGGGTCTTGCCTGCCAAAGTGAGGACAGGTACAATATACATCATAACAGCACCACACCAGATGCAGTCTCAAATGCCTAGGCTCAGCGCCAAATTTAACAAAACCAGACCAGACTCACTGTAAGCCTTGCATGTGCAGGTCTTAACCAGCCCAATAGCATTAGAGGGTCCTACAGAAAAGAACAAACTCCTGAGGGTGGATGGGTTTGGAGCTCATGTTTATAATGATAAAAACTCACTTTGGTATAGAGATTTATAGCCATTGCTTTTCTTTAACATTTGCTGTCAAATTTGATTTTTTTTTTTTTAAACAAGCCTTTTGGTTAAAAGGAGTTGGCATGAATTTGCCTACTTTACAGATGAAGAAGCTAAGGCCTGGACAAAACGCACTGCTGTCAAGTTGATTCAGACTCATGGTGACCCCATGTGCTTCAGAGTAGAACTGCGCTCCACGGGGATTTTTTTGACTGTAATCTTATGGAAGCAGATTGCCAGGCCTTTCTTCCAGAGCACTGCTGGGTGGATTCAAAACACCAATCTTTCCGTTAGTAACTGAGAGCAGATAGTTTGTGCCACCCAGGGACCCTCCATTAGTAAGGGACAGAATTGAATTTTCAGCTCAGGATTGTTGAAGCCAAGATTGATGCTTTCTTCTTTTCATTACTAGCAGTGGTTCTCAAATTTTAGCACACGTAAGAATCATATGGAGAGTTACTACACCCCCAGGGATTCTGATTCAGTAGGTCTAGGATGAGGCCTGATAATTTGCATGTCGACATACTCTCAGGTGATGCTGATGCTCTGGTTGGCTGATTACACTTTAGTTAGCACTGATATAGAGGGTATGGCCGACTTTAGAATTTCCTGTGCAGTGGGGCTTCCTTTATTCCCCATATGGTGCCTCTAACTTCGTTTCCCACTAAAATCCCTTGCTCACTCCACTTCAGCCATGCTGTCTTCCGAGCATTCCAGGCATACTCCCACCTCAGGGCCTTTGCACTTGCTTTTCTTTCTGCCTGGAATGTTTTTATGCCTACATGTCCACATGGCTTACACCTCCTCTGTCTTGCACTCATTGCACAGATGTTACCTTTGCAGTGATGCCCTCTCTGACCATTCCCACTCCTAGTACTTTGTATCCGTTATCCCTGCTAATTACTTTCTATAGTATTTATCACCTTCTAATATACCATATGTATTAGTTTCCTATTGATGCTGTAACAAATTACCACATACTTAGTGGCTTAAAACAACACGAATTTATTATCTTACAGTTCTGGAGGTCAGAAGTCCAAAATGGGTCTCACTGGGCTACTTTGTGGGGCTGTGTTCATTCTGAAAGCTCTAGGGGAGAATCTGTTTCCTTGTGTGTTCCATCTTCTAGAGACTACTCATATTCCTTGGCTTGTGGCCCTTTCCTCCATCTTCAAAGTCACCAGTATACCGTTTTCAAATCTTTGACTCGGACCCACCTGTCTCCCTCTTTTATTTCAAGGATCTTTGTGATTCCATTGGGCCCCCTTTAGATACTCCATGATAATCTCCCCCATCAAGATCCTTAAGTTAATCACATCTACAAAGTCCCTTTTATCATATAAAATGACACATTGACAAGTCCCAGGGATTAAGACATGACCGTTTTTGGGGGCCCATTATTCTGCCTCTCACATCATCTCATTTACCTGTTTAATTTGTTTCTTGTCTACTGATCCACTCCCTCATAAGGGTATGAACTCAGACGACAGATTTTTCTTTGTCTTTTCACTCTGTACCCCCAGCACCTAACCTGGCGCCTGCCACAGAGCAGGCTCTTAAAAAGTAGTGTGAATAAGAGGAGGGAAGGGATGAGCAGAATTAGTGGCTTTGCCGTCTTGTGAACACAGATTTTTTCCCTTATATAGAGGGTCTCATCCCTCAAAGGGAAAGGTTTTATTCAGAGCCAGCGTACTGAGGACCCTCAAAGACAACTGAACAACACCAGGCAGTACGTGTGCATGGCCACAGGCTTGACAGAGATGATTGTCTTCCCCTAGTGACTAAGGAGGAGGAAGTGGGGAGAAAGGACTCAGAGTACAGACGGGGCATCAGGAAGGCACATCATGTCATGGCCTGCTAAGGGGTGTGTCTTTACTGCAGTTCATGTTCTGTTTATGCCTCAAAGCCAAGAGAACCCATGTGGCTGTGCAGGTGGGCTTGCACCTGCCCCACAGCACAGCAAGAGCACAAGGAACACTAAACAGCCAGAAGCAATCTTTTTTTTTGCAAATGTTTTAAAAACAGTTCCTCATATAAAAGAGGAAAATTTATCTTTGTTAGCTTAAGTGAGAAAGGAAGAATTTATTTTCAAATCCTTAATATATTTACTTAATTTTGAGCTAAAAAAATTTTAAATTGCAAGAAAGCATACGGAGTCACGCATATATACACCATCCATAATTAATAATTGTTGCCATTTTGTTGGCTTTGCTTCCATATTTACTAAAATAAGCAAAACATTTCTGATAAAGTTCATATTCCTTTTGTCTGCCTTGTCCTGTCTCATGCTTTTGCCAGTTCCCCAGAAACAATCTCTATCATGGATTTTAAGTGTTTTCTTCTAGTCAGATGAAATAGGTGTATACGTAGCAACATCTGGAGCCCTGGTGGTACAGTGGTCAAGAGCTTGACTGCTAACCAGAAGATCAGCAGTTCGAATCCACCAGCCACTCCTTGGAAACCCTGTGGGGCAGTTCTGCTCCGTCTTATAAGGTTGCTGTGAGTCAGAATCGACTTGACGGCAATGGGTTTTGGTTTTGGTAGCAATATTTACAACTTAGCACCAGTTGCCATTGAGTTGATTCTGACTCTTGGTGACCCCATGTGTGTCAGAGTAGAAATGTGCTCCATAGGGTTTTT
>NW_004443994.1:11660723-11693042 GCF_000243295.1 Trichechus manatus latirostris
AAAACAAGAAAGGCCCCCAAAGAAACAGAAAAAAGAAAAAAAAAAAAAAACAAAGTAAAAAGAAATGCCCTCAGGGATCCCTCTGCTCGTCTGTGGAAGCTGAAGGGAGTCTCCCTGCCATACAGCTCAGTGTGTCCAGAAAGGGCTCCCAACTCAAGAAAAGGAAAAGAAAACAAACAAACAATTCAAAACAAACAAAGGAACAAAGCCCCGGGATCCCACCAGCACGGCAGCCCAAACCAGGAACCAGCTCCACACTCGAACGGAGCTCCGCAGCCCCTCAGGAAGAAGCAAATATGGCGCACGGAGCCAGGTACTTGAGTGAAGGGATGGGGAGGTGGCGAGAGGCAAGTAAGAAATCAAAAGAAGCAGGGGAAAAAAAAAAAAAAGCAACACTAGCAGCCAACAAATGGCATTCAGAGAGCCAGCTAGTGCGGGCTGGTGTTTCTGAACAAGAGACTGTGTCTGTGGGAAGCAGAGTGGGCTGAGGGTCGGTGAATAAGGGTAGAGAGTGGGAAAGCATATATCACAAATTAGCGCGCTCTGCAGCCCCTCAGGAAGAAGCAAAGATGGCGCACGTAGCGAGGTACTCGAGTGAAAGGAGGGGGAGGTGGCGAGAGGCAATGAAAAAATAAAAAGAAGCGTTAAAAAAAGCAACACTAGCAGCCAACAAATGGCACTCAGAGAACCACCCATTCAGGTGTGTGGAATCCAAGCAGCTGCTGTTTCCCAGTCAAGAGACTGTGGCCGCAGGAAGCAGAGGAAGCTGAGTCGGGGTGAAGAAGTGTGGGGGGTGGGAAAGCATATATCGCCAATTACCGGTTGTTTTGTCTCCCACTGGAAGCTCCGTGAGCCTGCTTTCTCATATCCCCTGTTTGCTGGTCTCCGATAGGAGTCCAAGATGGCGGATCTGCACTGCGTTAGCTGGTAGGGGATCTCTGCATGAATCTCTCCTCGCCCGTTCTCTGTCAGTTTTCTCACTCCGTCTGGTGCTTGGCTGAGTTCTTTATCTCTTCATTTGATGTTTTAGGGTTTCAGGATTGTTGTATTCTCTATTCGGCTTAGTTTTTTGGGTCTTTGCTGTGGAGGGACGCCGTGGTGCTTCTGCCTAGAGCGCCATTTTGCCAGAACTCCTCCGTAGGGTTTTTGATGGCTGATTTTTCAGAAGTATATCACCAGGACTTTCTTCTGAGGTACCTCTGGGTGGACTCAAACCTCCAACCTTTTGGTTACCAGCCAAGCTTGTTAATTGTTTTCAGGACCCAGGGACTCCAAGCAGCAATATAAATCTCAACAATCACAAGTTGGTGGGAAAAAGAAAGTTGCAGAATGAGTTTTACCGTATGTCTTTAACTGAAATACACACCCACTAAGCAGTTCTATATATTGTTCATCCATTAAATAAAAACTTCTTTAAGTAGAAGAGAGCAGTTGGGGAAAGTTTCAAAAGATTGGAGCTATTTAAGAGTAACTCTCTGCAAAGGAAATCTTTATAAAACAGGAGGCAATCCGTATCTAATACTGTTTAAGATAATGTCAGTTTCATTTTACACATTCTCTTGAGTTTCTAAGGATTTTTAAAACTTGATCATGATAAGATCTAGAGAAATACTAACATAGGTGAATTTGGTGTTATTCATTGAATAATTGTGGAGTTGCAAGAAGCCTTTAGAATGAATTAGATACATGTTTGATTAATGATTAGTTTCATTCACTCTTGGTTTGTGGTACTCGAGGATAAGGCTTTCCATACCATGTTTGTCTGCAGAACTCTATTAAGCAAACCTTTGGTCTTGGTGACTATATAAACTGGCAATTACATGCACTTTAAACAGAGGAAGATTGTGTTGAATTAAATTGTACAGTGATTTGGGTTGAGCCTAGCTCATGCTAGCAAGTCTTTTGCTTATTAAAACTGTGCAATAGCTATAAAATCTTTATATTATCTGAAGAGTTTTACTCTTTTACAAAACAATCTCATTATCAGAATGGTTTCTCAGAGTGTGAAAAGAATAAGATATTAAAATATATTTGAATCGTGAATCATGTTTGATAGCACATGTTCTTTTCTCCTTGCTTCATTTACCCATAGAGCTTAATACGGGACACTGCCTCTCAGAACTTCTGTCAAAGTTCTCCTGATGTCAGAAGACAGAGAGAGAGAGAGATACCTCACGGGCTCCAGGGGCTTTGCTCAAAGCTGCCTCCTGCAGACAGGAACTACTCCTTTTGAGTGTTCTTGTTTTTTTATAAAATTGTATAAGATTCTCCATCTATTCTAGAACATTTAAATAATTTAACTATGCTTATATTTAAAAAAAATTACTTACTAGTTAAATTGTTTAAAATTTTTTGCCCCAATATCTTGAAGCAAAATGAATGCTTCAGAGAAGATGTTGTTGTTGGTTGCTGCCAAGTCGATTCTGACTCATGGTGACCTCATATGTGCAAAGTAGGATGGCCTTTTGGGTTTTCAAGGCCGTGGCCTTTTGGAAATAGATCACCAGGGCTGATTTTCAAGGTGCCTCTGGGTGAGTTTGAACCAACAACCTTTTGATTAGTAGTTCCAGCACTTAAGCTTTTGCTCCACCCAGGGACTCCTCCAGAGAAATAAAACCAATACTCTTCGCTGTTGATTGATTCCAGCTCATAGTGACCGTATAGGACAGAGTGGAACTTCCCCATAGGGTTTCCTAGGCTGTAATCTTTAAGGAAGCAGACTGTCACATCTTTCTCCTGAGGAAAGGCTGGTGGGTGTGAACTGCCAGCCTTTCAGTTAGCAACCAAGCGCTTAACCACTGTGCCACCAGATCTTGTTTATTCTGGTGTGTTGTCATATTTTCCTGTGGTGATGGTAACACCAGGGTGACAAGTGTGGCTTTAAGGTATTATGTTAAATTTGTAGAAGAAACTATATTTTCATTACTTCTGACTTTCACTGCCTTAATATTTCTTTCTTTGTTGTTGTTTATTGTTGTAGTTTAAGTGAAAGTTTCCATTTCAAGTTAGTCTCTTATACAAAAATTTATACATGCATTGTTATGTGACCCTAATTGCTCTCCCTATACTGTGACAGCACGCTCCTCCTTTCCACCCCTGATTTCCCACGTCCATTCAACCAGCTCCTAACCCTCTCTACCTTCCCATCTCACCTCCAGACAGAAGCTTCCTGTTTAGTCTCATGTATCTACTCAAGCTAAGAAGCAAATTCTTCACGAGTATCATTTTATGTCCCACAGTCCAGTCCAATCTTTGTCTGAAGAGTTGGGCTTGGAAACTGTTTTAGTTCTGGGCTGATAGAAAATCCAAGAACCATGCTTTCTGGGGTTCCTCCAGTCTCAGTCAGACCATCAACTCTGGTCTTTTTACTAGAATTTGAGTACTGCACCCCACCTTTCTCCTGCTCCATCAGGGACTCTCTGTTGTGTTCCCTGTCAGGGCTGTCATTGGTGGTAGCCAGGCACCATCTAGTTCTTCTGGTCTCAGGCTGATGAAATCTCTGGTTTATGTGGCCCTTTCTGTCTCTTGGGCTACTACTTTCCTTGTGTCTTTGGTGTTCTTCATTCTCCTTTACTCCATCCAGGTGGCTGGGACCAACTGATGCATCTTAGACGGCCGCTTGCAAGCTTTTAAGACCCCAGACACCACTCACCAAAGTAAGATGCAGAACATTTTCTTAATAAGCTTTGTTATACCAATTGACCTAGATGTCCCCTGAAAGCATGGTCCCCATACCCCCACCCCTGCTACTCTGTCCCTCAAAGTATTTGATTGTATTCAGGAAACTTCTTAGCTTTGGTTTAGTCCAGTTGTGCTGACTTCCCCTGTAGCGTGTGCTGTCCTTCCCTTCACCTAAAATAATTCTTGTTACCTTAATATTTCTTATGGTGTTCTTATTAGCAACAGATTAAGGTTTTCTTTAACCCAATCTTTTTTCCTGTGCCTTTTGTTTGCCCATCTATAAAATGAGATGAGAAAAATACCATGATTTCTTCAGATTAAGGTAACCACATACAAAATTATATGAACAATAGCCAACATCTACTGAGGTTGCTCACGTGTCAGGCACGACTCTGTGTGCTGTCATGGATTAATTGATTTAGACCTCACACAGCCCAATGAGGCAGGCACTCACTCATATCATGTTACAGATTAAGAGTCTATAGCACCACAAGTTCAAGAAACCATTCTACTACAGTACGGAATTTCTCAGGAATTCTTAGTATTATGGTCAAATATGTTTTGGAAATCCTACATATTATGTAGCATTGGAGTGTCACAAGGACAATATAATGTTGTTGTTAGGGGCTGTCAAGTCGCTTCTGACTCACAGTGGCCCTATAGGACAGAGTAGAACTACCCCATGGGGTTTTCTAGGTAGTAGTCTTCATGGGAGCACATTGCCAGATCTTTCTCCCACGGAGCCACTGGGCAGGTTTGAACCACCAACCTTTTGATTAGCAGTAGAGCACTTAACCATTTGCATCACTAGAGCTCCTTACAATATATGTCCTGAAAAATGTTGTAATGAGAGACAAAACAAATGATCCTCCCTTAACTTTGTTTAATACAACATTATTTCCTAATTTCACCACAGGGTATCTTTTCTCCTTTCTCTTTTCCAGAACAACTATTGCTGTCTCCCATAAATACTGTCCTCTGAACATGCTTGGAGAATCATCTGATATAGCCCCATGACTCTGGGAAGGGACATAGGGCCTGTGAGGCTGGGGGCCGAAATTCTTACTTCTGAAACTTCAAAAATTAAGGATGCAGTTTGCTGGGTCCATCATTGGCATAGCTCTTTGGAGAGAATTTTAGTTAATTTGATACAAGCAGAATCTATCCATAAAGTAATGATAGGTGAGAATTAGTAGAGCTTTTTCAATTCAATCCAATAATCACAGAGCACTTCATATGTGACAGTGTTCTAGGTGTTTGGGATACAACTGTGAGTAAAATAGCCACATATCCCTGCCCTTACGGAGGAGATAAACAATAAACAAGATAGGTAAGAAATTATGTATCATATGAGAAGGAAAATTGCCCCAAACCAAACATTTTTGATTTCTGATAAAATGCTCTTACAGATTTTAGCTGAGCATACCAAGGGCAGGACAGTGGGAGAAACCACGCCAATGGAAGCAATAAGGGTGCACTGAGAATTACAAAACAGCATTAGAACTGATGAAAACTAGTCTGCTTGTTGTTATCACCATCTACCTGTACTTTGGAGCCCATTGGTGGTGCAAAATGGTTAATGTGCTTGGCTGCTAATTGAAAGGTTCAAGTCTATCCAGAGGCACCTTGGAAGAAAGGCCTTGTCATCTACTTCTGAAAAATCAGCCATTGAAACCCTGTGGGGCACAACTCTACTCGGACACACATATGGTTATCTTGAGTTGGATTGACTTGATGGTGACTGGAAACTGGTATTTTAAATAACGTCCCTGGTAAAATACCCTTCCCTGGAAAAATCTTTTGTTGGTGTCAGCTCCAAACAATTATTGTGGCTACTACTGTGTTTTACTATACATGAAAGCTTCAAATTAGCATATTTTATTATCTATTATTTAAAAAACATATTCCACATACAGTGGAGCCCTGGTGGTATAGTGGTTAAGAGCTTGACTGCTAACCAAAAGGTTGGCAATTCAAATCTATGAGCTGCTCCTTGGAAACCCTACGGGGCGGTTCTTCTCTATCCTTTAGGGTCGCTATGAGTCAGAACTGACTTCACAGCACCTAACAACAACAACATATTCTTCATGAAGCCCTGGTGGTGCAGTAGTTAAGAGCTGCAGCTGCTAATCAAAAGATCAGCAGTTCGAATCTACAAACTGCTCCTTGGAAACCCTAGGGGGCAGTTCTGCTCTGTCCTATAGGGTCACTATGAGTTGGAATTGACTAGATGGCAATGAGTTTTTTGGGTATATTCTACATGAAAATTAATTCAGTTATAAAATACCTCCTTCCACACATAAACACAAATAGATTTGAAATCATTAGAGCTTGTTTCAGGAGCATGCATGTCTCCTACTCCTGGGTTACTATATATGCTTGTGTTTAAACAGTAGGTTTGATAAAAACAATAGCAGAGATATAGACAACAATAGCAGAGTGGTTGTAGCCACAAAGAAATAGAACTTGAGTTATGTCAATTTTGTCATGCCATGTGATCACTTGGGGATTTTGTGTTTGCAGTTTAAAATAGTGAGAGTACAAATGGTGATGTGTAATATTATTGTTTAGTAATCAAAAATTTTAATTTATACACAAAGTACTTTACTAAATTTTGTTAATATGTTTAAAATGGAGATTTGTTGTTTAAAAATTTTCTTATTATTTAATTATTTGTCATTAAACTGCAATGTTATTATTCATTTCTGGGACGAAAACAAGCTTTCCTCCTTTTTTTGCAAAAAAAAAATCCATCAATGTAATTAAAATTATTAATCCATTGCTTTTGCTCCTTTTTGGCACTGTAATATTCAGTTCATTTTTTTGTTTGTTCATTTTTAAATTTTATTACCAACATGCTTATACATATGAAGTTTAACTTAAGAAAATGTTCTTGTTCTTCCTTGGCCATGATTATTATTAATTTCATGATTATTCCTAAAAAGAATTCTGTTGTAAGAAGGAGAGAGGTGTTAAAAAATTATCTGCCCTGGATGTCACATATGCTTGTTATGTCACTGGACTTGAATGAGAATTAGACCCTTTTTTGGGAATTTGGAGTCCTGGTGGCCCAGTAGTTAAGAGCTTGGCTGCTAACCAAAAGGTTGACGGTTCAAATTGACCAGCCGCTCCTTGGAAACCCTGTGGGGCAATTCTACTCTGTACTGCAGAGTCGCTATGAACTGAAATTGACTCAACGGCAATGGATTTTTTGGGAGGTTAGATATATCTGCCTAGCCAATCATCTGTCTTGTGACAAGCCTAAAAACTTTTAACCAGACAATGCTTTATTGTGCCTAGCCTAACAATGTTATCTAACCCCCTCCCCCCATGAAGCATCTCTAATATGAGAGAAATTTTTGAATTGGATTTCTCAGGAGCTTTTTCCCTTGTGGCAAGTTTGAAATAAAACTTGGACATGATTTCACAATTAATTAGTCTAAAAAGTTGCTGTAACATATGTTAGACAAGAGCTGTGGTTAAAAAAATAAATAAATAAATAAAACAACAGCAGAGGAAGGTAAGAGCAATTGGCAGTGTTGTGGGGGAGGGCTGGTGGGTTGCAGTTTAGAATGGTGTGGTCGGGATAGGTCACATTGATCAGGTAACATTTCAGCAGACGTGAAGGAGGTGAGGGAGTTCACTGTATGAATATCTGGGAGAAGAGCATTCCAGTTAGAAGACTAGCCCATGCAAAAGCCCTGAGGTAGGAGAATTGCTGGTGAGTTTAAGAAAATAGCAAAAGGCTGGTGTGGAGGGAGTGAGGGGTTTGGTCGGAGATGAGGTCAGAGGGTCCCTCTGATCAGGGAGCAGCCTTGTGGGCCACTGTGAGGACTACAATGGCCCTGCCAGTTTCTCAGATGTCATTCTCTGTTTAAAGCCTTGTTTTGAGTCTGTTCTCTACACTCTTGAGATGGTTTCCTCATTTAAATTCCTGTAGATCTCTGGTCATAGCTTTTTATATACTCCGTCTTAAATCCTTGGTTTCTAATCTTATTCTCCTTTATGGATTACTAGCTGTTGAAGGCAACTATTCTTTATTTCCCTTTGCCTGGGTGGCACAAATGGTTAAGTGCTCAACTACTAGCAGAAAAGTTGGTGCTCGGAACCCACCCAGAGGATCCTCAGAAAGCAGACCAGGTGATCTGCTTCCAAAAAGTCACAGCCCTGGAAACCATATGGAGCAGTTCTGGTTGGCACACATGTGGTCACCATGAGTTGGAATTGACTCGACAGCAACTAATAACAACAACAGTCTCAGTCATTAACTCTTGTTCATTAGAGGTTTCTTGAGCACTTACCGTGTACTAGGCACTGTGCTAGGCCAGTATTAAAGATGAATCCAGCATAGCCCTCTACCCTCAAGGAACTCATCGTCTATCAGGAAGACAAATGAGTAGAGTAGTAATTAAGTAGAGTAGTAATTATAAGACTGTGAATGAGCAGTGGCCAGGTTATTACGATAGCACTTAGAGAGGCATCCAGTGGGGGATCTAGAGGAGGGACAGGTGCGGTTGGAGAAAATTGTACATAAGAAACATTTGTTGCACTGAACTGCACTTTGTACCCACTGGAGAACTTTCTCTCTTTTGTAGAAGAGATATGTGTTTTGGGGTAACTTACTCCTGCAGAGTAGGAGTTGTAGGTGGTAAAGAGAAGGTGCAACCCCTTCATTTTTGAATAAAGCTACTTAAAACTGTTGAAGACTCACCCCTGGAAGCCAGCTCTTATAATAGCTCAGTATTGAGGTCACTCTGAGGTTCACCCTTCAGCCAAAGATTAGACAGGCCCATAAAACAAAACAAAACTAAATGGTTACACCAGCCCAGTGGCAAGAACGAGAAGGCAGAAGGAGACAGGAAAGCTGGTAATAAGGAACTCAAAGTCGAGAAGAGGAGAGTGTTGACATGTCATGGGGTTGGCAAGCAATGTCACAAAACAATATGTGTATTAATTATTTAATGAAAAACTTGTTTGCTCTGTAAAACTTCATCTAAAGTACAATTAAAACAAAAATGTTGAAGACTCCTGCAAGCAGCCTAGGCTGCAGCAGACCTGGATCATATCACTACGGAGGACATGGTCCCTGGACTCAACCCTTTCTTGGCTCAGTTCCATTGATCCTACTTGCGATGTTCTTTTCTATTCAACCACTACTTCTCAGCAGTCTGACTCAGGTGGTGAGTTAGCTCCCAGGACACAGCATCCTTGTGGTTTGAGACTGTCTTTGGTTAGTAGTGGATGTTTCATTCTGAGGATTGGGAAGATTTTTGAACTGCACCTCACAAATATTCATGAACTTCCTGGTAAGCTAGCAGAGAATTTGAAATTATTTTGAATACATTGTTTTGCTTTTATAGATGGAAAAATGGAGATGAAAGGAGGTCATGTGCCTTTTGTTAGTGTCACATGGTAAGTCAGTGACTGAAGTGGGAGTAGATCTTTGGATTAATATCTCGGGGGATGCTTCCCGCCAGACTGTGCTAGCTGGCAAGGAGCCAAAGACCTTGGCTTATAGTAACTGCACATTTTCAGACCTTTGTGTTTAAAATGCAGAAAAGTAATGATTCATTAACTTTGCATTACAAGGTTAATTTTCTTGTTGCTTTTGAATGTGTGTGTATGTGTGTGTATGTGTGAGGGCATTTCTTTATTTAAAGTGAAAAAGATATCTGCGCTCGTATAATATGCTTGACTTGGAGACTATGGACTGAGTGCATTCATTTGAATGGCTGCATAATTAGTCTACTAAATGCTCTCTTTTTTTTTAAATTGTGTTTTAATATTTGAGCACCCACAAACACCTTCCACAAGAGAAAATTTTTTACTTTGTCATGTATTTTCAGTACTTACAAGATACTAACTTACTCTCCATTCTTAGATTTTAAGGAAATGGAGGAGTTTCTCCCACACGCTATTTGTTATTATTATTATTATTATTATTTGTATCATGGAGTAAGTCCAAGTAGATAAAACAACTTGCCCAAAGGACTCAGAGAAAGGCCTGGCCAGTGTTTTGTAAGACCTGGGATGGAGTAACCTCTGTGATCAAACATGCTGCAGTAGAGTTCTTGGCTTATTCTTCACTAAAATGCTATAACTTGGGGGCAGAGGGGCTGTGTGGAAGACAAAGGTAGAAAGTTATCAACAGAATCTTCCACACCTGCTGGAGTTTGGGCTGCTTTCTCCAGATTACAGTAGGCTGAATGGAAGCCCCCCCAACCCGCATAAAGAAGAAGAGCATTCCTGGGTCACTCTTTCAAAAAGAAGGTGTTTGGATAGAGAAGGTTTTATCTGGGATTGCCCTAAAAGTGTTGTTGAGCCGGGTAAATTGTTCTGATCAGAAAAAGATTTTCCCCACAAAGGGGGCACCCTGTTTAAATCCCATCCAAGGGCTATGTTCTTTCCATTTGAATTCAGCATTTCTCAAACTCCCTGATTTGGATATTCAAAAAATACCCATAGGTTTATTTATTTCTTTGGGTTAAGTGACTGCCTTCTCTCTTCGGCCTCTTTAAAATGTGCAGACTCCCTGGAGAGATAACCTATTAAGGTTGTTAATATTTTCTCCTTAGAGGCAATAGGTTTATAACAATTTTTTCCTTCCCAGGTGTCTTGGTCATCTAGTGCTGCTATAACAGAAATACCACAAATGGATGACTTTAACAAAGAAATTTATTTTCTCACGGTCTAGTAGCTAGAAGTCCAAATTCAGGGCATCAGCTCTAGGGGAAGGCTTTCTCTGTCGGCTCTGGAGGAAGGTCCTTGTCATCAATCTTCCCCTGGACTAGGAGCTTCTCCATCCAAGAATCCTGGGTCCAAAGGATGCTCTCTGCTCTCGGTGCTGCTTTCTCGGTGGTATGAGGTCCCAGTCTTTCTGCTTGCTTCTCTCTCTGATATCTCAAAAGAGGTTGGCTTATGATGCTATCTAATCTTGTAGATTTTGTCAATATAACTGCCACTAATCCATTTTATTACATCATAGTGATAGGATTTACAACACATAGGAAAATCACCTCAGATTACAAAAACGGTAGACAATCATACAATACTGGGAATCATAACCTAGCCAAGCTGACAGATATTTTTGGGAGACATAATTCAATCCATGACGCCAGGTGAGGAGACATTCAAGCAGAGGAAACTAGTTGCCATCAAGTTGATTCCTCATGAGTGTCAGAGTAGAACTGTGCTTAATAGGGTTTCCAATGGCTGATTTTTCGGAAGTAGATTTCCAGACCTTTCTTCCAAGGCACCTCTGGGTGTACTTGAACCTTCAACCTTTCGGTAAGCAGCTGAGAGAGTTACCACTTGTACCACACGGGGACTCCTAAACAAAGGGAGGGGGTAAAGTGATGCTCTAGGGAGGTGTTGAAAATGGGGGAAATGTTTAATTTCACCCACAGTTTTGGCATTGGTAATAGTGATGTAAGGAGCTCTGGTGGCACAGTGGTTAAGTGCTTGGCTGCTAACTGAAAGGTCAGCAGTTCAAACCCACTAGCTCCTCCCCAGGAGAAAGATGTGGCAGTCTGCTTCCGTAAAGATTTACAGCCTTGGAAATCCTATGGGGCAGTTCTACTCTGTCCTGTAGGGTCACTAGAAGTCGGAATCAACTTGACAGCAATTGTTTTGTTTGATTTGAATAGTGATATGGCTTAAATAGGTTGGTTAACTAGGTACACTGATGCTGAAGCTGGGTGCTAGGAACCTGAGGACTGCACCTTGAGACCAGGAAGTGTAAGGTAACGAGAAAGAATGGCAACTAGATAGGAGATGCCATGTTAGGAGCAGATGCCAACATAAGAATAGACAGATTAGAGATTTATCAGGGGAAATGACTATGAGGGATCACAAGAGGGAACTACAAGATACCAGGAGATTGCAATGCAGGTCTGACCCTTGTGAATGAGAGAAGGAAGGGAAGTTGAGTGGAAGAGTCTTAGACTGCAGTGCAGTCTAAGGAAGTTTGGCAAGGCCAATGGGGAGTAAAAGGGCCCTGTCAGAGGAGTTCCCTGCCTCCCAAGAATAAGTCTGCCTTAGAGTTTCTGCCATGTTCATTCATTGGCTGCGAGCAACTGGTGGGAAGCAAGGTTTTGTGTGAGTGTCCTGATGGATTTCAGAGAGCAGCCAGAGGCTGTCAATCAATTGCACACCTATCTGGCAGAGATCTGAGAGGCACCTTTTTATGCCTAAGTGTTTTCTGTACATGAGGAAGGCCTGCTTAGGGCAACTCCTGAGTTCTGGCCACATGGTGTGTGGTCGAGCTGCCAGGGTTACAGCACATGTTTGGAGTAGCCAGAAGGAGGACAAAGGGAAAATGAAGAGCTCTGAAGATATCCATATTCTACTGTACAATACAATGTTGTGCAGTGGAAAGAATGTGGGGAAATTGAAATTGGGTCAACTTTTACCTCTGTTGCTTACTGACTGCATGGCCTTGAGAAAGGTTCTTTGGATCTTTGAGCTTCGGTTTACTCATTTGTAAACTGGGGACAATGAGACCCATCTTGCAGGATGTGTTGATAATGAAATGAGATGAGGTATGTAAATTGCCTTCTACTATGTCTGTCACTGAGCCGATATTCCATAAGTGGAAGATGTTTGAGATTCTGTTTTAGAGTTGGCCCAGATTTTCTGCTTGCCCAACATCTTTTGTTTTAAATGTGCTTAAATACGCTTTTGAGATAACATCCAGTTGTCATGGTTAAGATAATGACCTTAAACATGAATATATTTGTGTGATCAGGCCCAGCTGAGAACTCTAATATGTGACCAAGTTCACTTTCTATATCAGCTGCACCAAGGCTGATCTTTGCCTTGCAGAATTTAGCAGAAGCTATTATGTTTGTTTGGAGGGAGCCCTGCCAACACTGGGTTAGACAGATGAGATTTATTGGGGGAAATGACAATGAGGGATCATAGAGAGGTTATGTGCTTGGCTGCTAACTTGAAGGTTGGCAGTTTGAACCTACCCATGGCTCTGTGTGAGAAAGACCTGGTGATCTGCTTCCATAGATTACAGTCAAGAAAACGCTATAGGGCAGTTTTATTCTGTCACATACGGTTGCCATGAGTTGGAATTGCCTCGACAGTGCCCAACAACAAAAGCATTATGTTTGGAGACCCTTTTATTTGTACACATGTTCATGATGTCTTTTAACATGTCATGATGATAAGTTGTCCTGGTAAGAGGAGTGACATGGGATGGCAAAAACGGTACCAGACCAGGAATCAAAAGATGACAAGTCATTTTTGTAAAGTGCTTCACAGTTTATAAGTGCTTTCACAAAAGTTGGGCCTCTGGGTATGGAAGCTAGTATTGTTCCATTTCACAGATATGGAAACTAAGGTGTAGAAAGTCTCAATATGCATATGAGTGTCTGTATGCTATGCAATGCTATGGAAGGCACTTGAAGAAATGAGAAATTGTTATTAACACTCTTTTAGGAGAGAGTCAGTGCACTATACTTCACTTTATGGGCATAAGGGGCATGGGTCTTGGTGTGGGGATGGAAGATGATATTCTTTGTTTGGGGAGAATCATTGAGCCTGAACCTTGGGCTGGTGTGTACCCAAAATTTGCTTAGGAGGAAGGTAAAAAAGGTGACAAGGTGGAATACTATATAAAGTGGCTTTAAAGAAGCATGAAACTCTTTTAAAGAGCTATTTCTTAAAAAATAAGGATAATGACTACGCCAATCACTCTTTCATTTACTTGCAACTCCATTCCTTGCCGTTCTCAGCCCTGCTCTGCATTGCGGGGAACTACATTTCCCAGGCTTCCTTGCCTGAAAGGTTTGCAGAGAGATTTGGCCAGTGGGGACACTGGCAAAAGACTATGGGGCAGGAAAAAGGAGAAGCCAGGGTATTTCTCCCCTTCTCTCTTCTTTGGGCAGCTTCTCTGGCAGTAGGTAAATTTCCTCCTTGACTTCTGTTCCCACTCAACAGGCCTACTGTGGTTCCAGCTTCCACTCCAAAATAGGGGTGGTAGCGGCCTCCCATTGTTGCTAATCTTTGAGTTGCCTCACTGTCCTTCTCTGGATTTTTAGCTCTTTTGTCTGTGTAATCAATTTCCTGTGTTAAATTTCCTCTAGTTGAAATACCTAGAGTGGTTTATTCTTTCTGACTGGATCTTAACTGATACAATATATACCTTTATTGAGTTATTAACACGTAGCAGACATTATCCTCAATTTTTTTTGGTATTACCTCATTTAATTCTTACAACAGCCTTAGGAGTTGGTATTGTCATTATTTGCCCCAATTTACAGAAGAGAAATGAGAAATCTGAAGCACAGAGAGATGATGTAACCAGCTCAAGGGTAAAAATAGTCAGTAGCTATGCGGGGATTTAAATCCAGGCACTCAGGTTCACCACTGTGTCATATGGCCTCTTAATTACAGCCTCAGGAAACTACTGAAAGAGTCTGCCCTCTAGAGGGAGCGTGGGGCACATGGAGTTGCGTATTTCCTCCCTAAGCTTTTACTTTGTTTTTCATTTCTTATTAAAAAAGTAACATGAGAACATGAGGAGCCCTGGTGGTGCAGTGGTTAAGCGTTTGGCTGCTAACTGAAAAGTTGGCAGTTTGAACCCAGCAGCTGCTCCGCAGGAGAAAGATATGGCAGTCTGCTTCCGTATAGATTTCAGCCTAGGAAACCCTGTGGGGCATGTCTACTCTGTCCTATACTGTCACTGTGAGTTGGAATCAACTTGACAGTGATCTTTTTTCTTTTTTTGTTTGTTTTTAAAGAGAGAACATGGCAGAGATTTCAGAAATAAGGGAAAACAGAAGTAGAAAAAAGTCACACACACTAATAACGTCATCTAGCAATCATTGTTAATATCTGGGCATTTTTTTTCTTCTAGTCTTTTTTCCTATGGAAAAAAATTTCCTTGGGATTATTTTTGCATAATTTAATTTTAAAGGAGAAAATTGATTCCTTTAGGGATTATGCATCTGAAAAGAGAAATTGAGACATAGTAAAAATGTTGTGCTCTACTGATTGCATTTGCCCTGCAAGTTTGCTAGTGTGAAGTACTGTAGGTATTGGGCCAGATAGACCTAAGGTTAAAGAGGAAGTGTAAAAATCAGCAAAACACAGGCTCTGTGCATACCCTGGAAATGTGCCTAGTAAATCTTATTCAGTATGTGTCAAACTCCTTACATTTCGGTTTTCCCAGAAGATGACTTTGGGATGAAATACTGGAGGTCTTTCAACTGGAACAAAACATTCTCTATTTGTTATACCAATAATGCTTTAACTTCTTGCATTTTACTGGTGTTCTCCACCTGAATTCTCCCTATCCACCTAAAAAAGCAAAACCCAGCAATAATTCAAACCCTCTGAGGCGCATTATGAAAAACACGTGCAGCAGAATGACTGCATACTAAGGTAGGCACCAGGGATGAAATCCTGAATTTTATTCCCTCAACTCTCTCTGCTACTGTGTCACGTGGTAGGTGGCTCACTCCACCTTTTACCATGCTTCAATGTTCCCAATCACGAAAAGGCAAGAGGACAATATAGCTGGCAGGTACTTTTTATAAGGCATTGTGGGAATGTAGAGGATTACAGGAGGGACTTTTATTTTTAACATTTGTTGTGTCTATTTCATGTTGGGATCAAGTTCTAATAGTCCTAGCAATGAGCTATGACTTAGAGGCAGTGGTTTAGGATGCTTTCATGAACTTAAAGGTTTGACTTGGAATTCTCCCTAAATTGCAAATGTCTGTACTTACTCACTAGTCTTGAGAATTTCCTTGCAGCTGACATTGTACATAGGCACATTTTCTTTCTGTCCTGCAATGTTTTGTTTCCTTCATGATCGCCCTGTTTACTCACCTCTTCTCATCCAAGGAGTGTCCCAGCAATTATTTTGGTATAGTTTTTGTTTTTTTCTTTCCCCAGTTGCTGTCAAGTGGATTCTGACTCATGGCATCCCAATGTGTGTCAGAGTAGAACTGTGCTCCACAGGGTTTTCAGTGGCTTATTTTTTGGAAGTAGATCACCAAGACTTTCTTCCCAGATGCCTCTGGGTGGACTTGAACCTCCAACCTTTTGGTTAGCAGCTAAGTGAGTTAACTGACAGAGAAAAAAAGGCAAGAAAGGCAGCCGGAGGCAGCTGCCTGATAGGATCTGGGATAGATTCTCCCTCGGAAATGGTATAGCTGGCTGCTCTTCCATCTGGAGGAGGAGAAGACGGAGAGAAGGAGGATGAAGGCGAAGAGGGAACACAGGCGTCATAGAAACCTACAGGTGGGAGTCAGAGGCAGGTTTTTGGTCTGCAGATAACTCAAAGAGACTAATAAAGATTGCAGCAAGCTTTGCTCCCAGTCTACTTAATTGAAATGATGAGGGCAGGGGTGGGTAAAGAGAGGAAAGAACCAGCTAATCTCTTCATAGCAAACAAAAATTCTATGAGGAACAATATTTAAGCCTGGGATCAACGAGTTGGAACAAGGAAAGGCCTTGATTCCAGCTTTTACTGTACTAGTGTATTGCACTCTCTGGCACTAAAAAAAAAGGCCTCTGGAGAGAGTAAAAACTCGTTGCTGTTGAGTCAATTCTGACTCATAGCAGCCCTATAGGACAGCGTAGAGTTGCCCCATAGGGGTTCCAAGGAGTGGCTGGTGGATTTGAACTGCTGACTTCTTGGTTAGCAGCCATAGCTCTTAACCACCGCGCCACCAGGGCACAGGCATACAAATTCAAGTAAAACAGTTTTATTATTTTCTGGGATAGCGAGAGGAAGATGCAGAAACCTGCCACTTTGTAAGACCATAAGATCATCAAATAAGAATATCCTCAGGGTGGTCCATCCGAATGAATGAAATGCAAAGCAATATTAAAAAAAAAAAACAAAAAGTCAAAAACAAACTGTTATTTCTATTCCCCTTGAGGTTTTTCAGAATTTTATGTTCCCCTTTGTTGTATATCCATACATTTTTTGTCTGTTTATAGATTCTTTTTCATGGATGATTGTTCCTTGGTGATTGTGTTGTGGACAGATGTCTTACATCTAATGAAAGTAATACAAAAAAAGAAAAACAACAACAACAAAAAACAGTTGCTCTCAAGCCGATTTCAACTCATGGCAACCCCATGTGTGTGGAGTTGAACTGTGCTCCACAGGGTTTTCGGTGACTGATTTCTTTCAGAAATAGATCACCAGGCCTTCTTCTGAGACACCTCTGGGTAGACTCGAGCCAGCAACCTTTCAGTTAGCAGCAGAGCACCTTAATTACTTGTACCATGTAGGGACAATTAATGGATAACTGTTATTTGGGAGAATACCCTCTCCTCCATCCCCTTCATTAGGGAATAGCAGGCCTCCTGTGATCCTGTGAAAGAGACTGTATGTGTCCTCCCAAACCCATTTCCTTTTCATACTGGACACTGGATCCCTAATCACCACATGGAAAAGTTCCACCGGACCAAGATTGTGTCATGAGTGAGAAATAGACTTCCATCATGTTAAACCACATTTCCAGCAATTAGTAGTATCCTAATTAAAATATCCTTTATTTTAGGAACTGCTTTTCATCTCCATTCACATAGATTTAGCATGCAAAGCTCTGTTCTGAAAGTCCACACCTCACCCTCACCCCCAGCTACACTTTATGGATTCAGGGGTGATCACTTGACCCAAAGTGAGCCAACCAGTGTCCTATTCCAGGATTTTAAAACTTAAACCAGGAGAGATAAGGCTTTTCCAGGGGTGGAAGATGTAAGATGTTAAACTCAGGAGTCATCTTAAGAATCACTGTAAAAGTGAGAGAAAATGAAAGCAAGAGGGAAGAAAAGGAAGGAAAGAGAAAAATAAAGAAGTGAGAGAAGGACGACTTCCTCTCTGAGTCTCTGAGTCCTTTTTAACTCTTGCTCAACTTGTATCCCTGCCTTTCCCAAACCTTAGATGTAATATTCCCTAATATCTTTCCAATAAATTCCTATTTGTTGCCTAAGCTAGTTTGGGCTGTGTTTCTGCAAATTGTGACCAAAAGATTAGGGACTAATACATGTCATAGGATATTACCTATTATATGCTAATAAAATGTTGAAGCCCATCATAATAAACCAAAAAAAAAAAAAAAAAAAAACCCTGTTGACATCGAGTCAATTCTGACTCATAGCGACCGTATAGGATATAGTAGAACTTCCCCATAGGGTTTCCAAAGAGCGGCTGGTGGATTTGAACTGCTGACCTTTTGGTTAGCAGCCAAAGGCTTAACCACTGTGCAACCAGGGCTACCCCATCATAATAGATACCCAAAAAATCACTCTCCAATGAGTATTTCCATAGCTAATATGACAGCTAAGAAAATAAAAAAAAGTATGCTTTGACTTCTAAAAACTTGCAACCTAGCTTGGGAATTAAATACACACTGTACAAATCAGTGTCAGATTCCAAAGTACAGAGAAGTAGAAAAAAAGCAACAAGCAAAATGTTAAGTATTTGGCATAGACAATATTGACAAAAATAACTGTTTTCAGTCAGGAGAGAGGTCCTACTGGAGTCTTTGGGAAATGCTTGAGGAGAAAGGCTTGATTGGGATATTATTTTCTTTCCTCCCATTTGAGACATCAATTGATAGTGTTTTTATATAATGAGAAAAAAAGATTAGTAAGTTCTAATTAAATAAAAAGTTGAAAGTATATAAAAATATATTTTAAAAAGATTTAACTGACAACAATTTATAGAGTCATGTCTATATGTACACGTCTGCTGGCAAAGAACCAGGCTTCATTTCCACCACCCTCCCTCTTGTTCTTTAAGTTTCAGGAATACTGAGCTACTGAGAGTTCTGCTGTCATACACACAGTTAGGAGGTCTGCTCAATCTACTTCCTGTGCTTGGAAATGCCTTCTACCTACAGTAGGTGTGGAAGGATTGAGCTTAAGTAGCCACAGTACCTGGCTAATACACCTCATATACAGCCACCACCTGTCTGTTGGTGGAGGCTTGCATGTTGCTATGATGATGAACAGGTTTCAGCAGAGCTTCCAGACTAAGACTAGAAAGAAAGGCCTGTTGATTTACTTCTGAAAATTATCCAATGGAAACCCGATGAATCACAAAGATTTGCTCGGCAACTGATCATGGGGATGGTGCAGGACAGGGCAATGTTTCATTCCATTGTCCATGGGGTCACCATGAGTCAGGGGCCGACTTGATGACAGTTAACAAGAACAACAACAGGCCACAGTAGACCACATCAGCCACAGCTGATTTGAGCATGGATGTTCGCCTGACCCAATGTAAAACAAGCATATTACTTTTCTCTGTACATCCACTCCTCGCTTATCAACATGCTTAGGTGTCAAAGACCAGGTCGTTATGCAAAAATCAGCATTACTTCAAAATGGAAGATGACCACATCAGGTCACAAAATAGAAGATGACTACATCACTACATAACTGCCAAATTACATAATTACATAACTGTCATACCACTTAGAATCATGGCCCAGTCAAGCTGACACATAACCTTAACCGTCACAACCTGCATTGCTCTCGCCTCACACCTCAGCATTTGTTACTGCCAGACGTATGTCATTAATGTGCAAAATAGTCAGATAGTAGGTTTTTTACTATTGTCGTAAATGCTAAATGTTGGATAATGAGATAGTCAATAAGTAAGGAGTGAAAAAAAAAACCTGTTGCTGTCGAGTCAATTCCAACTCATAGCAACCCTATAGGACAGAGTGGAACTGGCTCATAGGGTTTCCAAGGAGGGGCTGGTGGATTCAAACTGCCAACTCTTTGATTAGCAGCTGTAGCTCTTAACCACTATGCACTAGGTCTACAAGTGAAGAGTAGGTGTATAAAATTTGAGCTATGAGCTACTGAAGCTTTAAGGCCTGTGGCCTTAGGCTTAATATTGGTTCCAGGAAGCCCAACCCAGGAGTGACAAAATTATGGGACCAGGCAGAAAATATCAGGCAGAGGAAGCTGATTACTAGAGAGGAGAAGGGGGTAGATGTGCAGGTTGAGGTGGAGATGAGAAGTCGTATGTATGGCACCAATTCTTGGATTTACTGCTTGAAACTGATTTCCTTTATAGTCTCGTAAACACTAATAATAACCTTCATTTTACTTGAGCTTCTTGGAGTTGGTGTCTGCTTCTTCTGGGCAAATGATCCCTGGTCCGGAAGCCCCCAAACACTGCATGATGTTTCTCCTGCCCATAGAGATTTTCATACTCCCGTGCTCCAGCTTGGCAGTCAGTCCCCTTCTCTGGGAGGTAAGTAAGCTGTTTCTTGAAGAATGCATAGGAGATAGTAGGAAAGGGGAGGGACTTTTAGATAGCAAAGGATAGCAGGAGTTGAGCAACAGAGAAGGAGTGGGCAAGGGAATAGGGCAATGGGGACAATGATGAGAGCAGAGGTTTTAGTGTTGGAGAACAGAAGAAAGACTAAACTTCAAGTATTTCTGAAGAATAGATACTTGTGATCTGGTGCCATCTTGTCTGAAGACAAAAGGCTCGCACATGCTGGGTAACATGGAGAGGTCACGCTATAATGTATCCCAGCCAGGAGAGAAGCTGTTACTATTCCCCGGCCCCAGTAATAACCCATTTCTGTAGCACTGCAAGGTTCAGCTCAGGACAGAGGACCACCCAGATGTACCTAAAATGTTTCTGCTAGAATTCAAATAAATCACATTTGAAGACACTATACTGCTTCACATCAGGGGTGAGAAGTATATGTCAAAATAGTGTAAGCTCCGAGGGGCTGGGAGGAGCGGTTTCCCAGCTTTGCTGAGGATGACTGTAAGGAAGAATGTCTTCCTGCTGAGAAGGACCAGAACACGGTTATTGATTGAAGGTGAACGCAGTGAATGTAAAGTTGGTGAGTTTTGCAGTTTAATCTGACATCTGTCATTCTGGGAAGAACGAACAGTTCGAAGTAAAACCTCATCCATATTGATGAGTAGGAAGAACTCTGGATTAGGAAAAATGGGGCCCATGAGATCAAGACTGGGAGAGCTAAGACAGAGCAGAGGTCTTCTCAGTAGCTCTTCCTAATCTATGGGCCAAACTAAATTGCTTTATAGTTTTTTTTTTTTTCTTTCTGTTTTTCTAGGGACGGACAGTGAAGATCAATTAGTGTCTTAATGTCAACTACTCTCACCTGTAAAACAGGAACAACTCGGCCTACTGTGCAGCATTGTTGAAATAATGAAGACAATGACATACTTAACGCAGCTTGTATTACCTGGTTGAAAATGGAGATTCAAAAACTATTAGTTCTCTTCTCCTTTCAAATCAGAAGTAATACGGAAAGCTTGGAAAGACTCTGACAGAAAAGAAAAAATAGATTGGAAAAACACAGATGTGTTGTTCCAGGGTGCGGAGAAGTATAGTTTTCCATTTTTGAGAGGATTTTTTTTTTTTTTAAATTTCTCTCTCTCTGTATTTTTGTAGGGAGGGAGCAAAGGTAGTTTGATCTGTTGTTTTTTATCCCTCATCCTTGTAGGGGGTGGGGAGAATCTCCAGGCCCAGGTGGCCCTAATCTCCCACCCCGTCATGGATCGTTTTTTGGTGATGTGGATAATTGGGCCGGCAGCCAAATCTGCACGCCTGAGCGTCCGAGCTCTGTAAAGTCCAGCCGGTCTCGGGCCCTGTCTCAGGTAAGTAATGGGCACTTCGGGCTGCAATTTCTATTCCTGAATAGGCTTCCTATCTCAGAGTCATGCTTCAGCAAACACTCAATTAAAAGGAAAAAACCTCTGGGTGATGGAAGGCACCCTATTACTGAGAAGCAGGGGATGTTTACCGAAGAAAGCGACTTCTCCACAGTTACTAGTAGTCTAGCGAAGATTTATGAGCTAGTTTGTCCCACTGCGATCAAACCTGAAACGGGAAGTTTAAACTGGTTCATTTTTTTAATCAACACAACAAACTAGGCCATGAGAGTTGCTTCAAATTAGGAATTAGGCAAAGCAATGAAGTGTTAAGACTATGGCTGGGAAGGAGGCTTGGCCGCCTGGTTCTGATAGCAAAATCCACTAATTTTAGCATCAGACACCTCCCAAGGAAAGTCAATATTATCTTTTATTAAATGCTCACTCATAGCTCATGACTATGATCTAAAAAAATATACATTTTCTCTTTAGAATACAGAAGTAATCAGAATTTATTCACGTGGGCTGGCTCTGAGATTTTCGACATCAAAGGGCAATCCTGTCTGATTGATACCACTCAAATAGCAATATTGTTTGAAGAATGTAGCCAGAGAGATGGCAATTTAAAGGCTGTAAAAAGTTACAGGCAAAGTGAGTGTAATCTTCCATACTGATTTCTGTCACACGATACTACGCGGCACTGAATTGCCAGCAATTTGTCAATTGGGTTTCCCAGAGATTGAGTATCTGAAAGAAAAGGAGGAGGAAATGTGGTTTTGGGGGTGTTAAAAATGCCAAAGTAAACAATTTTTTCCCTGGAACTACTCCTTGTGGTAAGCGAGAGCTTTGTTATCTAAGACCCTGGAATGTTAATAAATTATTTCCCCCAAGTGTGTTACTTTGAAAAAAGCAGTTGTGTGGTTTTTTTTTTTTTTCCTCAACAAGATTGTGTGAATGGAGATGTTAAAGCAGTCATCCTTGCTCACCTGTTAACTGAAAGGTTGGCTATTTTAGTCCACCCAGAGGCGCCTTGGGAGAAACGCCTGGTGATCTACCTTTAAACAATCAGCCATTGAAAACCCTGTGGATCACAGTTCTACTCTGACACACATGGGGTCTCTATGAGTCACAGTCATGTCCGTGGTAAGTAGTCTGCTACCACCCTCAGCCCCAAAGATGGCTCTCCTGACAGAAAGTTACCGGCCTGTCACTGTGGATGTTTCTGAGTAAGATACTGCTCTTTGCTGTTCTGTCCCAAGAAATCCAGCATTTGCCTGTGCCATACCTTCTGAGGAAAGTTTTGGGGGTTAAGAAATTCCAAAAATGGACAGGAAGGGATTAGAACTTGTTACAGTCACTTTAAAATTCTCAACATGTTTTTTTATTGGCCCGAAGAAGGTGACACATGGTGGCAGTGATGCACTTGTGGCTGTGCTAAGAACTAGGGGCATAGGCAGCATGTAGTTAAAGCAAGCAAGCCACACAGTGGACGGACCCCGTGTGTATGTAGCCTGGGAGACTAAGGGAGAAGAATCCCAGAGTTAAAAGCAGTACAGTATTTGAGGAGTAAGCGGTATAGAAATTGAAGTCTAAATTGTCAGTTGAAAAGAGTCCTCTCGGAAGGCATGGATTTTGGGGAGCACAGCTGGGAAGTTACCGCAGTAATGGAGAAGCCGTCAGCCTCCTTGCCTTCCTCCTTTCTAGCTTCCTGGACTCAGGGGATAAAATGGAGAACAATACACAGCTGAAGCCCTGGTGGCAAAGTGGTTAGGCATTTGGCTGCTAACCAAAAGGTCGGTAGCTTAAATCCACCAGCCACTCCTTGGAAACCGTATGGGGTAGATTCCACTCTGTCCTATGGTCACTATGAGTCGAAATCGACTCCATGGCAGTGGGTTTGGCTTTTTAATACACATTTAGTTTCTGACGTTAGGGGGCTTACAGTTTAATTGGGAAACGAATAAACCTAAGTAACTAGCATATAAATAAAATAGTTCCAAATTGTGATAACGTGCTATGAAAAAAAAAAAAAAAAAAAACAATCAACGCTCTCAGTTAGGAGATAACATGAGGATAAGCTTCCTTTCACAGTGTGGGCAGGAAATGCTTTTGGAGAAACTGACAAAGAAGCAGAGACCTGCTCCTTAGGGAGCAGGGAGGACAGCAATGCGGGCAGAGGGAAGGTGTGTACAAAGCCCGCGGGAGGAGAAGTTGCTGAAGTATGGAAAGAAGGCAGTGTGGTTGGAGAACAGTATGCAGCTGGAAAGTCAAAACAAAATGAAACAAGGAAGATAGGAAATTTTGGAAACGGACAATGGTGATGGTTGAACAACATGATGAACAGAAGATCACTGAGTTGAACCTGTGAAGTATGTTGAAATGGCAAATGTTTTGTTACATATATACTTACCACAACTTAAAAAAAGAAAAGAAAAAGAATTAAACAGAAACAAAATTAAAAGAAAACTCAGACATGGTGATAAGTGCCGTTTGGTCATGCAGCCCTCATTGTCATGGTGTCTTTCAAGCCTCCTAGGCTTCCCCTGGAAAGCCCTCTTGAGGAATCTGGCCTCTAAATTACCAGTGACAACCCAACCCAAACTAACTTGGGCAGAAAGGAGAGTGACTGAACTGTGAGTGAGTCAGCGTGCAGTGACCCCCTGGATGGCTGGAACCTGGGACTCGAGGGTCATTGAGACTCACTCTCTTCATCTCTTGGGTGGCTCTCCTCATTCTTTTTCTGGCAGACAGGCTTCTAGATATGACGGGAGGCAGTGCTTCCAAGGGCAACCTGCTTCACACCTTCCCGAATTTGCTACCACAGAGTAAAGGGGCTTTCTTCCCTTAGTTCCAGTTTGACCCATCCTTGGTGAAGGACTCTGCTTGGCTTAGGCCACATTCCCACCCAGATAGGGTGCCGAGAGGCAGAGTGGGAGAAAGAGCCGCTCCCCTACAGATGTGGGGGACTGTGTGTGTGCTTGCACATGAGTGTGTGTGTATATGTGTGAGAAATGTGAGTGTATGAATGTGTATGTGTGTATGAGTATACTGTGAGAATATGTGAGTGTGTTAAGAGTATGTGTGTGAGAGTGTGTGTATACGTATATGTGAATGTATACGTGTGTATGAATGTGAGTGTGTTCATTTGTGATTGTGAATGGGCATCTGTGCGTGTGTTTGTACAAGTGTATGTTGGGTGAGTATGTATGAATGTGTGACTTTGCTTGTGACTGTGGGTGTCTGTGTGTGTGTGTGTATGTGTGAGAGCAAGACCAAGAGTATAACTGGTGTGTGTGTGTGTGTATGTGTGAGAGAAGGAGAAAGAGAGTGTAATTGGTATGTGTGTATGTGCGAGTGTAATGTGAGAAATGTGTGTGTGAGAACGTGAGTATGTGTATAAATGGATATGTGTGTGAGTATGTGTCTGTGCAGTTGTGGGTATATGGGTAATGGGAGTGCATGTGTGTGAATTTGTTAGTATGTATGTGTGAGTGTGCATGTGACTGGGGACATCTGAGTGTCACTGTGTGTGTATGTGTAGACTGGGGACTGGGAGGTAACTCTGGTCCACAGATCAAAAGATTTCCATAAAGCCCTTTTCTTTTTCTTTTTTTTTTTTTGCTATTCTATCCTACTTACACTTCCAACCCCATCACAAATCCCCCCTTCTCTTTGACATCTGTCACAAGTTCTCAGCACTCCAGTAGCAATTCATGCTGCCACCAATGAATCGTGTGTTTCATGGTAACACTGAGGAAAAGACCTTCCCCATTAGTCTTTGTATCGCCAGTATTTGTCACAGGGCCCAGCACATAAGAGGAACTGAAATAATATTTGTTTTGTTGACTTATCCTTCTAGTTTAATTATTTTACACTAAAATGAGACAAAGAATAGTGTGCAAAACAAGACTTTACAGCTCAATGTCTTATTACAAACTGGACTTCTGTATAATTACCTAATAGAGCAAAAAATACATTATTGTCAGCATTCAGAAGTCCCCTTGCCCTCTGTGTATTCTCTTCCGATTATTTAACTTCCATTCTCCTCAAGGGTAACCACTCCCCTGCTATTTACAGTAAAATCTTCCTTAGTTTCTTTCATAGTTTGCATCCCTAAACATCATCATTTAGTTTTTCTTGGCCAATTATGAATAGGAGTTCAACCTCACCAGCAATCAGAAAATGCAGATTATATACATGATGTAACAATACTACACACACAGCAGAATGACAAAAATGAAAAAGATTGGTGTTGGTGGCAAGGATGTCGTTGTTGTTAGGTGATATGAAGTCGATTCTGACTCATAACGACCTCATGTACAACAGAAGGAAACACTGCCCGGTCCTTCGACATCCTCGCAATCGTTGCTGCGTTTGAGCCCATTGTTGCAGCCACTGTGTCAATCCATTTCATTGAGGGTTTTCCTCTTTTTTGCTGGCCCTCCACTTTACCAAGCATGACATCTTTCTCCAGTGACTGTTCTCTCCTGATAACATGTGCACAGTGCATGAGATGAAGACTTCCCATCCTCATTTCTAAGGAGCATTCTGGTTATACTTCATCCAAGACAGACTTGTTCCTTCTTCTGGCAGTCCATGGTATATTCAATATTTTTCGTCAACACCATAATTCAAATGCATCAGTTCTTATTCCGTCTTCCTTATTCATTATACAGCTTTTGCATGCATATGAGGCGATTGAAAACACCATGGCTTGGGTCAGGTGCACCTTATTCCTCAAGGTGACATCTTTGCTTTTTAACACTTTAAAGAGGTCTTTTGGAGCAGATTTGCCCAATGCAATACGTCTTTTGATTTCTTGATTGCTGCTTCCATGGGCGTTGATTATGCATCCAACTAAAATGAAATTCTTGACAACTTCAATCTTTTCTCTGTTTATCATGATATTGCTTATTGGTCCACTTGTTAGGATTTTTGTTTTCTTTATGTTGAAGTGTAATTCATACTGAAGGTTGTGGTATTTGATTTTTGTCAGTACGTGCTTCAAGTCCTCTTCGCTTTCAGCAAGTAAGGTTGTATTATCTGCATACTGCAGGTTGTTGATGAATCTTCTTCCAATCCAGATGCCCCATTCTTCTTCATATAGTCCAGCTTTTTGCATTTCTTGTTTAGCATACAGATTAAGTATGGTGAAAGGATACAACCATGACACATACCTTTCCTGATTTTAAATCATGCAGTATTCCTTTGTTCTGTTCGAATGACTTCCTCTTGGTCTATGTACAGGTTCTGCATGAGTACAATTAGGTGTTCTGGAATTTCCCTTCTTCACAATGTTATCCATAATTTGTTATGGTCCACACAGTCAAATGCCTTTGCATAGTCAATAATACACAGGTAAACATCTTTCTGGTATTCTCTGCTTTCAGCCAAGATCCATCTCACATCAGCAATGATATCCCTTGTTCCACATCTTCTCCTGAATCTGGCTTGAATTTCTGGCAGTTCCAGGTCCATATATTGTTGAATTATCTTTAGCATAATTTTACTTGCATGTGATATTAATGATATTTTTCAATAATTTCTGCATTCCATTGAGTCACTTTTCTTTGGAATGGGCACAAATATGGATATCTTCCAGTCAGTTGACCAGGTAGCTGTCTTCCAAATTTCTTGGAAGTGACGGCTTTCAGTGTTGCATCCATTTGCTGAAACATCTCAGTTGGTATTCCGTCAATTCCTGGAGCCTTGTTTTTTGCCAATGCCGTCAGTACAGCTTGGACTTCTTCCTTCAGTACCATCAATTCCTGATCATATGTTACTTCCTGAAATGGCCGAACATCGACAAATTCATTTTGGTACGGTGAGTGACTCTGTATATTCCTTCCATCTGCCTTTGATGCTTCCCGTGTTGTTCAATATTTTGGCCATAGAATCCTTCAATATTGCAACTCAAGGCTTGAATTTTTTCTTCAGCTCTTTTAGCTTGAGAAATGCTGAGCATGTTCTTCTCTCTTCGTTTTCTAATTCCAGGTCTTTGCACATTTCATTATAATATTTTACATTGTCTTCTCAAGCTGCCCTTTGAAATCTCCCATTCAGCTTTTACTTCATCAGTTCTTCCATTTGCTTTAGCTACTCTACGTTCAAGAGCAAGTTTCAGAGTCTCTTCTGGCATTTATTTTGGTCTGGTTTTTCTTTTCTGTCTTTTTAATGACCTTTTGCTGTCTTCATATATGATGTCCATGATGTCTTCCCACAACTCATCTGGTCTTCAGTCATTAGAGTTCAGTGTGTTAGATCTATTCTTGAGATGGTCTCTAAATTCCAGCAAGATATACTCAAGGTTGTACTTTGGCTCTTGTGGACTTGTTTTAATTTTCTTCAGCTTCAACTTGAACTTGCTTATGAGCAATTGATGGTTTATACCACAGTTGACCCCTGGCCTTGTTCTGACTTATAATATTGAGCTTTTACATCATCTCTTTCCACAGATGTAGTCAATTTGATTCCTGTGTATTCCATCTGGTGAGGTCCACATGTATAGTTGCCATTTATGCTGTTGAAAAAAGGTATTTCCAATGAATAACTCACTAGTCTTTGAAAGTTCTGTCATGCGATCTTCTGCATCATTTCTATCACCAAGGCCATATTTTCCAACTACAGATCCTTCTTCTTTGTCTCCAACTTTCACATTCCAATCACCAGTAATTGTCAATGCACCTTGGTCACATGTTTGATCAATTTCAGACTGCAAAAGTTGGTAAAAAATCTTCAGTTTCTTCATGTTTGGCATTAGTGGTTGGTACATAAATTAGAATAATATTAACTGGCCTTCTTTTTAGGTGTATAGATATTATTCTATCACTGACAGTGTTGTATTTCCTGATAGATCTTGAAATGTTCTTTTTAATGATAAATGTGATGCTGTTCTTCTCCAATTTGCCGTTCCTGGCATAGCAGACCATATGATTATCTGATTCAAAATGGCTAATACCAGTCCATTTCAGCTCACTAATGCCTGGGATATCTATCTTCAAGTGTTCCATTTCATTTTTGACAACTTCTAATTTTCCTGGATTCATACTTTGTGCATTCCACGTTCTGATTATTAATGGATGTTTGCAGCTGTTTCTTCTCATTTTGAGTCGTGCTACATCAGCAAATGAAGGTCTGTAAAGCTTGACTCCATCCATGTCATTAAGGTTGACTCTTTTTTGAGGAGGAAGCTCTTCCCCAGTAGTATTCTGAGTGTCTTCCAACCTAGTGGGCTCATCTGGCACTATATCAGACAATGTTTTGCTGCTATTCATCAGGTTTTCACTGGCCAATTTTTTCAGAAGTACATATCCAGGTTCTTCTTCCCAGTCTGTCTTAGTCTGGAAGCTCCACTGAAACCTGTCCACCATGGGTGACGCTTCTGGTATTTGAAATACTGGTAGCGTAGCTTCCAGCATCACAGCAACCTACAAGCCAGCACAATATGACAAACTGACAGATGAGTGATGGACAAGGATGTTTGAAGCAGGAAATTACAAACACTTCTGAGAATATACATACATTTTGGAAAAGCTTAGCTTTATCTCAGGCTGAACTTCTACAGATTTTATCACCATGTAATTCCCAACTGAAGTGTGTACACATGTGCAACCCAAAGTCCCCACCATAAATCACATGGTTGGTTTCTCTGGTATCACCAGCCCCCACTGTAATACTATTGGGTGTTGTCAGCCCCACACTAAATCTATTGTGATCAGCCCCTGTCCTAAACAAAGACACTTGGATTACTTTCCAGAGGCCAAGGGCAAAGGCCAGACCTCTTTTTGGGCAAGGTCAAATTCATTACTACCTGTCTTAGTTATCTAGTGCTGCTATAACAGAAATACCACAAGTGGATGGCTTTAACATAGAGAAGTTTATTTTCACACAGTAAAGTAGGCTAAAAGTCCAAATTCAGGGCATCAGCTCCAGGGGAGGGCTTTCTGTCTCTGTCAGCCTTCTCATCAATCTTCCCCCAGACTAGGAGCTTCTCCGCGTAGGGACCCTGGGTTCAAAGGACATGCTCTGCTCCTGGCGCTGCTTTCTTGGTGGTATGAGATCCCCAATTCTCTGCTTGCTTCCCTTTCCTTTTATCTCTTGTAAAATAAAAGGTGATACAGGCCACACCCCAGGGAAACTCTCTTTATACTGGATCAGGGATGTGACCTTAGTAAGGGTGTTACAATCCCACCCTAATCCTCTTTAACACAAAATTATAATCACAAAATGGAGGACAACCACACAGTATTGGGAATCATGGCCCAGCCAAATTGATACACACATTTTTTGGGGGAAGTAATTCAACCCATGACACTACCCAAGGATGAACAGTGAAGAGGTGGTAGGGCCAATGTTTTGGATATCCTGAGGGTATAAAAGAGTTGTTGGAATTGAGGTAAAAGAAAAATTAAGCTGTAAAGATCATAGGTTATAGTCAGAGGGAGGGATGCTTGAACCTGAGATTTTGGAAGGGATGATGTTTTTGGTAATGAAAAAGAGAGGGTATGGCTCTGGGAAAGTTCTCGGATGGTGCAAATGGTTTGCTCTCAGCTACTAACAGAAAGGTTGGTGATTTTAATTCACCCAGCAGCACCACTGAAGAAAGGCCTGGTGATCTACTTCCATAAAGATTACAGCCAAGAAAAACCTATGGAGCAATTATATTCTGTAATACAAGGGTTTTCCATGAGTCAGAATTATCTTGATGGCAACAATTTTTTTATGACCATGGGAGTGAGAAGCTGAGGTGGTATGCAAGATGATTTCAGTGGCAGGTGAAAAGATCAAGGACCTGAGAGATGTACGTGGCTACTGAATTCACAAAAAATTGTTGTAGTAGTAGAAGTGGAGAGAAAGACAAGCAAGGGGACAAATTCTATTTAATGAGACTAATTGATAGGGAGGAAAATAGATCATTGGGACAATGAGAAGTATCAGATGGTATAGCTGGGGTTTGTAGGGCAGAATCAGGAATATTATTCTGGAAGTCACAAATAAGAAACAAGGAGGAGATCTATCCCACCTGCAGGACAAATGGCATGAGGGTAGATGTGAGAAAAACAATCCCAACTTGAGGGAGCTGCAGGGGAAATAATGTTTTTAGGATCTACTTGAAGTTTCAGCTGGAGCAAGGAGATGATGCATTCAGAGAAGAAGTTGAGTACGTAGGTGTTTTTGTTTATGACAGACCTTGAGTTCCACAGGACCCAGGGGAAGAGTTCAGAGAGTGGTGAAGGCAAGAGATATTGGGTTAGACTGGGGAATGTTGTTGTTGTTTGGTGCTGTCGCGTTCATTCCGACTCATTCTATGTACAATAGAAGGAAACCCTGCTTGGTCCTGCACCATCCTCACAATTGTTGCTGTGCTTGAACCAGAGCGTGAAACGAGTTCATTATGATTCAAACCCCTGCTGAGAATTTGCATTTCTAACAAGTTTCCAGGCAATATTAATGCTGTTGGTTAGGGACCAATTCTGAGAACCATTAGTAGAGCAGAGGTTCTCAAAATTTACTATATGTATGAATCACAAGAGTTCTTATTAAAATGTAGATTGTGATTCAGTGTATCTGGGGTGGAACTGGTTTGAAGGCCTGGTTTGAGCCCATTGTTGCAGCCACTGTGTCAATCCACCTCACTGAGAGTCCCTCCTAACAAGTCCAAGTACGTGAGACGAAGTCTCGCCACCTTTGCTTCTAAGGAGCATTCTGGCTGTACTTTTTTCAAGACAGATTTATTTGTTCTTCTGGTAGTCCATGGTATATTCAATATTCTTCTCCAACACCATAATTCAAATGCATCAATTCTTTGTTGTCTTCCTTATTCACTGTCCAACTTTGCATGCTTATGAGGCGATTGAAAACACCATGGCATTGGTCAGCCGCACCTCCATCCTCAAAGTGAAATCTTTGCTTTTAACACTTTAAAGAGGTCTTTTGCAGCAGATTTGCCCAATGCAATACATCATTTGATATCTTGACTGCTGTTTCCATGGGCATTAATTGTGGGTCCAAATAAAATTAAATCCTTGACAATGTCAATCTTTTCTCCATTTAACATGATGTTGCTTATTGGTCCAGTTGTAAGGATTTTTGTTTTCTTTATGTTGAAGTATAATCCATAGTGAAGGTCTTCATCAGTAAGTACTTCAAGTCCTCTTCACTTTCAGCAAGCGAGGTTATGTCATCTGCATAACGCTGTTTGTTAATGAATCCTCTTCCAATCCTGATGTCGTATTCTTCTTCATATAGTCCTGTTTCTCAGATTATTTGCTCAGCATACAGATTGAATAAGTGTGGTGGAAGGATACAACTCTGATGCACACCATTCCTGATTTTCAACCATGCACTATCCCCTTGTTCTGTTAGAATGACTGCCTCTTGGTCTACGTACAAGTTCCATATGAGCATAATATACTGGAGAATAAAGCAAACTATATGGGGCTGAGAGTTCCTGGGAAGCTCAAGGTCCTTGAGGTGACAGAGGTGAACAAGAATGAAAGCCATGGAAATTGGTTCCTATCTCTTCTAAGGAAGGGATGAATAAGTAGTTTTAAGCACAGTCTCCTTAAACTGGTCTTTGCAGTGAGTAGTGATCTGAAAGGGAATGTTGGGTAAGCGTAAACATGAATTTCACACCAGGGCCGTGGGGAACTCTGTACAACCCCCTTCAATTCTTCTGTGGGCAGGTTCAGGTGGGGGAGGGGAATTTTTACCAGGCACCCTTCAATCCTACAAGTGTGATATCAAGGCTGGAGCAGTGATCAATCTTGCTAGTATGAAGCAATCTTTTACTAACACAATTAAGGAGAAATAAGATCATTTAGGTAAAAAAAGCTCTGGGTCAGAATACTTACTGATATTTTTTTGTTTCACAGTATAGAGATTTTATGTTTTTATTCTAAAACTGTATCATTTTCTGAATTCTGATCCTTTTTGTTTTTCTTTTCTTTTTTTTTTTTTTTTTATTGTACTTCTGGTGAAGGCTTACAGAACAAATAGTTTCTCATGAAACGG
>NW_004443994.1:11693142-11770033 GCF_000243295.1 Trichechus manatus latirostris
TTTTTTTTATTGTACTTCTGGTGAAGGCTTACAGAACAAATAGTTTCTCATGAAACGGTAGTACACATATTGTTTTATGATGTTGGTTAACAACCCCACAACATGTCAACCCTCTTCCTTCTCGACCCCTTTTTTTTTTTTGGTGAAAATATACATAGCCATGCATATACATGCACTACTTACTGATTTTTGTTTGCTGATCTTAGAAGAAAATACTGAGACAAGATCTTCCACTGAAAGAATGTTTGTTTAAATCATAAACAGATGAGTATGCTTTCATACTCAAAGAATATTCTTGTCCTAGATGTTTTTAGTGGCTTATATTTAACCAGCTATAATTCTTCCTAAGAACCATTTTGTTCAATCTTTTGAAACTAGAGATTAGTCTTTCAATGAGAAATCTGCATTTCATTGTAAAGATGGAACACAATGCCTTCGGCTCACTTATTCGGTGGAGAAGCAAGCTTATTTTGGTAATATATCTTTAGGATATTGTAAAAACAGTGATTGCAGCAAATTTATTTCAGGCAAGACAGACTGAGACATGCACATATATGGCTCAAGGGGCATGAAAGATATATCATCCATCCCCCATGCTCCAAGCAATGAAAAATCCAGGGGTGACGTCAGTTATCTTTGATTTCAAATTGGGTGTCTGTGATGAAAGAACCAGTGAAGGGAAAAAAAAGTAATTTCAGAATGAGAGATTATTGTCATTAGAGTCAGCAGCAAATCGCTGTGCTATTAAGATGTTTCTTTACTTCTTATTTCTTTTGGAAAATATACAATTTTAACAATTGTCCCTTTATGTCAGACCAGTGGTTATTTCTGCCTCAGATTCTAAGTATTATACCTAGGAGAAATTGTATGGGATAAGGTTCATGTTCTCTCCATTACCTCTAGTTTACTCCCAAGTAATTATCCTGCAAGTGATATCCATGACAACCTCCACCAACAGCCACCAAGCCCTGACCATTTGATCACCATTATGGATTTTGAAAGAGCCCTGGTGGTAAAACGGTTTAGTGCTTGGCTGCTAACCAAAAGGTCAGCGCTTCAAACTCACCAGCCGCTCCACGGGAGAAAGATGTGGCAATCTGCATCTGTCAATATTACAGTCTTGGAAATCCCATGGGGCAGTTCTGCTCTGCCCTATAGGGTTGCTGTGAGTCAGAATCGACTATGGCAATGTGTTTAGTTTTGGTTTTTGGTCAGGAATTTTGGGGTTTAAATCTCTCATTCTAAAGCCACTAAGCATACATCAAGTATCAGGTTTTTAGATGAAGGATTACATTTTTATTAATGCTGAAGCTATAAATACTATGGTGCTTGCAGGGACCTCGGTGTTATAACAACATCCAGCAAAGCCAAAAGGTTGTGCACAGAGTGTTTGTTTGACAGGGGAGTGAACAGAGGCTCCTCTTTAGCAGACTCAACTTGAACCTGCAAAAGTCTGATTGAAAAAGAAAGATGGAAGGGCTAAGGTGGGAAAATTTTCTCCCTTTAGTGCTTGGAAGAGAAAACTGCTAGTACCCTCCAGCATAGTAGAGAATGGAATTGTTTTTTAAAAATTGAATTTGTAGCTGTTACAAAAAAGTTGAAAATACATTGTCATAGAAGGCAAGTTGGGATTCTTCACCTAAGAGAGAGAGCTCTTTCTCAGGGTGCGGGTGTACCTGGGATTACAGGTTGAAGGTGCAAAATAAGAATAAACTTTTATCTGGTGTTTTTTTTTTGTTTTTTTTTTTTTTTTAATATGTCCTCCAGTGAATTCTGACTTTCCATCAGAAAGAGAGGATGGATTTTCTCGCCTTACAGCTTCCGGGGAGACATGCTGTGGGAGTCTCACCGCTTCGAAATAATTCGTGGATGTTTTGTGAAACCTTTTGACCCGGCTGGGAGCCTGGGGCTTTTGAGCATTTGAGAATAATAGGCAGCATTGAAAAGGAGTGGATAGAATGTTTTATTAACTGTAGCTATTTTTATTAACTGGAGTCAGGGGAATATCAGAAAGGATCAAAATTTAGGAATTCTTTGAAAAGCTTTTATTTTACATGGGTTTTACTTTACATTTCTTTGCTGCTGTACTCAGTGGTACAACCAATACTGCATTTTTCCCCCAACAAATGACAGCATCAGGATGAGGCTTTGTAATTTGTATTTGTTGTTGACAGTGGGGTGATCAGGGAAGAAGAGAGAAAGAGAGATAGAGAAGGAAGGAGGGAGAAAGGGAGACAGAAAGCTGAAAAGGTAACCTTAACTATTTTGAGAGCTGCTTCCTTCCTCCAACATTTATGCTAATCATAATGTTTCAACAACACTTCTCTCTCTCTGTCCGAGTCATACTCATTTTATAGTCAGTTTTATCTATGCTTCAATTTGATAAGTACGTTTTGAACACCAACCATTATATAAAGTGTGTGCCAAGGTCTGTACGGATTGAGAAAGGAAAATATAGAGTCCTGGCTCATAGTCTCTTGATTGGGCTTGGTTAACTGCCAGTTGTAGGTTTATTACTTTCCCCATTCCCTTTCTCTCAATCCTAAGACTCCAGGTCCAACCTTTGTCCTCAGTAGATGAAACTGTTAGGAATCATTTGTTATAAGCAACATAAACAGATGCCAGCTAACTTCAGCAAAAGAGAGTTTTAGAAAGATGAGGAGTTAATCATGAGATCAAAGAACCAGGTTTGGAACGGGTAGGGAAACAGGCAGCTCCGTAAGATCTTGATAGAAGAAACTGCTCGACTATCCTGTCAGTATTAAGGGTTGCTGCAATAGTAAATGAATCTCAACAATTTTACAATTTATTCTCATGATTCAAATTCTAAGAAGGGAGGATCTCATTGGCCAACCTGGGGCAGATGTCTGCCACCTTGGCTGGGGAGGATGGGCATCTTGGTTAACTGACACAGCTTACTGTGAGGGGAGAAGTAGCTCGTCAAAATTTGGGATCAATTACTAAATTAAGATAGAATAGATGCTGGGAAGCGAGAAAACTAACAAATACACTTTGCATTAGAATAAAATAGGTCAGAGACTCTTCCCCCTAACTCCTACATGTGTTTGGTTCTAACCAGGGCTTTGAACCAATTCATTCAGGTTCAAATCCCTGCTGAGAATTTGCATTTCTAACAAGTTCCCAGCTGAGAATTTGCATTTCCACTCCAGATATATTGAATCAGAATCTACATTTTAACAAGATCCTCAGGTGACTCTTATGTATAACTTCCTGGGAACTTGTTAGAAATGCAAACTCTCAGCAGGGAACTTGTTAGAAATGCAAATTATCAGCAGGAGTTCAAACCAGAATGAGCTGGCTTGAAGCCCTGGTTAAACCTGCTCACAGAGGTATAACCCCTTGGAAGAAAATGGCGCTGAACCAAGGAGTGGGGAGAGACCTGAACCCACCTCTTCTATCCCCAATATAAGTGACACAGGTCCACCCAGTAAAAGAGGCATTATCTCTAGACATTGGGAGAGAGGACTTCTGTGTAAACAGTCATAGGATCTCTGACATCAGAAAGCACACTCAGTAAAGGGTGTCTCAGCAGACACTCGTTACGGATTGGGCTGTGCATTAGAGACATGACGAGTCAAATATGCTGGGGCTGAGCCCAGATCAAAGGAATTTTTATCATATAGAGTAGGCCAGAAGTCCCTGGGTGGTGCAAATGGTTAACACATTTGGCTGTTAATTGAAAGGTTGGAGGTTCAAGTCTACCCAGAGCTGCTTTGGAAAAAAGCCTTGGTGATCTACTCCCCAAAAAATCAGCCGTTAAAAACACTATGGAGCATAGCTCTATTCTGACATACATGGGGTCACCAAGAGTTGAATCTACAGCAACTTGTTTCAAGTAGACCAGATGCCCCTAGACCTGTCCATGGTTCTGACTCAGGCTTTTAGTGAGGAGCCCTGGTGGTGCAGTGATTAAGGGCTCCGCTGCTAACCGAAAGGTTGGTGGTCCGAACTAACCAGCTGCTCCATGGGAGAAAGATGTGGCAGTCTGCTTCAGTAAAGTTTACGGCCTTAGAAACTCTATAGGGCAGTTCTACTGTGTCCTATAGGGTTGCTATGAATTGTAATTGACTTGACAGCAATGGGTTTTTGGTTTTCTCCCACAAGCCTGTTTTCTGAAGCTTGTCTGTGCTGGCTACTTAAGACAGAGATGATCTTTGTTGTGATCCCTGACTGTATGGCTGTGCCCAGACATAATCCCAGTGGTAACTGTAACCAGTGTGCCATGCCTGCCTCACCTGGTGAACATCCCAGAACCTTCTTCTACTGTAGTCAATGGGCCTGACTATATGGAGCTCAGGACAGAATCAGAAAGAAAATGATGGATGTTTGCACTGTCTCATCATGGAAAAAAAAATTACTTATGGTCTGATTCTAGGTTTGCAAACCCAAGTTTTCCAGATATAGAGCTTTATTTTCCAGATATGAAGCCTATCTATGACTGAGTCTGGGCTCTTTAGGGACTGAACTTTCTGCTTGCAATCTCCAGGCTTTTATGGGTGGGTCATTGATGTCTACCATGGAAACTCTCCAGTGGATATAATCTACTTGAATAAATTAATCCATTGAACACACATTTAGTATGCATTTATAATGGTTAAGCCCTGAAATGAAGGCTATAGGAATACAGAGTAAGTTAAGGGTCATGGGAAACAGTCAAGCTTGTGAGCCGGGCTTCCATGCTGTCTTCTAAGGAAAGACCATGGGCACAGAATGAATTAAAAAAAAAAAAAAAACCTTGCTGTCAAGTCGATTCCAACCCATAGTGACCCTACAGGACAGAGCAGAACTGCCCTAGGGTTTCCAAGGAGCGGGTGGTGGCTTCGAACTGCCGACATTTTTGGTTAGTAGCCATATCACTTAACCAGTGTGCCACCAGGGCTCTTAAAAAAAAAACAGCCTTGTAGGAAGTTATTTGATGATGCATGGCTCAGGAAACCCTAACACCATCAAGTCAATTCCAACTCATAGCCACCTTATGAGCCCTGATGAAATAATGGTTAAGGGCTTGGCTGCTAACCAAAAGGTCAGCAGTTCGAATCCACCAGCCGCTCCTTGGAAACTCTATGAAGCAGTTCTACTCTGTCCTATAAAGTCGCTATGAGTCAGAACGAGTAAGGACACATACATATGTGATTTGCAGAGCTTAAGTAACAAACAATGCAGCTCTGGGATGAGCTGTAACTAAGAGAGAAGTCATGTAAGCAGTATGAAAATTGTGGTTCACCTATGGTGCTGATGTTTACTTATATCAGAAAGGGTCTGTCTAGAGATAGGATGAATGGGCTATATGGAAGACAGGATAACAAAAAACCACAGTGTTTATAAATATTTTTTACTACAACTCACAGTAGGAAGTACATTTTACATTGGGATACACATACTCCTCTTCACCTCCTCTTACACTCCTAGAACAAACGTTTTATAAAGTAGTACTTATCCTTTCTACATGTGATACATTTGATTTTCTATTATGTTCTTTAAATGTCCATTCAATTTCCTTAAAAAAATACTGACTGTAATCCACTAGACTGAATTTAGGAGAGTGGTAATTCCATAGTAGATTTCTTGCCTTTCATGCATGAGACCCAGGTTCAATTCCTGGTTAATGCACTTCAAGCACAGCCACCACTTTTCTGTCAGTGGAGGCTTGCATGTTGCTGTGATGCTGAACAAGTTTCAGTGGAGCTTCCAGACTAAGGCAATATACTTCTAAAAGTCAGCCAATGAAAACCCTACAGATCACAGTGATCCAATCCCATTGTGCATGGGGTCATCATGAGTTGGAGGCTGACATGACAGTAGCTAACAGCAATGGACTGTGACACATGGTTTGATAGGTACTGCCCAGCAGCTAAGTAAAGGTTCTGAAGTCTGTTAATCTAAGTTCACTTCTTGATTCTTCCATTTCCTAATTGTCCAAAGTAACATGGGTAGTTATTTAACTTCTTTATATTTCAGCTTCTTTATCATTAAAGTGAGGGTAATAATACAGTGCATATGTTATTCATTCATTAACAATATTTATTTTTTACCTAATATGTGCTAGGTCCTAGACTAGGAACAGAAATGCAGAGAAAAATCCTCACTCAATAGTGCTCAATAAACGTGAGTTGTTGTCATTGTTTACTGGAAAGGGACTTACTGGTTGGAATTGAGTGCACCTTATGATGTAGAGAAAGCAGCCCTCCTGTCATACTTTTTGCTAATAGACATGTTTGCTTTGTTTGTGAGGGAGTGCTAGGCACTGTGGTTATCCGTGTGGGTTCTATAAGCCTAGCCACATGGCTTGGATGTGCCTTTCTGTGTATTCTTCACTCTACCCCTAGAGTTAGACCCAATGCTGTGGGGGAACTTAGCAGTATTAAGATAAATGGCATGATTTTCCATAACTGAGATGGATAGGAATCACAGGGTGTCATAATCTAGATGGATAGATAGACATAAACACAGCGCTAATGCATCAGATCAGTGCTGTAATAAAGTTATGAACAAGGAGCTGTGGGAAGAGAGCAGAAGAGGGGGATGAGTTCTGCTTGAAGGTGGGAAAGGCTTCTCAGAAAAGTAAAATTTGAGCTTTTAAATTTCTCTAATTTTCAGGCAAAAGTTTAGGGGCTGACAGGGGTGTTTTAAACAGAAGTCATAGTACAAACAAAGACACGTACACATGCCTGGGGAAAGATACGGAATTCAGGGTGGCTGAAGCCAGGACAGCGCATGTGCGAATGTGGGAAGGTGAGGCTGAAGAGGCAGGTGTGGGGGCCATAAGGGCCTTAAAGACTGCTCTCCAGCATCTGAATTCTGGCTTAAGAGATATAGAAAAAATAGACTATCCGGGGTTTTCAAGCAGGAAAATGTCCAGCAATTGGGAAGGAAAGTTAGGAGGTTCTTATAATTCAGGTGTGATATGATGAGGGCTTGGCAGTTGGCAGAGGGAGAGAGAAGTGGACAGATGTGAGAGACATTTGAGACACTTATGAGGTAGAATTTATGGGAGTTCGTGGATTATTGGATGTGGGAGATGAGAAAGTTGGAGGAGTCAAGACGATTTTAAGATCTTTCAGCTTGGTAATCAGAGGGACCATTACTTGAACAGGAAACACAGGCCAAGGAGTGATTCTGGGCAAAGACGTAATGAATTCATGTTGGACATGTTGAATTTGTGTTTTCTACATGGTTTGTGTAAGCAGTAACTTTGTGATAAAGTAAACATCCTCCCAGGGAGAGACAAGTAGCCACAAACTGATTAATGAGGGCGTGATCAGCACCAGTTAGCTGCTGCTGAACCTGTTAACCCAACTTCCAAAAAAATCGTACATGAAAAAGTTGAGTTTGAAAACTAATTTGGATGTCTGACTGTAGCTGAGTTGCCAAGAAACCGGGAGGATAGAGCCTGACGTGTTGCCTGTTTCTGATAGTGCACACACTGTTTCTTTATTTAGAACCTCTTACCAGTATCAATTAAACCCCAGTTAAATTTGACATCTCTTAACCTTGCATTGGATCAAATTCATTGCTACAGCAGAACCCATATGGCACGGAGACAGTTGTAGGCATCAGTTCATTGCTTATGTAGAGTTACTGGCCCAGCGCCAACCAGTAATCACTGCTTTTTGTTAATAGACATGTTTGCTTTGCAGTCATTTCTATACACAGGGCTCTGGATTAATTAGATCAAAATCTGTCATCCATCTAAGAAACCACAAGAACTCACTTTCTGTGCTTCAGAGGGAAGGGGAACAGCAGATTTTGGCAAGTTAAAAAAAATGTGTTTGCTTGTTTCCATAAGAACTTAGCAGACTATCTAAATAACCAGTGCATAAGTCATTTTTGAAAATTAATAAGGGGTAGAGAGTGGGTTGGGGAACTTAATAGATGAGATCTCAAAGGGATCAAGGTGAGATGTATCTCATGGTATAACTTAGTCTATTTTTTTAAAAGCACAATTTTTTTTTTAAAATTTACTTCCCTGAAAGTTGACAGATTGTTTGGGTGTGAAGATTTATAAAGAGAGAGGCCCCCTAGCCATCAGGTCAAAGGTTTGATTAAGTTGCAGAAATAGCCACTAGGTTTCTTTGCACACAGGTTAGAGTGGGCGGAGAGGCAGCCTTCCTAGGCAGTTCTGCTGCAGAGTCCTGCTGTAACTCTGCCTTTCGAGTCTGTAGCACCGAGCTGCTTTAGGGTGAGACCCCTCTACCTTGAGCACCTTCTGCTTCATCACTAATGAAACCCCCTTGGACATGCCTTATGCCAAATCCTTCTGTGAAGTGAATATTTCCAGATCTAGTTTCCTTTACAGTAACTGTTTTTGATTTCTTATATGAAAGCACACAAAGATTTAAACAATATCCCAGGGTTTCTATCCGATGTACATGCGTACCTTAGTCTAGTGCCTGACACATACTTGTTGAATGAGTGAAACATGGAGGTAGAAAGCAGAGGAACTAAACCCACATCTGTGTAACGATCTCTGATGTTTCTATGTCTCTGCATTAGACAAGGCCCCCATTTGCTGTACACATTTAACCTCTCGATTAAAAAAAACAAATCTCTGCCATCAGAGCTATGAAAGTGGTTAATTAGCCTGTTATTTGAGTCACCCAGGTTGTTGAAAACATGGATCTTGTGTTTACAATAATTTTCTATTTGATTTTTTTCAACTACCACTTTATATTTATTGATCATCCATTAATTGGCTCACACACCTATTGGATACTTTAGAGACTGGCAGGTGAGGTTTATAGATCTTTCCCTGCCTTTCCATGGTGGTTTCGTCAAACAGCGGTATTGTGATCACACAGTAGAATCACAGTCAACACTGTGAGGGAGTCTTTCTAGGGACCCCATCCTCTTTATGTATCCTGATCAGTGCTCCCCACCCCCTCTTATGATATAAGAGGATAATAGTTTCTTTACTTAACACTAAATGAGACCTTAGTTACAGTGTAAAGAGTCCCTGGGTGGTGCAAACCGTTAATGCACTTAGCTGTTAATCAAAAGTTGGAGGTTCAAGTCCACCAAGAGGTGCCTCAGAAGAATAGTCCTGGTGATCTGCTTCCAAAAAATCAGCCATTGAAAACCCTACGGAGCACAGTTCTACTCTGACACACATGGGATCACCATGAGTTGAAGCCGGCTTGTCAGCAACTGGCTAAGTGACCAGCGTAATTGGCCAGGAAAAGGAATCAGTGGACATGGGACAGACTAGGCAGCTGCAGAACAGATAGGGGAAAGTGAATTAAAAATCTCAGTGCTTATAAGGTAGAACAAAGAGAATCAGGGCTAATCCCTGAAGAGATCTCAAGGGTGTGGTGCCTGCAATGTGTCAGGGAAGGTAAGTTAGACCCAGTAGGTGTAGGATATGTATAGTTCCATATCTGCTGCTGTATCTTGCATCTTGTTTTCTGATTGTCTTTTAAGCAAGGGCAAATGGCCAAGCAGCACTCACACAAAGGTCATCGGGGAACTGTCTGAGGCTAGAGCAGTAGCAGTGTGCAGGTCCATCATTGCCCGTTGCATCCCAGGGTGGCACATAAAAATCTCACAGGGCCAGATGTGAGACTGGATGATGAGGTTTATAAACTGCATGGGTAGGGAAGCATTGGGCCTTCCTTTCATGAAATCAGTAGTGCAGATATAATGGTAATATGTCATGATAAAACCTTGGCATTAGCTCTATCTTGACAGCTCAGAGTTAGTGATGGAGGAAGTGCGAGCATCTCTCCTCTGTGATCAGGAAACGGAGCTCCTGGTTGTGCAGTTGAATCTGTATGGCAGGGCAAGCTCGAGGAAGGATTTACTGTTGGCTTACCCAGGTGGTGTAATGGTTAAGAGTTATAGCTGTTAACCAAAAGGTCAGCAGTTCGAATCCACCAGGCGCTTCTTTGGAAACCGTATGCAGCAGTTCTACTCTGTCCTATAGGGTTGCTAGGAGTCGGAATTGACTCATCGGCAATGGGTTTGGTTTTCTTTGGGGGGAATTGTATTTGGGGTCCATGCTTTGGGTTGACCAGGATTGATTGTTTTAAGTACTGGGTCATAGCTTTTGTTGTTGTTCTTGGTAGCACCGAGGCCCCATACACAATGGAATGAAATGCTGCCCAGACCAATGCCGTCCCCACGATTGGTGGCAGATCAGACTGTTGTGATCCATATAGCTTGCATCTATTAAATTTGCAGGAGCTAGTTTCTCTTCTGGGGGGCCAGAATAAAGAGGATTAATCTTGGGCAAGTTAACACTTACCTCTCACCAGCTAATCAAGGCCTTGTTTTCATAAATTTTCAAAATGTTCTGGGAAAGATAGAGAGATGCAGAAATAATAGAAGTCACAATTAATTAAATACTTTCTACATGCCGGATACCTTTTTAAGCACCTCATCAAGGAATGATGGTGTTATGGATTGAATCGTGTCCCCCCAAAATATGCATTATAAATCTTAAACCCCCATACCTATGGATGTAATCCCATTTGGGAATAGGACTTTCTTTGCTATATTAATGAGACCATATCAGTATAGGGTGTGTCTTAAACCAATCACATCTGAGATATGAAAAGAGCAGATTACGCACAGAGATGGAAGACAAATGGAGGGGAAGATACACACCACATGTAGATCACCAAGGAACCAAGGAACAGAAGCTGAAAAGAGACAAGGACCTTCTCCCAGAGCGGAGAGAGAAAACCTTCCCTTAGAGCCAGTGCCCTGAATTCAGACTTTTAGCTTCTAAACAGAAAATAAATTTCTGTTCATTAAAGCCCCACACTTGTGGTATTTCTGTTACAGCAGCACTAGATAACTAAGCAACAAATAAAGGACAATAACATTATAGGTAAGACAACTAAGATAATCAAATGGGTCTGGTCAGCTTTATAACTCATCCATTGAGTTTTTAATTTTGACAGCTCTGTTTTTCATTTTCAAAAATTCTATTTGGTGCTTTTTTACATTTAGGTCTTTAAAAAATAGTGTCTTTAAAAATACGTAATTTCCATTTCTTTGATTATCCTTTTTTATAGCCTTATTAATGTATACTTGACCTATAATAAACTGTACATATTAGAAGTGTACAATTTGATAGATTTGACAAATGTATATACATCCATAAGGATCCCTGGTGGCACAGTGGTGAAACACTCAGCTGCTAACCAAAAGGTCAAAGGTTCAAACCCACCAGTGGCTCCATTGGAGAAAAGACCTGGCGATCTACTCCTATAAAGATTACAGCCTAGGAAATCCTATGGGGCAGTTCTACTTTGTCATATTGGGTTGTTCTGAGTTGGAATTGACTCGATGGTGCACAACAATAACAGCATATTCATCCATGGTCTTCCTCATAGGCATATGGATATTAATCTATCACTAACAGTATTGTACTTTAGGATACATCTTGAAATTTTGTTTTTGACGATGAATGCAATGCCATTCCTCTTCAATTTATTGTTCCTGGCATAGTAGACCATGATTATCAGATTCAAAATGGCCAGTACAAATCCGTTTCAGTTTGCTAATGCCTAGGATATCGATCTTCAAGCATTCTATTCAGTTTTGACAACTTCCAATTTTCCATGATTCATTCCAAGTTGTGATTATTAATGAATGTTTGCAGCTGTCACTTCTCATTTTGAGTCATGCCACATCAGCAAATGAAGGTCCTGGAGACTTTACTCCATATACATCACTAAGATCGACTCTACTTTGAGGAGGCAGTTCTTCCCCAGTCATATTTTGAGTGCCTTCCAATCTGAGGGGCTCATCTTCCAGCACTATATCAGACCATGTTCTGTAGTTATCCATAAGGTTTTCATTGGCTAGCTTTCAGAAGTAGATTGCCAGGCCTTCCTTCCTAGTCTGTCTTAATCTGAAAGGTTTGCTGAAATCTGCCCACCATTGGTGACCCTACTGGTATTTGAAATACCAGTGGCATAGCTTTCAGCATCATAGCAACATGCAAGCCACCACAATACGACAAACTGACATATGGATTGTGAAACCCAACTTCATCACTACTAATTCCCGCAAAGTGTTATCTAGATGTAAACTGCAAATAAGTGCCTCATAAAAATATTTTAGGCTTAATACAGTGTATCTTCCAATCTCATGCAAGTACCTCTACATCAGAAAAAAGTTATATTTGTTTGAAAATACAATTTGAAAATCCGTACCATAGAAGCTTAGGGACATTGCAGATGAATAAGATAAACAAAAATGAAGCAAATCTTCACTTTTGAAAGGTAGAACTCTCGGCAAAAGAGCTCACTCCTGGTTGTGATATTGTACTGTTGTATACAACTTAGTTATCATTGGGAGGTGCTGGGTGAATTTTGCATGGAACCTCGTATGCATTTTTTTCAACTTCCTATGAATCCATAATTATTTCTAAATAAAAAGCTTTGATCAATCGACTATATATGTGTGGGTCTATTTATCAAATCTCTATTTTATCCTATTGATCTATTCTCTATTCTGATGCTAGTACAAGACCAGTACCGTAGCTTTATAGTAAATTTTGAAGTCAGTTAACGTAAGTCCTCCAACATTGTTCTTAATTTTCAAAGTTGTTTTGGTTATTACATGTCCTTTGAATTTCCACATGAATTTTACAATCAGTTTGTTGATTTCTACATAAAATCTTGCCTGGATTTTATTGAGATTGTACTTAATCTATAGATAAATTTGGGGAGAATTGATATTTTAAGAATATTCAGTTATCCAATCTATGAATATGATGTATCTGTCTATTCATTTAGGTCTTATTTAATTTATCTCAGCAATGTTCTGGAGTTTTCAGTATACAGGTCTTACATATCTTTTGTTGGATTTATTCCTAAGTATTTCAGTTTTTGGATGTTATTGAAATTTTTTTATTTTCAAAATATCAATTTCTGATAGCTCATCACTAGTATATAAAAATCCAATTGATTTTTAAATTCATCTTATATCTTGCAACATTAGAAACTCAATTATTAGTTTTAATAGCTTTTTAAAATAGTCTATTGGATGTTACACATAGACAGTCATGTTCTCTGTGAACAAAAGCAGTTTTACTGTTTTCCTTCCAATCTCAATGAGTTTTCTTCTTTTTTGTGCCTTATCGAACTCGTTAGAACTTTCAGCACAATGTTGAATACAAGTGGTGAGAGAGGTTATCCTTGCCTTATTCCTGATCTTAGGGGGAAAGTATTTGATATGTCACTATGAAGTGTGACGTTAGCTATAGATTTTTCATAGATGCCCTTTATCAAATTGAGGAAGTTCTCCTTTCTTCTTAATTAATTGAGAGCTTTTTAAAACCAGGACTGGATGTTGGATTTTGTCAATTGTTTTTTTTTCTGTATTATTTAGATCATCATATGAAATGGTGTTTCTTTTTTAGCCTGCTAATAAGATGAGTTAAGTTTATTGATTTTCCCATGTTAAACCAACCTTGGATTCCTGGGATAAATCCCAATGGTCGTAATGTATTATCCTTTTTAATATATTGTTACATTTGATTTTTCTAAAACTTTGTTAAGAATTGCATGAGGAATATAAGAAGTTCATGAGGAATATTGAACTTCCCTTTTCTTGTAATCTCTTTGTCTGGTTTTGATATCAGGGTGATGCTGATAAAATGAGATGGGAAATATTCCTTCCTCTTCAGTTTTCTGGAAGGGTTTGTGTAGAACTGGTATCATTTCATCCCTAAGTGTTTGGTAGAATTCACCAAATAAGCCTTCTGGTACTGGAGTTTTTATTGTGGGAAGGTTTTTAACTACAAATTCAATTTTTTAACAGACATGGGGCTTTTTAGGTTGTCTATTTTTTTTCTTGAATGAGCTTTGATAATTTGCAACTTTCAAGAAATTTGCCATTTTTGGGGACCATGGTCTTGGGGGACATCTAGCTCAATAAGCATAACACAGTTTATAAAGAAAATGTTCTACATCCTACTTTGGTGAGTAGTGTCTGCAGTCTTAAAAGCTTGTGAGTGGCCATCTAAGATATAGTTACTGGTCTCACCCCATCTGGAGCAAGGGAGAATGAACAAACCAAAGACACAAGGGAAAGATTAGTCCAAAGGACTAATTAATGGACCACAACAACCACAGCCTCTACTCGACTGAGTCTAGCACAACTAGATGGTACCCAGCTACTCTGACAGGGATCACAATAGAGGTCCTGGACAAGGCAGGAGAAAAATGTAGAACACAGTTCAAGTTCACAAAAAAGATCAGACTTACTGGTCTGACAGAGACTGGAGAAACTCTGACAGTATGGCTGCTGGACACCCTTTTAACTCCATACTGAAGTCACTCTTGAAGTTTACCCTTCAGCCAAAGATTACACAGGCCTATAAAACAAAAAATAACACACATAGTTCAACCATGGCCACCAACCCAGGAGCAAGGATGAGAAGGCAAGATGGGACAGGAAACCTGGACAAATGGAAATGGGGAGGTCAAGTTACAAAACAATACGTGTATTAATTGTCTAATGAGAAACTAATTTACTCTGTAAACTTTCACTTAAAGCACAATAAAAAAAAGAAATTTGCCATTTTATCTAAGCTGTTGAATTTATTGGCATAAAAGAAAACATGCTTAAAAGTTATAACTCTTTTTTTTTTAAGTGGTTGCTTTAGGATTGATAGTATACATTTTTAAGTTACCATAGACTACCTTCAAGTGATATTTTACTACTTCATATATAGTATGAGGACCTTGTAACAGCATACTTCCATTTCTTCCCCCCACCCCAGCCTTATGTTTTTTTAATTGTACTTTAGATGAAGGTTTACAGAACAAATAGTTTCTCATTAAACAGTTAGTACACATATTGTTTTATGACAATGGTTAACAACACCACGACATATCAATACTGTCCCTTCTCAATCTTGGGTTCCCTATTACCAGCTTTCCTGTCCCCTCTTGCCTTCTGGTCCTTGTCCTTGGACTGTTGTGCCCCATTAGCCTCATTTTGTTTTATGGGGCTGTCTAATCTTTCCAGCCTTGTGTTTTTGTTTTCATTTTATTTCTACATAGAGAAGTTTGCTTTTGCTTATTGCTCTGATTTTTTTTTTTTAACTTTTCAGCATCGTATTTTTTCTTATGCCCATGGATTTATACTTCTCTTTTTTTTTTGAGTTGGGATAGATATCTAAAATTTAAGCCAGCAGTTCTGCAGCTATAGTAGGTGGGGACAGTCCATATCAGCTCAGATGACCATGTTGGAAGTTCCTCAATGGGATTACAGTCTAATGGGAGAAACCAATAATAAACATAATTATCCAAGTTATTCAGTTACAGGCAGGCATTAAGGCAGTAGAGTTCATAACCCAGTCTTGGGGATATCTAAAGAAAGGATTTTTAAGCTGAGACCTGAAGTGTGAGTAGAAAAGCCAGAAGAAAGGGTGTTGGAGTGAAGAAATTGTGTTTTAGGTATAGAAGGCAATGTGTGCAAAGGTGTGTTTACAAAATTGAAAGAAAGTCACCATGACTAAAACATATTGATAGAGGGATAGAAAAATGAAAAAGAACAGGATTTTGAAAATTTCAAGTTAAATTGTTAAATGTTAGTGGAGAGAGGATGAGGACTTGGCAAAGAAAAAGACAAGATGTGAAGTGCAAAGTGAGAAGTGCTGACCAGGAGAGGAAGCTGTTACCACTGATAAATATACTATGGCTAATGCAGCCAGCTATTCATTTATTTTATGCATTCTTTTACATAACATTTAGTACATGTCTATACAGCAGGAATTGTGCCTACAAATCCTCAATCTAAGAACAAAGACAAAGAATTAAATAACTACAATACAATTTGAAAAGAAGAGGGGGAAAGGAAGAAGAGAGCAGGTATTAATTTGTTAAATAAAGCTGATATCAAAATTTTGGGAGATTTCCTTTTAATTTTTACATTTTAGACTTCAAAGGAGATGGGCCTAGAGCTTCTTAAAAACAAACCAAGCCAAACCTGTTGCTGTCGAGTCAATTCCAACTCATAGCAACCCTATAAGACAGAGTAGAACTGCCCCATAGAGTTTCCAAGGAGCACCTGGTGGATTTGAACTGCCAACCTTTTGGTTAGCAGCCATAGCACTTAACCAGTATGCCACCAGGGTTTCCTTAGTCCCAGTGTATCTCTGGTTTCCTACAGTGATGCAGGTACAGTTAGTTAATAGAGCCTAGCTGTCAACCCCACAAAGGGAGATTGGAAAGAGACAGCTAAGAGGATCATGTCCGTGTTTAGAAGGTGTGGAGTCTGGGACATAGCAAAATGCATTTCCATTATCCTCATATCTTTTATGCAGGTGAAATCTGGTTAAAATAAAACACAAATGTCATTCGTGATCCACAGATATAAGAGGATCAAGATAAGCATTCAGTATGTGCCAGAGATACTGGGAATAGATTTTCCTAAGGTTGTTTTTGAATGATATGATCTTAGGTACCAGACACTAGTTCTTCATCAATGATGCCTCTTACTGCTGTGACTGTGATTTCCTCCAAAATTCAGAACCTGGGGAATCTCTTCAATATGCCAGCTCCCAGTGATAGCCCTGAGTAGGGTAGTGGGGGTGAGAAGGTGAAATGGGGTATATGAGAAACACAGAGGTAGGGATGGCCTTGGTGGTGGGGTGTGGTGGAGGAGGGAATGAATATGGTCATGAAATATATAATGAAGGAATAATCACTCTGTCTTTAAATTTGTTCAAATGACTCTTCCATGTGACATCATGACGTAGACTCACTGAAGTGGTCCAGGCAGAGACTATACTGGTGTCCACATGAGACTAGTATCTTTTCTCTATTCTGCTGGAATTCATGTTTCATCTACTATTTTCTTAGGGGTTGACTGCCATAAAACTGAAGGGAAGTTCTCAGTAATTTTCAATGATGTGGAAAATGTGTCTCCTTTCTTCCAAGGCAGGGGTGTATGTGGTATGAGAGACAGGTGTGTATGTATGTGAATGTGTACGTGGTATGAAACAAGAGATGGATGTGTGTGATGCAGGACATGTGTGTGTGTGTGTGAGAGAAACAGATGTTTGTGTGCGTGTATGTGTGTGTGTTATGCAGGACAGATGTGTGTGTGTGTATGTGTGAGAGGGAGACAGGTATGTGTGCATACATGTGTGTATGGCATGAGACAATAGATGTGTGTGTGTGTGTGTCTGTGTGTGTCTGTGTGTGTGTATGTAAGATTGCCTCCCCTTTTCATCCTAGAAGGACATAGCATTCTGTCTTGCAGAATCAGATGGGGAAAGTGGAATAATTGTGTGTTTGGATACTCGTGTCTGAAAGCTACAAACCAGAACTAATTAGAGACAGTTGTGGTTGGCTGTGACAGGGGCAAGCTTTATGGCCAATGGACTTTAGTTCCCAGAGTGCTACATGGCTAAGGGAGAACTAGCAGACACAAGTCCTGCCAGCTGGGAAATTGTAGGCACTTCTGCACACAGTATTTCTGTGGGGTGCTCACAATAGAGTTCAGCTTCTCCTATCAACATTTTAAAATGGAATATTTCTCACATAAAACTTGACTTGCTGCTTGTCTTATTAAAGCCTGGAGGCCTGGAGGTTCCCATAGATTATGTTCTTAGCCTGCCCTGGTGATGTATGTGTAAATTATTATGCTCCAAACCTCATTGTCTGTCCTGTTGTCATTCTATAGAGGTTTTTAGTTTCTGCTACAAATAAAGGATCTATGGTTCACAGAGGGTACCGTGTTGCTCAAAGTGATAACCATGTTCCAGAATCTATGGTTGGCCAAAGGTGTCCAATGTATGCAAATATGTTCCAAGTGGTTCCCACCATGACACAGGATGCAAAAATATCTCTGTAAGGACAAGATTTAATAAGCATTTTCAGACATCACTTAAAGGCCACAAGAAAATGTGGCCTCGGTATGTGTTATATTTACTAATGTGCTCAGACCTTGTGGTCAAGGACTCACGTACTTACAGCATAGGAGTAAATAGCTTAAGACTATACACACTTAATCATCAATTGCTTGAGTCAATCCCACTTGAATCCTGGTTAGTTAATTGCTTACAAATACGAAAGGCTGGTAACTAGATTGTTCCATTATGACAGAAACAGCACAAATACATCAGCCAGTCTGGGAAAAATGATGCAACATATATGCATAGGGAGATAGAGATGTGTCTTAGTTAGGGTTCTCTAGAGAAACAGAACCAGTGAGATCTATGTCTATGGCTATAACTACATGTACATCTAACCTATACTTGGATGTAGGTATCTCATATACATATGTGTGTGTGTGTGTAAATAAATATAGACAGGAAAGAGAGAGAAGCTTACTTCAATTAATTAACTCATGCAATTGTGGGGGGCTGGCAAATCCCAAATACATGGGTAAGGTGACAGGCTGGAGACCACAGGCAAGCCTGTGTCCCAAAATCCATAGACAGGCACAGGAAGAGTGAAGAGCAAGTGTTCTGACAAAATATCTGTTTATAGCCTGAACACAGAACACACCCCTAGAGAAACTTTCCTTTTGCTGTTAAGACCTTCAACTGATTGAGTAAGGCTCACTAGCATTATGGAGGGTAATTTGCTTTACCTGAGGCCAACTGATTTAATCACATGACTGCTAACCAAAAGGTTGGTGGTTAGAACCCACCTGCTGCTCCTCAGGAGAAAGATAAAGCAGTCTGCCTCTGTACAGATTACAGCCTTGGAAACACTCTGGGGGCAGTTCTACTCTGTCCTATAGGGATGCTATGAGTAGACTCGAATCACTGGCAATGGGTTTGGCTTTTGATTTTTCGAACTACTTTATAACAGTAACTAGACTAGTGTTTTACCAAACAACTGGACACCATAACCTAGCCAAGCTGACACATAAAATTAATCATCCTTGGGTGGGAGGAAGAAATGATAGCGGATTTAAAAAGTGCTGTGAGGATTTTTCTCTGGCATTTTATAAGTATGGACACAAGATTATGATTCCAATCAACAAAAAGAGGTATTTAAAGTTTGAATGCAGGGAATATTATAGTGAAGTGTTCTGTTGTTCCAGGGACACTTATTTAAATCACATGACTATGGGGGAAGATAAGCAGCTGAGAAATCAGACCCCATATAAATGAATAATTTCTTTTATAAGGATCAGCAAAAAGCTAGTTCCTATGAGGCGGAGGTCAAAGATGTCCCAAATGTCCAACTTTTCCAAGCTGCTGTACCACTCCATCATCTCTAACATCAACTACTCCCTCTCTCCTCAGTACTCTCCCTCCTATCTTTGGTTCCCTAATTTGCTGCAATAGTCTCACAAAACTCACGAACCGAACCGTATAAAGAAAATGCCTCATGTGGTTGTGGAGGCAGGCAAGTCCCAAATGCATGGATCAAGTGTAGGCTTCTCTTGACCCATGTGGCTGCAGGAGCTGACTATCTCAAACTGAAGGTTCAGACCACAGGCTGCTGGCTCACAAGGCTGCCGGAGCCAGAGAATCAGGTCACATAATAGGCAGCTGGCCAAGGGGCTATGGAGGCTGGCAAATCCCAGAATCGGCAGGTCAGACAGCAGGCCTCTGGGGAGGTCTGTTGATCAGGAACTGGAGGTGGGATCCAGATGCAGAGAGAGCCTTGCCAGGACACACACATATACCTTAGATGCAGATCACATTCCAGGAAAGGGTGTAACTTTAGTAAGGGTGGGGCTTGAATCACGCCCTCCTGCAAAGCTGTGACCCAAGACACACCTTACACCAATCCTGCCTCATCAACATGTAGGGGTCAGGATTCACAACACATAAAATGGAAGACAACCACACAATATTGGGAATCATGGCCTAGCCAAGTTGACACACAACCCCAACCAACACAGGTTCCATATACCTTATTTGCATAGTCCCACTCAATCATTGTGTGTGAGTCACAAAGACCATGGCTAGAAGGGCCATATTAAGTGATTCATTGAACCGCACCATAGATCTGTAGTGCGTGGAAGACCTTGGAGACAGCACGGACTCCTGGTTAGTCAATCATTCTGAGGTCAGCACTGGCCAGATGTGATTCAGAGCAGTGTATGGTGTATGGGTAAAAGGGCAAGAGTAACCACAAAATTCAGCAAGCCCCTGAAGACATAGATGAACAGTACTAGTACAAGCTGCTGTCAAGTTGATTCCAACTCACAGTAACCTCATGCGTGCCAAAGTAGAACTGCGCTCCACAGAGTTTTCAGTGGCTGACTTTTTGGAAATTGACTGATAGGTCTTTTTTCCAAGATGCCTCTGGGTTGATTTGAACCTTCAACTTTTCAGCTAGTAGCTGAGTGTGTTAACTGTTTGCACCGCCCAGGGACAACCATGACCACTGGGGACGTGGCTAAATGTAGTACTCCTTAAAACCTGGTGGTGCAGTGGTTAAGAGCTTGGCAGTTAATTGAAAGGTTGGCAGTTTGAATCTGTCAGCTGCTACATGGGAGAAAGATGTGGCAGTCTGCTTCTGTTAAGATTTACAGCCATGGAAACCATGGGGAAATTCTACTCTGTCCTGTAGGGTTGCTATGAGTTGGAATCGACTAGATGGCAATGGGTTTCTTTTGTTGGTTAAAACTAGATATCAAGGATATCATACATGAAGAAAGCAAAAGATCATTAAAAAGACAGAAAAGAAAAAAAAAAGATCTAAATTAATGTCAGAAGAGACTCTGAAACTTGCTCTTGAACATAGAGTAGCTAAAGTGAATGGAAGAAATGATAAAGTAGAAGAGCTGAACAGAAGATTTCAAAGGACGGCTCAAGGAAACAAAGTGAAATATAATGGAATGTGCAAAGACCTGGAATTAGAAAACCAAAAGAGAAGAACATGCTCTGCATTTCTCAAGCTGAAAGAACTGAAGAAAATATTCAAGCCTCGAGTTGAAATATTGAAGGATTCTATGGGTAAAATATTGAATGACACAGAAAACATCAAAAGCAGATGGAAGGAATACACAGAATCACGGTACTAAAAAGAATTGGTCAATGTTCAAACGTTTCAGGACGTAGCATATAATCAAGAACCAATGGTATTGAAGGAAGAAGACCAAGCTGCACTGAAGGCATTGGTGAAAAACTAGACTCCAGGAATTGAAAGAATACCAGATGCAACACTGGAAGTGTCCACTCGTCTATGGCAAGAAATTTGGAAGATAGCTAGCTGGGCAATCGACTGGAAGAGATCCATATTTGTGCCCATTCCAAAGAAAGGTGATCAAATAGAATGCAGAAATTATCGAACAATATCATTAATATCACATGCAAGCAAAATTTTGCTGAAGATCATTCAAAAGCGGCTGCAGCAGTATATCAACAGGAAACTGCCAGAAATCCAAGCCAGATTCAGAAGAGGACGTGGAACCAGGGATATCATTGCCGATGTCAGATGGATCATGGCTGAAAGCAGAGAATACCAGAAAGATGTTTACTGTGTTTTATTAACTATGCAAAGGCATTCGTCTGTGTGGATTGTAACAAATTATGGATAACACTGTGAAAATGGGAATTCCAGAACACTTAATGTGCTCATGAGGAACCTGTACAAAGACAAAGAGACAGTTGTTCAAACAGAACAAGGAGATACTGCATTGTTTAAAATCAGGAAAGCTCTGTGTCAGGGTTGTATTCTTTCACCATACTAATTCAATCTGTAGGCTGAGCAAATGTCAGAGAAGGTAGACTATATGAAGAAGAATAGAGCATCGGGATTGGAGGAAGACTCATTAACAACCTGAGACATGCAGATGGCATGACCTTGCTTATTAGAAGTGAAGAGGACTTGAAGCACTTACTGATGAAGACCAAAGACTACAGCCTTCAGTGTGGATTATACCTCAACATAAAGAAAACAAAAATCCTCGCAACTGGACCAATAAGTAACATCATAATAAATGGAGAAAAGATTCACATTGTCAAGGATTTTGTTTTACTTGGATGCACAATCAACACACATGGAAGTAGCAGTCAAGAAATCAAACAATGTGGTGTTTTCCAGTTGTTGCATATGCATGAGAAAGCTGGACAATAAATAAGGAAGACCAAAGAAGAATTGATGTCTGTGAATTATGGTGTTGGCAAAGAATATTGAATATACCACATAATTACAGAAGAAGGAATGAATCTGTCTTGGAAGAAGTACAGCCAGAATGCTCCTTAGAAGTGAGGATGGTGAGACTTCGTCTCACGTACTTTGGACATGTTATTAGGAGGGACCAGTCCCTGGAGAAGGACATGCTTGGTAAAGTAGAAGGTCAGCGAAAAAGATCATCAAGGAGAAGGATTGGCAACAACAATGGGCTCAAACATAGCAGGATTATGAAGATGGCACAGGACAAGGCAGTGTTTTATTATGTTGTACTATTAGCCAGAACTGACTATGGCACCTGACAACAGCAACAAAACTAAAGCTGGTTTAATACCACAAGGCCAATTCTTTAACCTTGCATGCATGATTCTTTCCTCACTATCTTCCCCAGTGTTTGTGGTTATTATTCAGTTCTTTTCCTCCTCCTTCTTCTCACCTAAGGTTCAAGACCTAGAATTCTGAGAATTCAGCCAATAAAATTTCAATTGGGAAAAACTGCTTAGCGGGCTTAGAGACCTAAGGCTTATCTTTAGGGGCAAATGACAAAAGCAGAAGGTCCTTTCTAGAGCAGATGTAGCACCTAGTTTCCCAGGCAGCTCCCTCCACCAGCCTCCATGGTTGACTGTTTTTATGTTGTCAAGTCGTTCTTCCCAACCCCCTACCTCATCTCTGCCCCATTTTCATCAACAGATGGCATATCCTCATGGAGAAAATAGAGGCCATCGGGCATAAATTCTCACAGTTTCACTATTCCTTATTCTAACCTCATCTAACCTCATCTTCCCTCTAGAGAAACATGGGTCACCCTACTATATGTCTTCTTGATCCATCCCCTTCCACAAAAAAACTCCTGCAACTACTCTACCGAATGTCACCAATGATTTCATAGTTGCAAAATACAAGGGCTATTCTTTAGATCTTCCATTTTATAATGTTTCACATAATTGACTGCATTCTCATTTTCCAATTGACTGCATTCTCATTTTCAAATTTTCCCCTTTACATTGAATTTCATGGTAACACTGTCTTCTAATTTGCCTGCTAATTTCTTTTGATTAATATTTTTCATTTTTTTTATTCCTTTAACTGCCCTTAAATATGAGTACATCCTAGGCTGTCTTCCCCCCACCCCCAAGTGTACACATATCACTCCCATGATGTCAACTACCACTTACGTACCTATAACTTCCAAATATATACCTTTAAGTCAGAGTTCTCTCTTGACATCCAGAATCATATAGATAGCTGTTTATTATAGAACCTCAAACTCTAATTAATTTTCTACATCATAAAAATTTGCTTAAATTTCATAAAAACTGGAATCTCAATTAGTGGCATCTGCTTCTCTGCTTCTAGTTGGAGAAGCAGAATTTCATTTGGGAGAAACCTATATCTTAGGCAAGCAATGTGAAAATATACATTTAAATGGAAGGATGATGTGGAAGAATAAGGAGAAAAAAGAAACATGGGTTAAATTATAAGCCATAGTTATTCTTCACTTCCCTCTCACTGCCTCTCCTTCCATTCCTTCCCCACTCCTTCCCAAACAATGCAGTCTTAAATTCAATAGGTGGGCAGAGCAAGGAAGGTATACATGTAGAGGTGTGGCCCAAAGTGCAGTGTCAGAGCCTGAGCAGGGTGAGGAGGGAGTTCCAAGTTGGGGAAGCCTGGTGTCTTAGGCTAGGTTCTCTAGAGAAGCAAAACAAGTGCAGCATATAAATATTTATATCAAGGAAATGGCTCACACGACTGTAGATCCTGGAAAGTCCTAAGTCCATGGGTCAGGCTGGAGGCTTCGCCTAACTCACATAGCTGCAGGGGCTGGTGAACCCAAGATCGGAAGGTGAGACAGCAGGCCTCTGGCTCACAGGCTGCGGAGGCTGACAAATCCCAAGATCAGCAAGTAAGCTCCTAGCTCAAGTCCCAAGAACCAGAAGTCAGATGAACAGGAGCCAGGTGCAGGATCCAGATCGAGCAAAAGGAAGTGAGCCTTGCCAGAAAGTCCATATGTATTGGATTCAGGACACACCCCCAGGGAAACTTCCTTTCAACTGATTGGCTGTTCATAACAGATCTCATCATGAAAGTGATCACATTATATTAGATCTCATTATGGAGGTGACTGCACCATTACACAGCTGCCAAACTACATCATAACTGCCAAACTACTGAGAATCATGGCCTAGCCAAGATGGCACACAACTTTAACCATCACACTTGGAATGGGTGTCAGAGCACACATAGAATGAGGAAAGCAAGTATATGGAAAGGCGGGCTGTGTGGGGTAGCAAAGCCTGAGCCGGGTGAGAAGTGCTGCATGCAGGAGAGGGGATGGCAGCAAAAAGGGCAGAATGGTTACATATAGGGTGATTGGTCAAGTAAATCAATACATTAAAGATGATAGAAGTCAGGTTTTTCATATTTGGAAGAAGGGAGATACACATTTGGAATGGGTGAAAACTAGAATAAACCCCGTGGTATTGGGTTAAATTGGGGATCTTAGTGTGAACTCATGGTTGTAGATATCTAGATATCTAAATAAATATAGACATAAATGTATATGATACACACACACATACATTCATCTATTCCCTAGCTCTGCCCATTGAAGAGGCCTTAAACAGCACCCTTTCCAATATCACTGAGCACATTTAATGCCTAGATCTTGGTTTCTAATAAAGGAAACCAGAGCTCCTTGGAGAAATGGCCAATTGCAGGGCCAGAGCAGAGAAAAGTGAAAATGAGCTGGAATAACTTGTTGTGCCAGAAAGTGAAGAAGTGATCAAAGAATGATGCAGACGTGTCAAAAACAGAGTCACCATCTCGGAGGGGCTCCCACTGACCAATGCGAGGGCAACTTAAGCATAAGAATAAATTAGGATAGTAACAGATTATAACCCATCGAATAAAATAGGAAATGATGAGCCCATACACACATAAATAAGCAAATGAATAATTCAAAGTTTGATAAGGAAAAGATATTTATATAGTCGCAATATAACTGTCCACAAAATATTCATTAATTACAAAAGGAAGAAAGGGTAGCTTCCATGGAGGAGTCCAGCAGACACCACCTTAATGAAGTGATCAAAGTGAACATCATCAGTAATGAGACAAATCAAAATTGTATGCCTCCTGATAGGATAGAATGGAAAGAACACAACATCACTTCTGTAAGACTCCTGTCAAAGATGCATAACCTGTTTCATGAGAAACATCAGAAAATCCGTAATGAGTGACTTTCTATTAAATAACTGGCCTGTAATCTTAAAAAATGTTGAGGTCAACATTGTGAAAATGACAATTCTACCAAAAGTAATTTACAGATACAATGCAATCCCAATCCAAATACCAACCACATTCTTTAAAGAGATGGAAAAACTAATCATTAACTTTATATGGAAAGGGAAGAAGCCCCAGATAAGTAAAGCACTATTGAAGAAGAAGAATAAAGTAGGAGGACTCACACTACCTCACCTCAGAACCTACTATACAGCTATGGTAGTCAAAACAGCCTGGTACTGGTACAATGATAGATGCATTGATTAGTGGAACAGAATTGAGAACCCAGATGTAAATCCATCCACCTACAGTCACCTGATCTTCGACAAGGGCCCAAAGTCCATCAAATGGGGAAAAGACAGTCTTTTTAACAAATGGTGCTGGCAAAACTGGATGTCCATCTGCAAAGAAATGAAACAGGACCCATACCTCACACCATTTACAAAAACTAATTCAAAATGGATCAAAGACCTAAATATAAAGCCAAAAACTATAAAGTTCATAGAAGAAAAAATAGGATCAACGTTAAAGTCATTAACAAGATACAAACCATGACCAACAACACACAAACTCCAGAAGATAAGCTAGATAACTGGGATCTTCTAAAAATCAAACACTTACGCTTATCAAAAGACTTCACCAAAAGAGTAAAAAGAACCTACAGACTGGGAAAAAATTTTTGGATATTACAAGTCAGATGAAGGTCTAATCTCTATAATTTACAAGAAAATCTAACACTTCTACAACAAAAAGGCAAATAATCCAATTAAAAAATGGGCAAAGGAAATGAACAGACAAATCAGCAAAGAAGACATTCAAGTGGCCAACAGGCACATGAGGAAATGCTCGCGATCACTAGCCACTAGAGAAATGCAAATTAAAACCACAAGAAGATACCATCTCACCCTGGCATTCCTGGCACAAATCAAAAACACTGGAAATAACAAATGTTCAAGAGGCTGCGAGGAGATAGGAACTCTTATGCACTGCTGGTGGGAATGCAAAATGATACAACCATTTTGGAAAATGATATGGTGTTTCCTTAGAAAGCTAGAGATAGAAATATCATTATGATCCAGCAATCCCACTCCTAGGAATATATCCCAGAGAAATAAGAGCTGGTACATGAATAGACATATGCACACCCATGTTCATTGCAGCACTGTTCACAGTAGCAAAAAGATGGAAACAACCTAGATGCCCATCAACAGACGAATGGATAAAAAAACTATGGTACATAAACACAACTGAGTATTATGCAACGATAAAGAACAATGATGAATCTGTGAAGCATCTCATAACACAGATGAAACTGGAGGCCATTATGCTGAGTGAAATAAGTCAAGCACAAAAGGACAAATATTGTATAAGACCTGTACTGTAAAAACTCAAGAAATAGTTTACACACAATAAGAAACAATCTTTGTTGGTTATAAGGGATGGGAGGGGTGGGAGGAGAAATACTAAATAGACAATAGATAAGTGGTAACTTTGACAAAGGGTAAGACGGTACACAATACTGGGGAAGCCAGCACAGCCTGTGCAAGGAAAGGTCATCGAAGCTCCACAGACACATCCAAACTCCCTGAGGGACTGAATTGCTGGGCGGAGGGCTGCGGAGACCATAGTCTCAGGGAACATCTAGCTCAATTGGCATAACACAGTTTATAAAGAAAATGTTCTACATTCTACCTTGGTGAGTAGCGTCTGGGGTCTTAAAAGCCTGTGAGCAGCCATCTAAGATACTCCACTGGTCTCATCCCTTCGGGAGCAAGGGAGAATGAAGAGAACAAGATACAAGGGAAAGATTAGTCCAAAGGACTAATGGACCGCAACCACCACGGCCTCCACCAGACTGAGTCCAGTACAGCTAGATGGCGCCTGGCTACCACCTGACTGCTCTGACCTGGATCATAACAGAGGGTCCCAGAAAGAGCTGGAGAAAAATGTAGAACAAAATTCTAACTCACGAAAAAGACCAGACTTACTGGCTGGACAGAGGCTGGAGAAACCCGGAGAGTATGGCCCCCAGACATCCTTTTAGCTCAGTAATGAAGTCACTCCCGAGGTTCACCATTCAGCCAAAGATTAGACAGCCCCATAAAACAAAACGAGACTGATGGGGCACAACAGTCCAGGGACAAGGACTAGAAGGCAGGAGGGGACAGGAAAGCTGGGAATAGTGAACCCAAGGTTGAGAAGCGACAGTGTTGACATGTCGTGGGGTTGTTAACCATTGTCATAAAACAATATGTGTACTAACTGTTTAATGAGAAACTATTTGTTCTGTAAACCTTCATCTAAAGTACAATAAAAAAAAAAAACGTTGAGGTCATAAGAGTCAAGGAAAGACTGAGGAGCTGTTTTAAATTGAAGGAGGCTGGAGAGACGTGAATTATTCCTAGGTGGCACAAACGGTTTGTGCTTGACCACTAACCTAAGGTTGGAGGTTCCACCCACCCAGAGGAGCCACAAAGAAAGGCCTGGCCACCTGCTTCCTTAAAGATCACAGCTAAGAAAACCCTATGAAGCAGTTACACTCTGTAACACATGGAGTTGCCATGAGTCAGAATCGACTTGACAACAATGGGTTTATTTGTTTGTTTGTTTTTGGAGAGACACAACCACTAAATGGCATGGGTGTTTCTGAACTGCACCCTTCTGATATAACGAACATTTTAAGGACAATTGGTGGAACTTAAAGGGCTTCTGAGATTAGATAGCAGTGAGGTACCGATGTTAATTTCCAGATTTTGTGTTTATGCAGGAGAATGTTTGTGTTTGTAGGAAATATATATTAAAGTACTTTGGGATGAGGGAGCATCAGGTCAGCAACTTATTCCAAAAAAATTCTTTGTACTTGCAACTTTTCTGTGAGTTTGAAGGTCTCCCCCTCTCCTAAATAAAAAATGATTATTTAAGCATATAGCCTATGGCTTGGATCAGGGCATCTAAGTCTTAAAATAGGGTAGAAGAGGTTGATGCGCAGTGTCAGGCTTGTAGGGTAATGGCAACGCTGCTTAATGGCTTGTAGTGGACTTGGACAGATTTTAAGTCTTGAAATCTTGAGTTGTAATAACTACACACTGAGAAAATTGCAGAAGGAATCTTAAAGACAGCACCCAAACATTATGACACAACTGAAAATCAAAGAAGGAAAAAAGAAATAAATAAGTACAAAGCATGATCAAATAAGAATGTCAGAAACGAGACTTTTCTTTTCAGTGGCAATGACTAGACAATGATATCTCTATCTCTGTTTCTGTCTCTATCTCTGTCTATGTCTCTATCTCTGACACTGGCTCCATATCTATGTATCTATCTCTGTGCCTATCTATCTATGTATCTACCTACCTACCTGCCTACCTGTCTGTCTGTCTACCTACCTACCTACATAACCACCCACCCACCCATCCATTCATCTATCCATCTATCCATCTATTTATCTATCTCTAGCTCTTCTTTTCTATTTCTATATTCCCTCTCCCAGGCTTTTATTGTTTTCTAAAATCTGGCATTAAAAAACAAAACTCTCTTTAGTGTTTATGTAAAGCCCTATTCTTGGAGGTAGTATTTCATTGTATAAATATGCCACTATTTAATCTCCTAGTGATGGAGCCCTGGTGGCACAATGGTTAAGAGCTCAACTGCTAACGAAAAAGTTGGCAGTTTGACTCCAACAGCTGCTCTTTGGAAACCCTATGGGGCAGTTCTACTCTGTCCTATAGGGTCGCTATGAGTCAGAGTCAACTTGATGGCAACGAGTTTTTTTAAGCGATGGATATTTGTATTATTTCCAACTTGAAGCTACTATGAATCAAGTTGCTGTGAGCATTGTTCTACGTCTTTTTGTGGATCTATCCATTCATTCCTATGGGGCATATATTAAATAGTTGAATTGCTGGGTGGTAGAGAATATGTTTAGCTTTAGTACATACTGCTAAGCAGGCTCCGTAGGGCTCCATAGCATTAGTAGATACTGCTAAATTGAAGCAATTTACACTGTCACCAGCAATGTATGATGAGTTCCAGTTGCTCCACATCTTCCATAACACTTGGAAGTCTTTTCCTAGCTATCTTAATTTTAATTATAGCCTTCTTACTATCTTTATGGTAAAAATATTTATCTCTGCCCTATTTTGGCTTATATGCTTAATCCAGCTCTTACTAAATCCATACATTCATTAATTCTTGTATTTAGTTAATAAGTATTTATTAAGTAATTATTATGTGCCTAGTTCCATATTAAACCTTATAGATACAAAGATGAGTAAGAATAAGCTCTTAAGGAACTTACAGTCTACCAGGAAAGAGAGATATAAGCATATAATTGAGACATGAAATGAATGCAACAGCATACACGTGTACTTATGCAGAAGCATGTGGTGATACAGAGGAAGAATAATTAATTTTATGGGGTAAGAGAGAGAGATGGAGGGGGGATGGCAAGCAAGATCCTTAAGGTTCCACAAAAGAGACGATTATAATTGTTAGTTACCATTGAGTCAGCTCCAACTCATGGCGACCCGATATACAACAGAACAAAACGTTGTCTGGTCCTAAACCATCTTGATGATCATTGGTATGCTTGAGTCCCTTGTTGCAGCCAGTGTGTATTTTGAGTGACTTCCAACCTGGGGGGCTCATCTTCCAATACTATATTGGACAATATTCTGTTGTGATCCATAGGGTTTTCACTGACTAATTTTTGGAAGTAGATTGCCAAGACTTTCTTCTGAGTCTCTTAGTCTGGAAGCACCACTGAAACCTGTCCACCATGGGTGACATTGTGTGTATTTGAAATACTAGTGGCATAGCTTCCAGCATCACAGCAACATGAAAGCTACCACAGTATGACAAATTGACAGATGGGCGTTGGGGGCAGGGGGGAGATGATAATAATAGCTAACATTTATTGAGGCCATGTTATACCAGATACTGTGCTCAATGCCTTGTATGCCTCATCCTAGTTAATTTTCACAGCAGTCCGATGCTGTAGGCTATATTATTACTATGCTCATTTTACAGCAAGTCTACTGAGGCAGGGAGAAGCTAAGCAACTTTCCCACAGCCACACAAGTAGTAAGTGAGGAAGGTGGGATTTGAACTCAGGAGCTCAGACTCTAGAACATAATACACTACACCTCCCTCCAGAAGATGGATGAGCTGAGGGGTCATGGGGAAGGCATTCTAGGCACTGAAAGCAGCTGTACAAAGGCAGGAAGATAAGATGCAGTCTGGCAAATTTGAAGAACTTCCAGCAAGGGGCCTGAGGGAACCTGATAATCAGAGCAAAGAAGAGATTGGAGATGAAATCTGGCAGGAGCCAAACCTGGGGCGAAGTGAAGTTCGAATTCCTACGATAGCTTTTCATTGGAGGTCACTGCCTCTCTACCTGCCCCATCGCCAAACACCAAACAATATTTAAAATATTCACCATGTTGTTGAATGAGCCATTTGGGCACACTTGTCAAATAACTGAGCATTCAGATTTCCTCTAATGGCGAGGGAAGAACTATTTGCAAGTACCAGAGCAGACCCTGGTTTCAGATACGACGGTTCCCTGCAGAGCCTGCTTGCCCGGTGCATTCTGTTTCGTACACCCATTTGCTGGTGAGACGCTGGTTCTCCGATGAGCCGAGGACCGTTCCCCAGCCCTCTGAAAAGGTCCAGTCACAAAAAGATAAAACCCATGCCACGTTCCTTTGTGGAGTGCAATAGACAACGCCAGTTTTTGCTAAAACAGGATTAAGTTAAAAAACACACACTGTGAAGCATTTGTCTGGTTAAATAATTTAACAGGTCTTGCATTCCTGCTTCAGCCCATTTCAGCAGCAAAGCTTCTCCGGGGGGCTCTCCTTGTGAACATCATCAGACTAATCGTGTGGCAGCCTGCCTGGTGCCAGCTGGATGGGGAGAGATGGTGGGTGCTTGGTGGTCTTGGTGAGGATGGGAAAGGAGGCTAGGCAAAGTATACCTTTGGGGAAAATGCAAACTTTTCTTGCTTGCGGAGTGTGTGTGTGTTAGTATTCAGAGACTGTTGGCCCATTGTTTGCGACTACAGCTTTCTCAGCAGAACGCATGGCAGATGGCTTACATTTGCATTAGCCTTCTGGAGAAGGATTTCGATACCAACAACATAAGCTGCAGCTTTTCTTTTCAGAATTTACAACAAATTGGCCAGAATGGCAATTTAAAAAAAAAAAAAAAATTAGCATCACTATTTCCACATTCCCTTTCTGAATAGGGTAAATGATTCCCACTCCAACTGTGTCATTTGCACACACCCCACCCCCAATGTTTATTAAAATGATTTAGGTATTCATTATGCAAAATGACTTTTATAAAAAGACCTTTCTTTTTGCCCCACAGTCACACATAATTTCTTTTGTCACTTGTTACGGAGTGGAGTTATGGGAAGCTAGGACGTATTATTTGTTCTTCTCTGTATTGGATAATTTATTACATTAAGGAACCAATAATTTTCAAATATAATCAGATTTAAGTTTTTAATAAGATTCATCTTCCCATTCACACTTGCTTAATTTAAGGATATTAAATCTGCTCAGGAATGAGCTGCTTCTCAAAGCCTTGTGCGCCCATTAAAGGGTTTTATTCCTGATGTGTTAATAGGATTTAATTACATTACCGTCTTCATGCAGAGTCACAGTGCAATAGTTAACTGTGATAAGCCAAGCAAACAACAGCCTAAAAAGGAAGTGGTGTATGGTAGTTGGTTTATCAGCTTAGAAAATCAAGACGATTATTATTTTAAAATTGACGGTTGCATGCATTTGCATCACGTTTAGCTCAAACGATGAAGGGAACAAACTTTCTCTTTTGCTTTAAAAAGAAAACCACTTAAAAGGCCACCCACATAAAAGGTGAACAATAAACACTTAACAGAAACTACTTAATTGCCATTTATCTTTTGAATTGCCATGCGGTTTTTACTATCGACTACAAAGAGATTTGTTTCAACAATTTACCCTGCTATTCTTTTGTCTTTTCGACTGTTACATCCATGATTTGGGGTTCAGAATAATAGCCGTGTTCGCTGTTAAAAAGTAATGATTTGAAAATTGTTCTTTTATCCTGTCATAAACTTTTTTTCTTTTCCTTTCCTTGTGCTCCTGCTTTTACCCTCCAGCCCCCCTTCCCAAGTCCTCCAATTAGTTTAATGACAGACAGCAGAGCTTGGGCCTCCTGTGGCCTAAGGAGGAAAGGAGGCAGGATGCCGCCCTCAGTAAATCTTGTCGATTTCTCCATCAGAATCATTTGCATCGATTGGAAGTGTTGACTTCTATGAATTTCCGTTTCATGTGAACTTGACAGAAGTCAGTACTTTTGCTCTACCACAGATGTCTGTGAAATAGAAGAATGATTTTTAGAGCATTCCAATGAATTAAAAAAAAAAAAAAAAAGGAAAAAGAAAAAGAACCCAGCAATATGCTATCTGGTTGAACTTTTTACTTCCAAAGTGATTGACAACTTCTGACACATTTTCATGAGAGATCATAGACCTGGCAAACAAAATCTGAGATAATATACAGTCTTGTTTTACTTTGTTAAGAGTTGTTAGGGAGGTAGAAAAATAAAACTATAAAATGTCACTGACCTTTATCTTTTTTTAACAGTTACTTTCTACCTTGGTTTGTCAAGATGTTTCTGATGTTAGCTTTTTTCAAGCCAAATTGGTGGAAGCTGGAGAGGAATGAGAGGAAGGCTCTGTCTACCCCATTGCTCTGCTTTCCTGAGAGTCACTCAACTTTTATCTTTTCTGTGTGTTGGAATTTTGTGCATTTTTAAAGCAGTTCCACTGTTTTTTAATTTTTTTTTATTTAGGTGGAAGTATACACAGCCAAAGATACACCATTTCAACAATTTCTACATGTACAATTCAATGACATTGATTACATTCTTCGAGTTGTGCTACCATTCTCACTATTCCTTTTTCAAATTTCCACTACCGTTATCTTAAACTCACTGCCCCCTAAACTTCCCATGCAACCCTTAGAGTTGCTGTTGTCAATCTGATCTCACATAGATTATTCTTTAAAAGAGCACAATGCTCAAGCAGACATACTTTACTAATTAAGATAAGCTATTTTTTGGCTCAAAGAAGACTTCAGGGGATAGTTTTGGTTTAGAGTTTAAAAATTTTCTCAGGGCAACAGTTTCAAGGGTTCCTTCAGCCTCCATGGCTCCAGAAAATCTGGATTCCATGAGAATTTGAAACTCTGTTTTGTATTTCCCCCTTTTTGATCAGGGTTCTTCTATAGAATCTTTGATCAAAATATTCAGTAATGGTAGTCGAGCACTATCTAGTTCTTCTGGTCTCATGGCAAAGGAGGCAGTTGCTCATGGAGGCAATCAGACACCCGTTCCATTTCCTTCTCTGATTCCTGACTCTCCTTCTTCCTCTGTTGCTTCAGGTGAATGGAGACCAATTGTTGTACCTTAGATGGCCACTTGCTAGCTTTTAAGACCCCAGTCAATTAGTTTCACTATTTTTTAGAAGAAGTTTGAAAATCAAAGAACCCCATTTACTGTCCATCCTTCAGACTGCTGTTTTTGGTTACCACTAAGATTCTAGTGTGGATTCTTCCAGAATTAGCTGTGAGCACAATAGGAGGACTGGAAAGGCAGCTGAGGCCCTTCCTCTGCTGAAGCCATGTGCACTTCTCCACTGGCCTGCTCCACCCTTGTCTTCTAGGGTCAAGTTGACTTATGTTAAAGTTGTTGATTCTTTGTTTGGACGAGGTGGCCACTGTGCTAGTTCTGCCTTTACCTTCTGCTCAAATGTATCCGCTTCCATTAAGTCTTTTCTTACCACCTGAATTAGAATTGATTTCTCTTCTTTTATGCTCTCATAATCCTTATTCTACACTTAAATGTTTTTGTGATCTGGTCTGCCTCCTCTACTGACTGTCAAGTTCTTAAATTCGGAGACTGTGTCCTGTTCATCTTTAAATGAGTTATTAGACTAAAAATAAATTGGCTAAGTTCGAGTACTTGGGTACTTAACAAATGTTAGTTATTCCACTGTATTATTTTTTTCAGAATCTGGCAAATTTCTTCTTCCTATATAACCAAACACCTTTCTCCCCCCAACAACAACAAAAAAAAATCAAAGCAGTTGCCATTGTGGCGACTCCAGCTCATGGTGACCCCATGAGTGTCAGAGTAGAACTGTGTTCCATAGGGTTTTCACTGGCTAATTTTTCTGAAGTTCTAGACAATTCTTCTTACATGCCACTGGATTGGTTCAAACTGACAACTTTTTGGTTAGCAGCCAAACGCGTTAACTGCACAACCCAGAGACTCCTGTTTGTATATAAGACGCGCTTAACAAATGTTTGGATACTTGAATGTACTGCTTTCCTCCTTAGTGTCTGGATTTTAATTAGGGAATTTTGTTGTACTTTGGTACTTATGCATTTGTGATTTTTGTTTTTATTAGGTCTGTCACTCACCACTACCATAATGTGTTTATTATATGTTATTATCACACTTGACTTGTACTTACATAATTTTTCCTTCTCCTTTACCAACTTTGTTTCTTCTCTTCTGCTCTTGCTCAAATACAGCATGTTCTTATCCATTTTTGTAATGACTCAAAATCATAATGTATAGGTGTGACTCTCCTAGTATCTTCTACTCATCCTACGTATTTAACATTTCTCCAGCTGTTAATTATTGTATGTTCCTACTATGTTCCAGACATTGTTGCCCACATTGGGAATACAAAAGTGAATAAAAAACCTCCTTATCCTAAAGTTTATGTAACTAGACTATAACCTAGTAGGGGAGACAACAAACATGAGTACAAAAAATGGTAATATTCCTAATTGAACAAAGTATAGCTTCTGTAATTCTAAATCCATTGCCATTGAGTCGAATCCCAATTCACAGTGATCCTATAGGACAGAGTAGAACTGCTCCATAGAGTTTCCAAGGCTGTAAATCTTTATGGAAGCAGACTGACACATCTTTCTCCTGTGGAGCAGCTGGTAGGTTCGAACCGCTGACCTTTTGGTTAGCAGCCAAGCACCTAGCCACTGTGCCACCAGGGTGCCTTCTGCCATTCTAGCAGATCTTAATAGTCCTTAATAAAATATCAACACATTTAATTACTTACATGGTTAATTGTAAACACAGTTAACAGTTTTTTCTGAATCTTATTTGAATGAACCCATTAGAGGGTAATAAACAGTTGTTCACAACCTGTATGGTTTTCAGAAGCTATAAGCACATACTATCAAAAGCCTGTTCCTGTGACTTAGTGATCAGTGAAGATGCAACCAGATAGGAGACTACCTTCCCCTCATTTATGAAAGTCAGAGAGAACAAAGGGTATATGATGTATGAAGCCAGTATACAAGTTCATTGCTGAGTAGTACCTCTTTCCTACCCTATGTTCCCATATGTTAATTACAGCCTGCCCTTTCTTCACATCCAAATCATGGTCTTTCCAATCGCCTCATCTGCTGGATAATGAAAAAGGAAGACAGAAGAAGAACTGATGCATTCAAACTATGGTGTTTGCGAAGAATATTGCATATACTGTGGAACAAATCAGCCTTGGAAGAAATAGAATCATAATGCTCCTTAGAAGTGAGGATAGCAAGACTTTGGCTCACTTACTTTGGGCAGGTCATCAGGAAAGACCAATCGCTAGAAAAAGACATTATGTTTGGTAAAGTAGAGGGTCAGCGAAAATGAAGGAAACCCTCAATGAGATGGACTGACAAAATAGCCACAACAATGGACTGAACATACCAACAATCATGAAGACGGCACAGGACGAGGCAGCATTTCATTCTGTTATATATAAAGTTGCCATGAGGCAGCAGCTACTCCACAGCAGCTAACCACAACAACAATACATCTATTGGAATTATTTCCTTTCAGTTTTTTTTCCCCTCATTTCAATTCTTGTTTTGTTTCTGTGCATCTTAATCTTTCTGGAGCTTCAATTTAGTGTTGTAGTCTGCTTAATCATTCCTCTAAGGTTTGATTAACGTTTCCTCTTGAGTTTCTGCGAGCCAAAGCACAAAAAAATAGCTTGCACAAAGGCAGACAAGTGTGAGAGCCACAGCATGTGTGGGCAATGGCGAATTGTCTGGTGTGGTTGGAGTGAAGAATGCACCAGGGGAAGGTAGGGGAGAAAAGAGTGGAAGGTACGCAGAGGGTAGTACTGGGATGCCAAGAGAGCTGGAATGAAGGCAGAAGAGAGCCTGGGTTTACATTGTGGGAACAGGAACTACAACTGCACCTTTATTTTCAGAATAGGCATGCTTCTGGAACAGGAAAGTACGTTTCTGAATCTCTTTCAATTGACTTTCATGAAAAATATTATAGACATTTCTTTGGAGAAAAATGTGATCTTAGAAGAATCTTAAATGTGACCAGAAAAGAATACTTAAAGCTTCCTGATGTTGGTTTGTCCTATCTCTAGGCTCAGTTCCATGGGAATCTCCAATTTCCTGAGTGATCTTTATTTCCTGTGAGGTTTCGTAGTACTAGTTAGATGCCATCTGTGTTTGTTTCCTGGGCTGCCGTAACAAAGTACCACAAAGTAGGAGGTTTTAAACAAGAGAAGTTTATTGTCTCACAGTTCTGGAGGCTAGTAGTCCAAATTCAGGGTGTTGGCAGAGCCGTGTTCTCTCCAAAGGCTCTAGGGGAAGGAAGACGCTTTCTTATCTCTCTTAGCTTCTGGTAGCCCCAGGTGTTCCTTGGTGTGTAGATGCATCTTGACATGGCTGTCTTCCCTCTGTCTGTCGCTCTTCTCCTTTGATATAAGGATACCACTATGGTTGGATTAGGACCCATCCTACTCTGGTGTTCTGGGGTTTTTACTCTGGCATGACCTCATGTTAATTTAACTGATAATATTTTTGAAGGCCCCTATTTCCAAACAAGGTCATGTTTACAGGTATCAGAGGTTAGGACTTCAATATATCCATAACACCATTTTTTTGTAATTGATTTGCTTTTTATGTTGTTAAGAAAAATTATCCAAAATCTGTAAATTAGACTAAGATTTATTTACTTTTCTGGAAGAATGTACCATTCTTTGACTTTGTTATTTTCTTTTAGTTAAGGGCTTAGACTATGCGGAGCTGTAGGTTAATTTGTAGATTTATATCCAGTTGTAATGCAAATTATTTCTACTCAGCAGATAAGGTAACCCCAATAGTTATGATTTAGTGTCTTATAGGACACTAACCAGTTTTGTACCTAATTCAACAATCTTATTTTAACTTTCCTTTATTAAATTTCCTATAGATACCCAGCTCTTCAAATTCTGTTTAAATCAGTTTTACTATCTTACTGTTTTCCTCATTAATTTATGAGCTCAATAAGTTCTTTCACATAGGTTCATTCTATTTTGTATGAAAGCCACGCTTTTGACTTGCTTTTGAACAGTATGCTTTGATAATATAATCATAAACCCTTTAAGGCTTTAAAAAACTAAAATACCAGAACTTGTATAACTAGAGGGCCATCAGAGCCAGCTAATGAGCCATATACATTTGATAGTTCTGACTCATTTTGATCTAAAATAATACTCTATGGCTTGATCATCCTCCTTGTTTAATGGGTCTCTTTGTATAGCATTTGGTTTCTTTTTTCAAAAAATCCATACTTTTCAAAAGGATGGGAATTTGTTACCCCTGAGCATTTGTAGGATCTGAGGGAAATGATAAAATAAGACTTTTGTAAATGTTTTATTTAAAGGTAGCATTTTTGGAATGCATCCATAGCTTTCCAGGCAACTTCTCTGGATTCGTTCAATTCAACTAACTTTTACTGAGCACCTAACCCTGAGCCAGGCACTGTGATAAGGCCTGGGGATCTGAAGATGAATGGACTCTGATTGTTGGATTCATATTTTGCAGCAAGATGTAATGAGAACAACCGTATATATTTGTTTCAAGTTATGTCACAGAGGAGGGGATTATTAGAGTCCCTGGGTGGCATAAATGGAGCAGTGCTCAGCTACTAACCAAAACTTTGGTGGTTGGAATCCACCCAGAGGCACGTTGGAAGAAAGGCCTGGTGATCTACTTCTGAAAAATCATAGCTATTGAAAACCCTGTGGAGCACAATTGTACTCTGACACACATGAGGTCGCCATGAGTTGGAACCGACTTGACAGCAACTGGTACAACAGATGTTAAGAAGTGACATCTGGCCTTGTTGCCAGGGTAAACACGTGTTCCTCAAGATGACACGTTCTGGGGAAGAGAATGTCCAAGTACAGTGTTAAGGAGCTTGATATATTTGGATGTGGATGTGGTTCAGAATTATTGGAGCATAAAGTTCAGGGTGAAGAGATGAAAGTGTGAGCTAAGCAGGAGTTGGCTCATGAAGGACCTACTGTGGACTTGGACTGTATATTATCTTCCTAACGAGTAATCACAAACTTAGTGGCTTAAAGCAACACAAATATATATTAGAGTTCTGGATTTCAGAAATCTAAAATGGGCTGCATTCCTCTTGGAGGCCCTAGTGGAGAACATATTTTCTTGCTTTTTGAGATTCTAGAAGCTGCCCACCTTCCTTAGCTTGTGGTCCCACATCACTATAGCCTCTGCTTCCACTGTCACATTTCCATCTCTGACTCAGATCTTCCTGAGTCTTACAAGGACCCTTGTGATTATATTCAGGCCACCTGGATAATTCAGGATTATTTCCCTACCTCATCCTCATTAACTTAATCACATCTGCAAAGTCCCTTTTGCCATGTAAAGTAACATAGTCAAAGGTGTCTGAGATTAGGAGGTAGACATCTTTGGGGAGCCATAATCTAGACTGCTACAAATAGCATCTCATAATTGTTGGGAAACCATTTGAAGGTTGTGAACAGATGAAGTATTGATAGAGTGGTTCTCAAATTTTAGTATGCTTGAAAATCAACTGTGATGCTTATTAAAGATGCAAGCAATTCTGATTCAGAGCTGCATTTTTAACTAGCTTCCAGATGATTCCAATGCAGGTGGTTTGGGAATTACTTCTTGGGAGACACTATTCTGACGGATGGACAGATAATAAGATAGAAAAGGAAGAGTTTAGAGGCAATGAGACCTGTTGGTAGTCTAATGTAGTAGCATAGTAAAGCCAACACATGATACAAGGTATTGATTGTATTAATTAATAAAAGTTAATAAATAATTAATTAATAAAAGTTAATGAATAACTTTTCAAATCCGTAGGGAAGAAGCACAGTGTGTTCGTTAAGGCCATATATGATGGACTCAGACAGATCTGATCTTCATTCTATCACTCATAACCTGTAACCTTGGACAAGTTACTTCATTTCTTTAAATCTCAGTTTCCTTATCTGAAAATGGGGATAATAATGTCTATCCCATCTGGTTGTTTCGAGGATTAAATGAGATGTACAAGAAAGACCCCCTGTATAGTGTCTGGCAAATAGTAAACACAACAAATAATGCTTATTATTTTTAGTATCATGAAGTCTAAAGGACAAGAGTTATTTTCTAGTGAAATGCTCAATATGATTCTGAAGCTATTTTCTAATGAAACGCTCAATTTGATTCTAAAGTAAACGTAGAATATTTGTGGGTTATTCATCCATTTGTCCCACACTTATATAAAGCTCTGCCAGAAAAGCCAAACAAAACAGTAACAAAACAATACTCAGGAAGAGCCCCTTTGAACAGAGTCAGCCCATCTTGCTTCCTAAGTTTATAAGCATTCCTCAGGGCACTCTCCTCTTTGGTTATTCAGACTCTGTTTCCTAGCACTCTGTGGGCCTTACTGTGATGATGTGAACTAAAGTAGACAATATAGAAACAGCAGAAACAAAACATCAAAATCCAGCATAAGATGTGTTACCCTTAGGAGAGACCGATTGTTAGAAGACACCTGTGGAAATAATGGGAAATCCCATCTTCCAAAATGTTGGAAGCCAGAAAATTTGGTAAAACCAACTTTGAGTTCAGAAACTACTCTACTACAAACTTTCAGAGTACTCTGGGGACTTTCAGAGAAATGAGAACAAAGTTTGTCCCAAAAAAAAGATGTTCCAGCCCTGTCTTGCCAGATGACTTTAGTGGTCACACGTGGACACTGCAAAAATGGTTAAGCAGAGGGTTTCTTCGCGTTTATGAACAAATGGATTTAGGAAGAGCCTTTCAGCACTAACCTGTGATCAGGTTGGAGGGGCTTCTATATTGTAATTTAAATGGGTTCTCTGTGGTACTAGTGAGGAAATGGTAAATTGTTGTTAAGAGAATTTCTGTAGAATGATGTAAACATATATTTTACTGCAGAGGAAGGTGGTTTGGAGCTTAGGTTGTGCTGCAGATAGAAGGAGAGGTAAAAGCAAAGTGGAGGAGCTGGTGGCAGGTGAAACCAACCCTGTCCCTTTGTTCCTGCAGTCACTCTCCATATCATAAATACTGGACATCAGAGGGGCAGAATGGATAAGCATGGGAAAGTATGAACTAAATCCCTATAGATGTGTGCACTTAAAAAAAATCAAAAACAAAACAGTTAACATCAAGTAGATTCTGACTCTTGGTGACCACATGTGTGTTAGAGTAGAACTGTACTCCATAGGGTTTTCAGTGGCTGATTTTTTGGAAGTAGATCCCCAGGACTTTCTTCCGAGGCATCTCTGGGTGGGCTAGAACCTCCAACGTTTCAGTTAGCAGCTGAGCATGTTGACCGTTTATACTACCAAGGGACTCCTATGTGCATTTAGCTTGGACTAATTTTGGTAGCCCACTTGGTAGAGCATTATTTGTTAGAAAAGCAGAGTGATCACTTGTACCAAATTCCAAGGGGAATGTTTAACCTACTTAACAAAGAAATTGCTTTCAGGCAGGTATGAAACATCTATTTACATTCAAATAATTGCTATACACTGCTTATTAACAACCATGTTTAACTATTCATTAAAGTTAGTCCCCAAAGGGCCTATACCTGCCAACTTTTTGTTAATCTAGTTTAAGAGACTGTATTTTGAACCATATGAAAACTGTATTTTTGGGAAAATATTTCACAGTTCAATTTGAAATAATGAGAATGTTCCGAATTATCCCTTTGTACAGATGAAGAAATTGAGGACCAAATGATCTTGCTCAGGATTGTGTTCTAAGTCTGAGGGCAGTAACATCCTCCTAGACATGGAAAGGGAGACATTCTGAGGAACATCAAACAAACAAACAAAAAAACAAACCCAATTGCTGTTGATTTGATTCCAACTCATAGTGACCCTATAGGACAGAGTGGAACTGCCCCAAAGGGTTTCCAGAAGCAGCTGGTGGATTTGAACTCCGACTTTTTTGGTTAGTAGCTGTAGCACTTAACCACTGCACCACCAGGGCCATGGGGCACTTGATATGTCAGAATTTAACACTGAGCATCCCTGAATTAAGATCATGAAACACTAGTGGGAAGTGCCTTGTTGGTCATATCTTAAACAAAAAAATACTGAAAGACTTACAAGACACATTCACAGCACTGAGCTTATGCAAGAAAGCCAGAAAGATAATACACAGCATAATGCATCCTCAGTGAGAGGAGGGCACATTTCAATTGGACATATTTGACCAATTGGTTCATCAGAATTTCTGTGTCTGATGAGCAGATTATCTCAGCCTCTAACTGCCCTTCCTTCTGCACTGCCAATGCTGCTTTTTGATATTTCTCTGTTCATTTTCACCTCACCACAGAATGGAGAAGGAAGATAAGGTGAGAATCAGTATTGGTCATGGTGAAACCTGTAATTGCAGCTCTTAGAGCGACTGGCGAAGGGAAGTCAAAACGAGGTCAGAGTGTTATTTGTTATTTGTGTCTTTGCTCCTGTCTCCATTGATTGTCCTGGAGGAGCCTCTCAGTGCTTCTGGGCTGATCTGAAACATAAGTTATACAAAGAAGTCTCTTTTCTGCTTAAGAGTGTGTTCCACTGGAAGACTGAACCAACATTGCAAAGAAAAAAAAAAAAGAATGCTTCAAACAGTTGTAGTAACATTGTTTCATCTTGGCAAAAGTTCTTGCCTTATGTATGTATATTTGGACACACTTGTGACATAGTCTCTAAATACGCTTTTTTAGTGGTTTCTGGGAACAGATGCAGAGATGATCCATACCATATTCTGTCTGCATAAATTGATCCTAAGACTTCAATTTTTATCACCACTGCTCAATGCAACTTTTTCCCCGATTAGCATTAATAGGGGGAGTCAAGAGTTGGATGAATGATATTCTTAGAATGATATTCATAGAATTAGGAGCTGCCTGGTGATCTTGACTTCAACAAACTTGCCTGTTTGTATCATTACACGTGCACCAAAAATCCAAACCCGTTGGTGTCCAGTCGATGCTGACCCATAGTGACCCTATAAGTTAGAATAGACCCGATGGCAATGGATTTGGATTTTTGGTGTGCGTGTAATGATACAAACAGGCAAGTTTGTTGAAGTCAAAATCACTGTGCACAGATGGTGCTAAAGTTAGTTAACACTTTTAAGAGTTTGAGGGGAAAAAAAAATCCCCCCAAATTCTAATTATTGAATGCCAAGAAAACAGTTAGCCCTTCTTTTCTTTCTTTCCTTCCTTCTTTTTTCCCTTCCCTCCTTCTTTCCTTCCTTCTGCAGACATTTATTAGGTATAACTATATGCCATAGGGTTTTCATTTGCTGATTCTCAAAAGAGGACTGTGGTGGTGTAGTGGTTAAGAGCTCAGCTGCAAACCAAAAGATCATCAGTACAAATCAACCAGCCACTTCTTGGAAACCCTACATGGAAGTTGTACTCTGTCCTATAGGATCGCTATGAGTCAGAATCGACTCAACAGCAATGGGGTTATGGGATTTTCAAAAGTAGATTGCCAGGCCTTTCTTTCTAGTCCATCTTAGTCTAGAAGCTACACTGAAACCTGTTCAGCATCATAACAGTATGCCAGTCTAATGAAAACCCTATGGGTCACAATGGTCAGATCTCCAATCAATCATGGGGATGGCATAGAATGGGCAGCATTTTGTTCCATTGTGCATGGGGTTGCTATGAGTCAGGTTGACTCAACACCAGCTAACAACAACAACTATGTGCCAGGTAGTATACTATGCACTGGTGGTGCAGTAATAAATAAGAAAAATATGATTTCTACCCCCATAGCATTTATAGTAATAAATTATTAAGTACATAAGTAATTAGATAGAATTGTGATACATGTTATCAAGAGAGTTTGTGGTACTAGGGGGATATAAGAGGGCATTACAGGGGCCTCCTAACTAGTCTTGGGGAGTCCTGAGGAAGTGACATTGAAGTCGAGTCTTAAAGAAAGAGGAGGAAGCTAGATAGAAGATTAGGGGTGGGGTGGGCGAACAGGGTACGTGTGAGGAAGAGATATCCAGGGATAAAAATTGGTGTATGTAGGCTCTAAAGTGGGAGAAAGTCTGGTATGTTCAGGGAATAAAAACACGGTCACTATGTCTGAGTGAAGAGAGCGAGGGGGACAGGAGGGGTTGTTGGGCCGGGGTGGTAGAAGGTGTCAGATTATGTGGGCTGTCCTTGCCAGGGTCCTATAAGGAGTTGTATAGTATCTCAAAGGCACTGGGGAGTCACAGAAAGTTCGATGTAGGAGAGTGATAGGATCAGATTGGGACTTTTCAAAGATGCACACAAGGTGGACGTGCCTGCAGTTTGGGGAATGAATTCGAGGGAGACCAGGAGTAAACTTGGGGGAACCTGGTGGGAGACTCTTCAATTGTCTAGCGTGAGACATAACGTAGGTGAGGAGGGTTGTGGTGAGGTGGACAAAAGTGGATAAATATCTATAAAATCCAACTGGACCCTGTGATTGGTTGGACGAGTGGGTAAGGCAGAGGGAAGTGTTTAGGATAACTCCAAGCTTTGCCCAGTTTCCTGTCTTTGGACCTGAATGATTATTTTAAAATATGTTCTCAGTCTTACTATCTGGTTTTTTTTTTTTTTTTTTTGGTCTCACATCTTACTTCTTTGCTCTTTGCAGAGTATAATGAGTAGGATGTTTTAGAGTTCTCTGGACAATTTCCTGTCCTGACTGCCTTCCTTACTTTGACAAGTGGGAGACAGATGCCATCCATTGCTCCTTCATCTGTGGTTTCGCGCCATCTCTGGCCAGCTTCCTTGGCACTGGATTATCAGTCACACACAAGAGTCACCTTCCTTCCTCTCTACTAGCCTCTCCCCCTGCCCAGTCTCTTCTTTCAGACAGGGAGACATCTGCACTCATCTTCCTCAGTTTGCTCCATTTGAGTTGTGGATCTGCTGGGAGTCACAGGTGCTCCTTTCAGTCTTTGCCTTGGGGCAGGTCCTTAGATTTTGATCCTCTCTTTTCTGTATATTCTCCCCACAGGGATACAACTTTCCCAACAAAAAAAGTGCATGCCTGTATCTCACTTTAGGCAACAGTCCCATCTCTGGAATGTTGTATAGAAAACACGTATGTCAATCAAATTATGTTAGAAATATACTTTTGAGAAATCCTTGTAAGGAATCATCTTGTAAGATGGAGAATCCTCCTGCCCTAAGTATTTCATTACCACTCCCATGACCTACTTCTTTCTCAATGTCTTGAGTGAGATGGCTCTTTACTCCATGCTGTGGGTGGGTGTGGAGGCATCATTCATGGTGTTTGTCCTTAAGGAGCTTAGGGTCTAGAGTTGGCTGAGGTAGAGCAGCCCAGCAGCTCCTTGCAAATCTGGTTCTTGTGGGCTTGGTTTAGGATTGGAGATATCGAGGTATGCATGGCCCCCAGCAGTTTTCTGTGGCATGCTTTGGTGTTGTCAGAGAAAGGAGATGGCCACAGAATGGAGGAGGAGGAAAATAGTGGCTACCAGTCTCGAGGACACGTATGAGACCCACGGTGGGGAATCCCAGGACTCTCTGGGAGGAATTCGAGGGGTAAGAAAAAGCAGCTGGGGGGCTGAGTCATAGAGATACTATTTGATGCCTGATACTGCCCCATTTTACTGCCAGGCAGAGGAGTCCAGGAAACAGGTGGTCTATGGAAGACAAGATAAAAACAAAAACAAACAAACGAAAAACCAGTTGCATCGAATAGATTTTGGCTCATGGAGACCCCACGTGTGTCAGGGTAGAACTGTGCTCCATAGGGTTTTGAATAGCTGATTTTTTGGAAGTGGATCGCCAAGTCTTATTTTAAGAGCCACCTCTGGGTACAGTCTAACCTCCAGTCTTTCAGTTAGTAGCTGTCATGGATTGAATTTCCCCCCAAATATGTGTCAACTTGGCTAGTCCACGATTTACAGTACTGGGTGATTGTCTACCATTTTGTCATATAATGTGATTTTCCTATGTGTTGTAAATCCTACCTCATGATGTTAATAAGGCAGGATTAGAAGCAGTTATGTTAATGAGGCAGAACTCAGTCTACAAGATTAGGTTGTGTTTTAAGTCAATCTCTTTTGAGATATAAAAGAGAGAAGCGAGCAGAGAGACGGGGGACCTCATACCACCAAGAAACAAGAACCACGAGAATAGCAAGTCATTTGCACCCAGGGTCCCTGCACTGAGAAGCTCCTAGAGCAGGGGAAGATTGATGAAAAGGACCTTCCTCCAGAGCTGAAAGAGAGAGAAAGCCTTTCCCTGCAGCTGGCACCCTGAATTCAGACTTCTATGTAGCCTCCTAGACTGTGAGAGAATAAATTTCTCTTTATTGAAGCCATCCACTTGTGGTATTTCTGTTATGGCAGCACAAGATGACTAAGACAGTAGTCAAGGATGTTAACTGTTTGCAGCACTCAGGGGTGGACAAAGAATAGTAAGAGAGGAAACCAAACTGAGTCCAGGTCATGCTCCAAGGTCTTGAATGTTTTAAGGACAGTGGCTCTCAAGCTGCTGTGCAGAATCCCCTGGGACTTCTGTATTGTTAAATCAGATTCTGATTCACTAGGGCTAGGGTGGTGCCTGACAGTCTGCATTTCTTATAAGCTGCCTGATGATGCTAGCTCTACTGGTGCTTGGACATCACTTTGAGTAGCAAAGTTTAAGAATATAAATGGTGTTTAGGGAGACTTGATGAAAATTTCTGGTCAGAAGCCTGAGGTAATACAAAATTTAAGATGGAGACAGCATAGTTCTATAGTATATCAAAAGTGTTTACCTTTGGGGTCAGTCTCCCTGGTTTGGACTTTGACTCTATCATTCAGTAACTGTGTGACCTTAGGAAGTTTTCTACCCTTGCATAGCCTCAGTTTCCTCATCTGTAAAATGACAATAATAATAGTACCTGTAAAAATGGTGTGGTGAAGGCGTCTGACCTCCTTGTCTAACTTCACAAGGGCAGAGGAGAATCATTATCAGCATCAACAGCTCAAGGCTGATTCCTCTGAGGTGGAGGTCAGATATTCCTCCTCTCTCCAGCCTTTTTACCAATTCCTACACCAGCTGTCCCCCCCACCGGCACTCTCTACTCCTCTGCTGGGTTTGATAATTTGTTGCAATGGCCACACAGAACTTACAGACAATACTCATGATTATGGTGCTTATTAGGGAAGTAACAGGGTACAACAGAAACACCCAGATTATAGTACTTCAATCGGGACAGCTTCTTCTCAGCAGTGCCTGCAGACAGGCCTCTTTCTGGCCTTTTGACCTCTTGTGCCTCGCCTCTGCCCTGCTTGGGCAAGTGTTACAAAGCTCCTAGCTCCATAGGTTGGAAAGCCCTACCGCAGCCATCTCCTGCCAGTCTCTTGGTTCCTGCCGACTCGATGGCACACAGCAACAACAACGTGCAAATAAGGTTCTTATGGCCCGTCAAGGGGATTGGACAGCTTGCTAATAATACAAATAAGGTTGATGGCACCCAGGTGGGGGTGAGACCATGCAAATAAAGTATATGGAACCCTAACAAGGGGATTGGTCAGTTTTGTCATCCTGATAGGCTTAAAAGAGCAGTCAATCCCAGAGCAGAGGAGGTCCTACTACTACCAAGAAGAATAGATGGGAGCGGAGCACATCATTTGGACCCGGGATCCTGCACTGAGACCCTCCTAGACCCAGGAGGCAGAGAGAGGCAGCTGTAACACGGAAGATAGTGAGAGATGGCAGTGTAGCAGCAGCCATAGCAATAGCAGCATTGGAGGTGGAGACGCCGTGTGTTGGAATTGACTCCATAGCAACTAGTGTGGTGTGGTGGGTTAAATAAAGTTAAGTTGGTGTCTTTGTTGCAGGACTTCTCAGGACCTTTGATAAATTTGCTAATGCGATGCCTCAAGAAGGAGAATTATAAGTGTCATTTCCCAAACTGATTTGACTATTAAGCTTCCAATTTTTCTGAAGTGTTTATAGGCCTATTGCTCTCTGGAAGGAGCCCTGGTTGGCACTTCAAACCCACCCAGCAGCTCTGTGGGAGAAACGCCTGGTGATCTGCTCCCATAAAGATTACAGCCTAGAGAACCCTATGGGGACAGTTCTACTCTGTCACATGGGGTCGCTGTGAGTCAGAATCGATTGACGGCACTCAACAAAAACATGTTCTTTGGAGCTCCTGTTTTAAGAGGATGGACCTGGCAACAGAGAGGAAGGTGAGTTGATAGGCAAACAGACTGTTGGCTGGGGAGATTGTCAGCACCTGAGTCTAGAAGGAAGGGCCATGGCAAAATGTCCAGGTATCCAGTCACTGAGACAGTTATGTGAGAATAGAGAGGAAGATGTGGTCAAAAAAAAAAAACACTATGCGGTCGAATCAGGCTGGAGACTAATTAGATGTGAAGGTTAGAAGGAGGGAGGAGTCATGTAAGATCTTTTCCCACCCAGCGAGAAACAGAAGGCCAGGGGAGAGTGCCATGTGTTTAATTTTCTATTCTGATTTAAATTCTGCTGCTTGTTGCCCACAAACTAACAGCATGCCTCTTGAGTCTCTAGGGCATTTTACAGTAAAGCCACATATTTTCTGAAGTTGGGTCAAGACTGAGCATATGAAATTCCTCAAGTGTGAAATTCCATTTAACCTCATTAATGCTTATAACCCTGAGTGGGTATTGTTTATAATTCACTTCTGCTTACCAGTGGATATTTGCATTTGCCAAACCTTCAATTTCTATCTCAAACTAAGTTTATTTTAGGGAAGAAAATTTGCCTTCCTGTCAAAAAGCTGAGAAGAACCAGCCTCCCCCTCCCACTCTTGTGGTTTGCACATTTGTCTGTATCTGTCCCTGTCTCTCTCTCTCTCTGAATTTCATAATACTTATGACAATAAAACCTTACACTTGCAAAGAGCCTTTACAGTTTACCAAAGGTTTTGACACAATGATGTTACTTTATTCTGGCGAACTATGAAATGGGTATTATTTAGCATATCTATTTTTTCCGCTTATACATGGTGAAGAAAGTGAGAATGGTGTATAGTTTTATATTCAGATCTACAGATATTTCTCTTCCTCTGGAAATTTTCTACAACTTTTATACAGAGCTTTCATACATGGTTGGTGCTGAAAATATTAAAGCAATTATTTGAGTTACAAGGATAAATCCATTTATGTGTAAGTACAGTTACTGAACTATGCTCACAGTGTAAAGAGCTGGGTTGAGAGGTAGCTTCAACAATTTTAGCCCCCTCATTTCTGTTCCCAAATCGAGTTATACTATAGATTTATTTAACGACACACACACACACACACACACACACACACGTTAACACTACAGTCGTATGATTCAGCATTTGCTTTAGGTTAACACATTTTTTTATCGCTTTAAACTTTCTCTAGAGTAATCACTCTAGTTACTGTCTTAGAATCATTTGATAAAAGTCCAAGATATAAATCTCTTCAAGTGGCAGTTGAAGGATAGTCTAGGCTGCCTACAAATCTCTACAATTTTTGCAGATGGGGAACTGTGTTTCTGGTTACTACCTACATTTTATTAGTGAAATTCTCTCATTGTGCTTTAGAATATTGATTGGTTTAGAAATCAAGCTTTCAGATTATATTCTCAGAAATAATGTTACCAACAATTGTTAGTATGAACCACCACTCATGGAACATTTGTTTTGTGCTGGCTACTTTACACACACTATGGTGTTTAATCCTCCCAACTCTTCCATGAGTTCAGGTTTTGGGCCCCATTTTCAGATGAGGAAACTGAGGCACAATGAAACTAAGCAACATAGTAAGAACCCAGATCTGTTGACAACAGAGCCTGTGTCTTCTACTTGCTCAAAGGCCATTGCCTGTGGGGCTGACAAATGTTGATTGAGATTTTTATTCAGAGAGTTTAGGCTACTTTGAAACTCTGAAATATTGTGAAACATCAAATTTACCTTTCACTCTTTACAGCCCTTCTTTTTGTCTTACAGGAAGGAAGTAAAAATATGTAACGAGAAAAAAATTCACAGGATAAATTATTGATAATGATTTACCCTTTCAGTTTTCATGAGGAAATTTGTCTTAGCTTTTTAGCTGTAAACATATTGGATGAGTATTCAAATATAACAGCCTGGATGCTGAACTGAAAGTAATGGTGTCAGTTGGGGTCTGTAGTGGATGCTGTGTGTCCTTCCTAGATCCTCTTCACTGGCAGGTGAACCCATCTCCAGCTGCTAGGAGTGTTGGTGTCTACTGCTCAGAGCTGCTCTTTCTCAGGAGAAGAGTTCTCTGCCTGACCCTGATGGTCCCTTCCCACTCTCTCTAGGTAGGGCCTAATGCCTGATCTTTTCTTGATCACTTCTTTACTTTCTGGCAAAACAAGATGTTCCAGCTCCTCTTCATTTTTCTCTGCTCCAGTCCTGGACTTGGCCATTTCTCCAAGGAGCTCTGGTTTCTTTTATTAGAAACCAAAATCTGGGCATTCAATGAGCTCACCGATATTGGGATGGGTGCTCTTCAAGGCCCTTTCAATGGACAGAGCTAGGGAATATATGTATATGTGTGTGTGTGTGTGTGTGTGCCACACATATTTATTTCAATATCTAGATATGTATCTAGGTATCTATAACAATAAGTTCACACTAACATGTCCAATTCCAATCTAATACCATGGAGTTTATTCTAGTTTTTATCCATTCCGTATGTGTATCTTCCTTCTTCAAAAATGAAAAATCTGACTTCCATCATCTTTAATATATTGATTTACTTGACCAGTCACCCAAGATGTAACGATTCTACCTCTCTGCTGCCATCCCCTCTCCTGCACAGAGCACGCTTCACCCAGCTCAGGCTAATGCTTGATTGTCACATAGGGCCACCAAACATCCTGGTTTCCTCAGGACTAGCCTGGTTTTATGAGGGCAGTGGTGGTTCAGTGGTAGAATTCTTGCCTTCCATGTGGGAGACCTGGGTTCAATTTCTGGCCAATGCACCTCACGAACAGCTACCACCCACTTGTCAGTGGAGGCTTGCATGTTGCTATGATGCCAAACAGTTTCAATGGAATTTCTAAACTAAGACAGACTAGGAAGAAACGTCCATCGATCTATTTCTGAAAACCAGCTATCTTAGGCTGGGTTCTCTAGAGAAGCAAAACCAGTAAAGCGTATATATATAGATAGATAGATAGATAGATAGATAGAGAGATTTATATCAAGGAAACAGCTCACATGATTGTAGAGGCTGGAACGTCCCAAGTCCATGGATCAGGATAGAGGCTTCTCCTGATTCACATAACCTCAGAGGCTGGTGAACCCGTGATTGGCAGGTTGGAGAGCAGGGCTCTTGCTCACAGGCTGTGAAGATCAACGAAACCCAAAAATCAGCAGGTAAGCTGCTAGCTCAAGTCCTAAGAACCAGAGGTCAGATGAACAAGAGGCAGCTGCAGGATCCAGAGAGGGCAAAAGCCAGAATGTTCACTCATATTTGGATGCAAGCCACATACCCAAGGAAACTCCCTTTCAACTGATTGGCTACTCACAGCAGATCCCATCATGGGGGTGATCACATATAAACATTGAGACTCACGGCCCAGCCAAGTTGACACACAATATTAACAATCACACCAGCCAATGAAAACTCTGTGGATCATGAAGGTCTGATTTGCAGTGATTATGGAGATGGTACAGGACTGGACAACATTTCATTCCATTATGTATGGGGTCGCCATGAGTTGGAGGCTGACTGATGGCAGCTAACAACAAATCCTGGTTTTAGTGCTGAAAGTCCCGATCCAGGAAACCCTTCAATCCTGGCAAACCAGAATAATTAGTCACCCCCCTTGCTCCAAGGGAGATCAACTCTGTTGTGCAATGAGTGGACCAGAGCTCCCCATGGGCCCTCCAGGTAAGATTCACCCTTGCTCAGCACTGTTCCCTCAGTCCCTTCTGAGAGCACCCCCTAATGGGCTGCTTTCCTAAGAATGTGCATCTCAGGCTCTGCCTCTAGAGAATCAGATCTACGACAAGGTCCAACCAGGAAGGCACAAACTCCACTGAAAACTTAAGCCAGTGGTGATTTAATGCAGGAATCTGTTACACAGATGATGAAAGAGGCTGAGAAATTAACTGGAGTACAGTGAGGCAGCCTAGAGATTAGTGACAATGGGAAACTGATACCACCCCAGGCTGGAGGACAGAGGGAAGGGGCTTAGGGCTGGTGTTGGCCAGAGGAAGATGAAATCACACAGGCTGTTGGATGAGAGCTGAAAGATGGAAAAGACACAGGACAGTTGAAGAAGAAAAGGAGGAAGAAAAACATATTGGTTTCTCCCTTCCTCTAAAACTCTTCTACCAGCCTCCTGGTGGTTAAACCCAGGCAGAAGCCAGCTGTCAAATCTTGGGCAAAGTGTGCTGCCCATCCCTGCCCTCCTTCAACAGATCAGAGCCAAAGCAGGTGAGGAATGAATCTGAGAGCTGCAGCACAGTAGCTGTGACTCTTTTCTCACTAGACAACCTTGACTTCTGCCTCTGGATCAGTCCCCCAATTCCTTTATGGGACTCTGTTAATTATTTTTTGTTTCAATAAGTTATTGTTTGTTTGTAGATAATTTGTTTACTTATACTTACTGGTGATTTGGAGCTTCTCTTTCATGACTAATTATCTTGCATGGTGTATATTTTATCTACCTGTATAGACTGCAAGCTTCTTTAAGACAAGGATGATGTCTTCTAGCCTTTTGTATGTTCCTCAAAGTATTGGACATGTAAGTGTCCAATAATGTGTTCCTGATTTTAGAATAATACAGTTAATTTTTAGCAGTCAAATAGAGCACACCTTCATTAAAAGAAAATAAAACAAAAACTCCTTGCCCTTATGGAGCCCTGGTGGTGCAGTGGTTAAGAGCTACATCTGCTAACCATAAAGGTTGGCAATTTGAATCCACCAGCCACTCCTTGGAAACCCTATGGGTCAGTTCTACTCTGTTCTATAGGGTTGCCATGAGTCAGAATCAACTCTACGGCAACGGGGGGTGTGGGGAATGTTCTTTTCTACAGAGCGTTCCATTTCTCCTCTTGCATGACTGTGGGATAAGAGGTATTATTCTACCTCCACTTAGCATGTCAAACCAGTAACATCCTTATTTGGATTCTTCTCTACGTCTGCTCACACGTGAAGTAAAAATGAATGCATGCCTCTGGATATTTTCATAGCTGGCTCAGCTTTATAATCAAGTTAATTAAACCACACTTAGTGCTGAGGATTATTTCTGATTTGCAGAACATTAACATAAAATCTCCGTGTGTATGTGAGTGTGTGTGGATGTATGATGTGTGGTGTGTGTGTGTGTGTGTGTGTGTGTGTGTACATGCTATCAGGGTGAGGGGACTTCTGTGTTCATGGTTTGAAGAACAAAAGGGTAGTTCTGAACTCTGGAGAGCAAACTAACTGCAGAGTTGCACAGGTAGTGTGGTCCATGGCTAGGAATCAGACAGAAAACCACAAAACCAAACCCATTGCCATCGAGTCAATTCTGACTCATAGTAACCCAGCAGAACTGTCCTATAGGGTTTCCAAGGCTGCAAATCTCTACAGAAGCAGACTGTCACATCTTTCTCCTGCAGATCGGCTGGTGGGTTCAAACTGCCAACCTTTTGGTTGGTAGCCATGTGCTTAACCACTGCACCACCAGGGCTCCTGCAATTAAACATACCTGTGTTCAAATCTAGATGCCAGCTCTTTACAGCTGCATGACCTTGGGGAACCTGAGTTACTTCTCAAAACCTGTTATCTCCTCTGTAAATGGGACTAAAAATAATGTTTAGATTTGCTGTGAGGATCAAATATATTAACACACAGTGTCTTCCTGGTAGTAAATACTCCACAAACATTTGCTATTATGGTTATTCTTGGGTTATGGTGATTTTACCAAATTAGTTTTAAGCCCAATTTTGAAGTATTTCATGCCGACAACTTAGTAAATATACCACCACTTTTTCTACCTTATATTTGTAGAGGGCTTTTTGTTCCTCAGCAGGCTTTAAATGTTTGATGTTTATAACCATTCTGTAAGGTCATCAGGCTGCTAACCAAAAGGTTGGAGGTCCGAGTCCACCCAGAAGTGCCTTGGAAGAAAGGCTTGGGGATCTACTTCTGAAAAATCAGCCACAGAAAACCCTATGGAGCACAGTTCTACTCTGACACACATGGAGCTGCCATAGTCAGGGTTGACTGGATGGCAACTTTTTTTTTTAAGATTATCAGGAAAACATTTTGAATCCCTTGGTCAAGACTGCAGGGCAGGGTTTGAAATCCCCATCTCCTGTCCTCATTGCTGTTGAGTCTCAATATAAGATGGGCTCAGCTAAGAGAAGGGATATTTCCCTTTCCTCTGAAGACTAAGAGTACAGCAATTTCTCAGGCATTCTTTTCAGAACCTTCTGAACCAAAATTAATCCACACTACACCTCTGAAAGGAACAAAGGGGAAAAGAGACATGCTCTCTTGCTCATAAGAATTGCCAGTGCTTTTTTTTTTTTTTAATTAAATGTGGATGGATACCTTCACTCATCCATCCTCTTTTTAATTTCCTATGTTCAATTTGATTAAGATGTGTTTCTTGAAGATATGTGCTATCTGGCTCTTGTTGTATAAAAAGTTTAATATCTTCCCCCCCTTTTATTGGACTAGTAAGGCATTTGACATTAAAAATAATAGCTTTGAATTTTCCTGTTGCTGTCTACATCCAGTAGGAGAAATATTAAGAATAGATGGGAAAATTCATTTAGTTCTTTCTCTGAAGAGTCCTTTCAAAACATTATGCTTAAAACATGATCTACTCTATAATCCACAGATGCATAGAATAAATAAATAGAATGATAACATAAATTCCTTAGTGTCTAATCCAGGAAATGAATGTCTGTTAAAGAAATATGACTACTAATCTTTTAAAAAGTCCCTAAAAACTTATTTCTTCCCTTTGTGTTTAGCTGAAGTGAGCATGTGAATTTAATCCCAAGGAAAGGCAATTAGAAGGGAGTTTAAGAGAACAGGGCTTTGAACTGGTTCCTTACAGTTCGAACCCTTGCTGAGAATTTGCATTTCTAACAAGTTCCCAGGAAGTTATACATAAGAATCACCTAGGGGTCTTGTTAAAATGTAGCTTCTGATTCCATATACTAGGGTGGGAATACAAGTTCTCTGCAAAAAATTGTTAGAAATGCAAATTCTCAGCAGGGGTTTGACTGTAATGAACCCTTGGAAGCCCAGTAAGAAAACAACGTGCTGTTTTATTATTACCACCACCAGCTGAGTTGATTCTTACATACATATCAGAGTAGAACTGTGCTCCATAAGGTTTTCAATGGCTGATTTTTCAGATCACCAGGCCTTTCTTCCAAGGTGTCTCTGGGTGAACTTAAGCCGTGAATCTTTCAGTTAGCAGCCGAGCAAGTCAACCTTTTGCACCACCTAGGGACTCCATTTTACTATTAAAACCTCCTAAATTAATACCACCTCTGAGTTGTGTGATATACCCCATCCCAAATCTTTGTTTTCGGACAAAAAATGGATTGTGACAGAACTTCTGCCATTTTGGGAGCCCTGGTAGCGCTATGGTTAAGCATTTGGCTGCTAACCAAAAGGTCAGCAGTTCAAAGCCCTATGGGGCAGTTCTACTCTGTCCTATATGGTTGCTGTGAGTTGGAATCAACTCCATGGCAAGGGGTTTGGTTTTGACACTAATGTAATTAAGAAAAACAATGAGCAGACAGGCTGAGGGCCCTTCACAAAAGCAAACCAGTGTCCTGATGAGACTTCTAATTATGTTGGAGTCCAGTGCAGGTGGAGCTCTCAGGTTAAATCTATCATGGGGGTGGTTTTCCAACAAGAAAGGTAATCTACTGGTTCTGCATGTTTCAGTCTTTTCCGAATTTCCTCCTTATTGGCTCCATAACATCTAATTGGCTCTAAAGAGTGAGGGCTCTGAGTAGAATCACAAACACTGGGCTTCAAACTGGTTTGCTCTAGTTTGAACACCTGCTGAGAATTTGCATTTCTAACAAGTTCCCAGGAAGTTATACATAAGAATCCCCTGGGGATTATGTTAAAATGTAGATTTGGATTCAGTATATCTGGGGTGGAAATGCAAATTATCAGCAGGGAACTTGTTAGAAATGTGAATTCTCAGCAGGCATTCAAACAGGAATGAATCCAGGTTCAAAGCCTTGGTTGAAAGCTTAATTTCCCTAGTACTAACTGCACGTGGGCAAGCTAATACCCCTCTGTGCATTGCTTTTTGCGGTATTCAGCTTCCAAGATCACCCACAGTGATCCCTGCCTCCTGGTATTTACACCCTTGTGTGGTCATCTTCCACATTTACCAGGTGGTCTGTGTGATGAATGAAATGTGCAGAAATGATGGTATGTCCCTTCTGAGATTAGGTACTGAGGCTGTCTTGGTGGCTTTCCCACTTTGAGATCACTTGTTCTGGGGGAAGCCAGCAGCTATGTGGTAAGGAGCCCTATGGACAGACTCATGTGGCAGGAAACTGAGGTCTCCTGCCGAAAGCCATGTGAGTGAATTTGGAAGTGGATCCTTCATCACCAGTCAAACTTTTGCATGACTGCAGCCAACATCTTGACTGTAACCCAAGCCAGGACTACCTAGTTAAACTGCTCTGAATTTCCAACTTTCAGAAACTGTGTAAGACATGTTTGTCGTTTCAAGCTGATAAATTTTAGGGTAATTTGATACACAGTAATAGATAACTAATATATTTTTCTCATCAGTAAAATGAGTTAATAATAACAATAGAAATTAAAAAAAAAAAAAAAACCTAGGTAAGGTTGTTGAAAGGATTAAGTGAGATAGCACATTTAAAATGGCAGAGACAAATGCTCGGTAAGTAGTGGCTACTATTGTTACTAAGGATCCCTGGTGGTGCAGGGTTAAGTACTTGGCTGCTAACCGAAAGGTTGGTGGTTCGAACCCACCAGCCGCTCTGCAGGAGAAAGATGTAGCAGTCTGCTTCCATAAAGATTTACAGCCTTGGAAACCCTATGGGGAAGTTCTACTCTGTTCTATAGATCACTGTAAGTTGGAATCAACTGAACGGCAATGGGTTTGGGTTTTTTTGGTACTATTGTTACTATCACTCTTGAGTTGGCCAGTTGACTGTGTTCTGAGATCTATAAATAGCTTATATAACAGTTTAAAGCCAGGTCTTTTGGTGATGTCATTGTGTGGAGATGCCTAGATGTCTACATCTCCATTTAGCAAACACTCTCCTTTTCTCGCTTTTTGCTGGTCCTGCCCTTCCTCACCTCTGGTTCCAGCAGGGGGAAAGGATTCAGCTACCTTATCAAAATAGTATTTACTGAGCCCCTACCTTGATGTGTCCTAGACAGTGGATCAAATCAGGTCTGGAAAATCAGCCCTGAGAACAAGAATGATGCTTTGGAACTGAACTTTTGTATTAATTTTTCCTTTGCGAGAAAAGATAGAGGGTAGGTCGGACAGTCAAAGGGGTAAGAGTCTTGGATGGGGTCAAAGGAATGAATCTAATTTGCTTTTTAGTAGAAAGGGAAGAAAGTTCTTTGGCTTTTTTTCTACTTTAATTCACTTAAGTGAATTAACTATCAATATGTATCTAAAACACACTTGCTATATGGTATTGTTTGTTTTTTTCTCTTGGAGAAGGAAAATGCAGCTACTCTCAAACCAGAGAGGTACTCCCGCTCTTTTGGGAAAGTTCTCTTGGTTCTAGCTTAGACCTCCAGGAATTGTAGGAGAGGAAAGGGCTGCTTACCTCATTGGCCAGTGTGAGAATCAACCTTGGCAATCAATGGGGGAAACAGGTGTCGTATGTGGATAGTTCTCGCTGTCTGGCTTCTTTTAGCATTCACAGCTCTGTATACTATGTCAAGTGTGATAGTAGTTAAAGACTTTGGTCAACAATGGCCTTTGCTGTGAGGTGGATGGAGAATAAGCAAAACACCTTTTTTCACAGGGGGGTAAACTGAAGCACTGAACAATTTTGTGATTTACCACAGGATAACTAAAACTAGCTTCACTGTTTAGGGGGCTAGAAATCCAAATTCAGTTTGCTGGCTTTTGGGGAAGGCTTTCTCTCTCTGTTAGCTCTGGGGAAAGGTCCTTGTCTCTTTTCAGCTTCTGTTTCTTGGTTTCTTGGGGATCTCATGTGGCATGGCATCTATTTCCACCCATCTCTGTTTAACTATCACACTACCAATTGATACTGCTTCGTTGTTAACCATGCTGTTATTTTATAATCAATGTAGCAAGCACATGACAAATGTTATTGATTGTGGAGATGTTGCTGTTGTTAGGTGCAGTTAAATCGACTCAAAGCAACCCAATGTGACAGAATAGAGCTGCCCCATAGGGTTTCCTAGGCTGTAATCTTTACCGGAGGAGATTACTAGTTCTTTTCTCCTGTGGGGCTGCTGGATGAATTCGAATCACCAACCTTTTGGTTAGCAGCCAAGCACTTACTCGTTGCACCACCAGAATTCCTTAATTGTGGAGATAGTAGATTTATTTTTGTGAAAATAAATTTCAATTTATTTACTAAAATTAAGTATATTGAGAGTAATCACTTAGGTGTTTATGAAAAACTCGTAGTTCTCTACAGTCTCTAAATCTTTGGGTACCAGAGATGCTCTGGAATATTTTACAGGTGGAAGAAAGCAGGAGATTTATCAAGTACAGACCTAGAGGGGAGGGATACAAAATAGTGAAACAGGAAGTCCAGCATGGCGCTCTAACCTTTGCCTAGAGTTGTTGATGGACTTAGGGCTTGATTGCTTGTTCTTGGAACAGCCTCAGTTGTGTTTTAGTTCAGCCTTTAGATTCCTTTTTCCTTTCTCTTTCTCTGAGTCACTGACCAGTCATTAACAGGGAAATGTTTGCCCTGGGCCTTAGGGAAAACTCAGATGAGTAACATGAACTTTCCACTTGTATTAAATAGAGTACAGTAAATTTAATCATTCCTAAATCATGCTATAATACAACATATCGATTTGCTAACTAAAAGTTGAGTGTTGCTTCAGAAGTAGTGTCCAACCTCTTGATCTATTTCTATCAATAAATTTTCAGTTTATTTTAATTAACAAATGCTTACATTTAATGCAGTGAGCTACACTTTTCAAAGCATACTTGCGTATACTGCATCACTGAGTTTTACATCTCTATACAGATAGCTGTATAAATACTTTAGGGTGTTCCTGAAAAGTCCTCTGTCATTTTGATGACCCATTTAAATCTCTTATCCAGGGATTTTTGGAATGAAATGGTCTTAGAAACAGGTGTGTACTCTTGAATACACTACCAAAACTGCTCTCTGAAGTGGTTCTTAGTCACACCAAGCTTAGGGAAGTTCTGTTGTACAGAATAACTAGCAACTTCAAAAGATAACTGATGGAGGAAGGCATTAAAAAGTGAAAAGTAAAGACATGTTTCCTTCTAATTGGGAAAATAGTCTTGGAGTTTAGAGGAAAGGAAGGATATTAAGTTTTAATAGGAAGCCCTTAGTTGCTAGTTCTATTCTTCTCAGCCTCAACACTTCATAGTCTTTGGAAGCAACCTGGTGTTTTGAAAAGAGAAAGGGCTTTGAAACCAGAGAGATCTGAATTTAAATCTTGGTTTTACCCTGTGACAACACAGGTAAAGTAAAGGAGTGACACTGGCTGAAGGGAGAGTGCTAATCAGTGAGAGCCCACTGCTGTTCTGTGAGATAGAATCTGGAGCTCTCTTGATATTAAAGCGTCAGATCAATTATTATTATTATTTTAAATGTTGTGCAGGCCAAATAAAACATGTCTGTGGGCAAGATCCAGCTCATAGGGCTTTAATTTGATATTTCCCCTACCCCTATCTGCTTTTTTTATAAGACTTGAAGCAAGATATTTAACAATTTGAGTCTCAGTTTTCTGATATTTTCTTCTGGAACCTGTAATAGATCCTTTTCAGAGGTATGCTCTTTTGAGACTTTGGGACAGTATTCCTGTTTCCTTGGTCTATCATATATTTTTATCAGATAAATCAAGCACAGCTGTGTCGATTTTCCTGCACACTACTTGTGCTCTGCTTTTGTGACTGTTGAATCCCCTTTGATAATTTCCACTTCTTCTTAGATTCTGATATTTATTTAGTTATCAGTTGTAGTTTATTATCATTTTTTTTAAATTGTGAATTATAACACATACACAGAAAAGTACACAAAATCTAAATGTCTGGTTTGCTGATTATCACAAAATGAACATCTATGATAATCCCAAATCAAGAAACAGAACACTGCTAGAACCCTAGCACCCCGATTCTATCCTTTTCCAATCACTATTCTCTCCCTCCTCTCCGAAGAGATTTCTAACATTATGGTGCAGATTTCTTTGTTTTTGAACTAGATGGAATCATATAGTGTATATTCTTTTGTGTCCGACTTTTTTTTCTTCACATTATGTTTGAGACAGTCATCCATGTTCTTCTTGTACGTAGCTGCAGTTTGTTCATTTGATTACTATAGAGATATACTATCCATTACAGAGTTACTAGCCACATGTAGCTATTGAGCACTTGAAATGTGGCTAATCTGTCTTGAGATGTGCTGTCAGTGTAAAGTATATACCAGATTTTAAAGATTTAGTACAAAAATATGTGAACTATCTCATTATTAATTTTTAATATTGTTTACATGTTGAAATAATATCTTAAAGGTATTAGATATATTTTAAGGAGCCCTGGTAGAGCAACAGTTAAGTGCTTGGCTGCTAAGCTAAAGGTTTGTGGTTCAAACCCACCAAGTGACTCCACAGGAGAAGGACCTGGTGATCTGCTCCCACAAATATTACAACCTAGAGAACCCTATAGGGCAGTTCTACTCTGTCACATGGGGTCTCTATGAGTCAAAAATTGACTGCATAGCACCTGTCAACTATAATAACATCAACATATGTATTTTACCTTATAAGATATATAGAGATATAGCTAATATATTATCATTTCATAATGTATCATATATATACATTATTCTATAATATATAATATGTATTATGCTTTACATATGTAATGTGATGTGTATGTAATGTGTATTATGTATACATTATGTAAAGAGACTGGGTGGTGCAAATGGATAGTGATTGACTGCTAACCTAAAGGTTGGTAGTTCAAACCCACCCAGTGGCTCAGCAGAAGAAAAGGGCTGGTAAATTGCTTCCACAAAGATTACAGCCAAGAAAACCCTATGAAGCAGCTCTACTCTGCAACATATGGGGTTGCCATGAGTCGGAATCAACTTATCAGCAACCAACAACAACAATAACAACTAGAGATTATATCTGTGACTCATTATATTTTTATTGGACAGCACCACTCTAGAATATTCCATGTTTTTAATTTATCCATCCTACAGCTAATGTACATTTGTTTTTGACAATTTGTTAATTACTTATAATGCTGCCACAAACATTCTTGTACATAGATCTTGGTGCAAACATGCATACATTCCTGTAGGAGAGGGGAATTGCAGAGCCTTGAGATATGAGTGTTTTCAATTTTGTTAGATAATGCCAAATATTTTCTGAAATGATTGTCCCAATTTGCAGACCCACTAGCAGTATATGAACATCTTTGTTGCTCTGTATCTTTCCCATCACTTGCTATTTTCAGTATTTTCAATTTGAGTAATTCTGATGTATGATGGTATCTCATTGTGAATTTAATGTGCATGTCCCTGATTACTAATAAACCAAAAAAAAAAAAAAAACCATTACCATTGAGTTCATTCCGACTCATAGTGACCCAGCAGGACAGAGTAGAACTAATCCATAGGGTTTCCAAGGAGAGGCTGCTGGATTTGAACTGCCGACCTTTTTTGGCTAGCAGCCACAGCTCTTAACCACTGTGCCACTAGGGCTCCAATTACTAATAAGATTAAGTATCTTTCCATATGCTTACTAGTTGCTTGGATATCTGAGAGAAAAGAATGCTGACATTGACAGAATAGTAACAGTCTAAACTGGGCAGGTAGCTCCTCTGACATTGTCCTGCTTTCTCTTAGCATTCTTGGACTTTCTCAGCCCACACCTCCTAAATGTTGAATAGCAGGGGAGATAATATGGAAGCCAGTATGCTCCGCAAGGGATGCGTGAGCATGAGTAACTCCCCTTCGCCACCTGCTGTGCTCTTCCTCCCCAAGAATAAACGTAGCCATTGCAAAGCAGCAGCACCCCTACTCCTGCTGGGGCCCTCTGTCTCAGTTATGACACCTGGTCCTCCTTGTCTCTACTGTTCTACCCCAACCTTCTCTGTTATTTCCGATAAAGGTATACTGAATTATTATTTTTTTCTTTACAGCTTCTTTTATTTATTTATTTTTTCTTTCTCTCTTTACAACTTCTGACGAAGATATTACTTCCCTGCTTTTTTCTCACAATATTCCATTGGTACAGCTTTGCGTCTTTGCCCTTCACTTTTGAAAATGTTAACTTTTTTTTTTTTTAAATGCTCCCCAAATGTATAAAATGCCCTCAGGTGTTGAAATAACTCTTAGAAAAGGAGTCACAAATGGTATCCTTAGGCCAGTTCAGTCACAGACATATTTTATTTGACCCACAGAGTGTTTTCATATGTTATTTGAACTTTTATATCTTTAAATGGACCACGCAGTCTCCGTAGTTCTTACTACTTCCTGTTGTATTAAGCCAGTCCCCCGACCCTCCCCACCCCTCACCCCCAATGTTACACCTATCTGGTCCGTGATGTTTGGCAAGCTGTCTTGTAAGAATTTGGCCTTAATTTTGCAGTGAGAGATTTTTCTCTTCAATAGGACTAGACCTAACTTAGAACAGTCTGAAAGGGGCATTTGATTCTGTGATATTCTTTTAAAAATAGCCTGGAGCTGTATTATTAAAGCATTGCTTCTCTCTTTTCCCTCTTCATGATGTTCATCTTTTCTCACATAGAATGTCCACTGCGAGTGGGGGCACTAATAGAGCTACTAATGCCATGTCCTAAGAGCAGCCTTCTCTAACCACGTTCTGTAAAGTAGTTTTCCTTACTATTCTGTTTCTCAGCTCTCAGTTTGTTTCCTTCATGCCACTTATAACGGTTAGTGGTTATTGTTATTTAATTCTTTGTTTATTTGCTTCTCTCTCCTCTCTGAGGACATATATGGTTGTCTCCCTGGCATATAGCACAGTGCTTGGCAAGAGTGGGTACTCAATACATTTTGGTGGAATCAATGGATAAAAGAAGAAAGGAGTTGTGACCCTTCACATACAATGTGTGTTTTTCTTGCTTATGATCACTGCCTTTCCTTTTAGATGCTTGTGGTTAGTGGATGCTGGGAGTTCGTTCACAGTGCCATTCCTCTTGCCTGGCTGCCAACAGTTGCATTCGGTCCTATAGTAATTTCTCCACTGAGGGTGATGAGAAAGAGGATGAGCAATCTCTTAAAAAGGAATCTCACTATCTTTTGTATGGAAGATATGTGTGAACATTTAATGTGGTCTAAACAATAAGAAAATTTATTGGGTCTGTTATGGATTGAATTGTGTCTCCCAAAAATATGTGTCAACTTGGTTAGGCCATGATTCCCAGTATTGTGTGGTTGGCCTCCATTTCGTGACTGATGTAATTTTCCTGTGTGTTGTAAACCCTAATCTCTGCCTGTGGTGAATGAGGCAAGATTGGCTTATGTTAAACAGATTAGGCTGGGATATAACACCTTACTCAGGTCACACCCCTGATTCAGTGAAAAGGGAGTTTCCCTGGGGTGTGGCCTGCATCACCTTTTCTCTTCCAAGAGATAAAAGGGAAGAGAAGTGAGGAGAGAGTTAGGGACCTCATACCGGCAAGGAAGAAGCTCCAGGAGCAGAGCACATCCCTGCACCTGAGAAGCTCCTAGACCATGGGAAGATTGATGACAAGGACCTTCCTTCAGAGTTGAAAGACAGAGAAAGCTTTCCCCTGGAGCTGATGCCCTGAATTTGTACTTTTAGCCTACTAGACTATGAGAGAACAAACTTCTGTTTGTTGATACCATCCACTTGTGGTATTTCTGTTATAGCAGCACTAGATGACTAAGACAGGGTCATACACTTAGAAGTGGAGAGGTAGGGGTTTCTCAGTATTATTAATCAATGATGTCATAAAAATCTAAGTTCTTTCTGTATCTTCTCTGTTGTTCTGTGTTAGATTTTTTTGTGGTTGTAGCAGGTGTATTTTGGGGCCACAGCTTCTTCTCTTTTGTATCTGATGTGTGTGTGTGCATGTGTGTGTGAGAGAGAGAAGATAGGGAGGTGGGGAGAGAGGGAGAGAAGAGAGAAAGAGGGGAGAAAGAGGAAGGGAAGGGAGGGAGGGAGAGACAGAGAGAGAGAAAGAGAGAGGATAAGGAGGGAGAGAGAGAAAGTCCCCTCCTGCAACCACTTCCTTTCTTTCTAGTCTGATTGGACCAAGTTAGGTGACATGCCTACTGCTGAACCAACAACTCCTTTAGGTCTTTATTCAAATGCCGTCTTCTCAGTAAGACCTTCCCTGATCACTCTGTTTAAAACCACAACCCCAGCTTCACAGCTTTGTGTCTCAGTAGGGCTCTTACCATCATCTAACCAGTAACGAATTTCACTTAACTTTTCTTTTGTTTGCTTGCTTATTGTCTATAATCTGCATGAGGGCAGGGACTTGTGTCTATTTTGTTCCTTATTCTATCCCCAGTGCCTAGAATAGTACTTGATTTAGAAGTTACTTAAGTATTTCTTGACTGAATAAATGAACTATGGCTAGGGGTATTTTATTGGCCTTTTGCTTCAGTTTTGGCCATTTTCTAAAATACCTTTATTGAAATACAATTCACATACCATACAGTTTTCCCATTTAAAGTGTACACTTCAATGACATACCCCAAATCTGCAGATCAGATGGCAGGCTGCTGGCTCATGTTCCATCAGAGGATGATGAGTTGGATGAAGGATCCAGAGAGGATGAGCTTTCCCAGAACATCTATACATATATTGGATGCAGACCATGCCCCCAAGGAAACTTCCCTTTCAACTGATTGGCTGCTCACATCACATCACAAAATGGAGGATGATTACATAATATCTGCCATACCACTGAGAATCATGGCCTAGACAAGTTGGCCCATAACCTTAACCATCACAGTCACCACAATCAATTTTTAAAACATTTTCATTACTTCCAAAAGAAACTTGCACCCCTTAGCTGTTATTACCCAATCTTCCATCTTCTACCCCATCCCAACCCTGTTGTTAGCTGCCTTTGAGTCAGCCCTGACTTGTAGGGACCCCATGCATGCAGGTCAGTGTGATCCCATAGGGTTTTCATTGGCTGATTTTCAGAAGTAGATTGCCAGGCCTTTCTTCCTAGTCTATCTTAGTCTGGAAGCGCTGCTGAAACCTGTTTAGCATCATAATAATATTCAAGCCTCCACTGACAGATGGGTGGTGGCTGTGCTCGAGGTGAATTGGTTGAGAATCAAACCCAGGTCTTCTGTGTGGAAGGGGAGAAATCTACCACTGAACCACCACTGTCCTCATCCACAACCCTAGGCAACCAATAATCTACTTTCTATCTCTATGGATTGACCTATTCTGGACATTTCATATAAATGGAAATGTACAATACGTGGTCCTATGTGACTGCCTTATTTCACTTAGCACAGTATTTTTAACGTTTATCTGTACTGTAGCATGGACCAGTAGTTCATCCCCTTTTATTGCTGAATAATATTCCATTGCATGTATATGTCACATTTTATTTATCCATTCATCCGATGGTGCACTGGCTTTGTTTTTTAATCAGTCACTATCAAGGGTGATGTGTTTGCCATGATTGGCTTATAATAATACTGATCTATCCTTGTAGCTTTAGTCATCCATCTGAATTACTGCCTTGTATAAGGGGAGAGATACAATGGACCCTGGATGGTCGGCCACCAGGTCGACAGCAATGTGTAAACCAGCAGATCAATACCGTGTCACAGAAATCTGCTTCTTCCTTTCTTCGACTTTTTTACTGCCATATTCTCCTCCTTCCCAGTCATTATTATTATTATTATTTTAATATTGGAATGTCAATGGTTTATGACATTAAAACCCCAGTAAAACAGAAGATTGGCCGGCAATAGAATAAATCATATCAGTTTTTTCTTCAGTTTAATTTCTTCACAAAATTGTTTTTCTTTTTCAGTGGACACTGAGGTGTTGCTCTGGAGAACTACAATAACACAAAACAGAACAAAAATCACCATTCACCTAGGATGTAAAATACTTTCCCAAGGCAGTCTCTTCTTAATTTCCTGTTCCATCTATTGGAAGGCTCGCTGGTGCAAAGCCAATATGAGCTATGCTATATTTCAAACAAATGCTTTTTTGTTCTGGTGGACTGTGTATTCTTTTCTCCTTTCCAAGTAATTAAGCCAGTCAGGGAAAAATATCAAATGTCATTTTGTCCATTTTTATTTCCCCTTTCCTCTCTGATCAAGGTTGGAACATTTTTCTCATCAAGAGTATTTCCAAAGACGACTTTATGTAGTGAGCGAGGACATTGTCCACACTTTTTAATCCAGTGGCAGCAGCTTTGGGAAACAGCAGGCAACTTGTAGTCCAAGCAACAATGTGTAAATGGTTTTATTGAAAATCAATATGCTTTCGTGAAGTGCTGCTCATTTCTGAGTTCTTCACGGTTTGTCGTTTTGCACCGATGAGAGTAGCAGCTGTGTGTCTCAGAATTTAAAGTTTTATTATTTTTTTGTGTTTTCTACCATGAGCGTAGGGTTAAAGGACCATTTAATGTTTTATTTTATGTACTCTTAAACAAAAGAAGAAGATGTGTGGCTTTTTTTTTTCTTTCTTAATGACAGGAGTAAAACTGCCATTGAGGTAGGCAGCTGTCACCTGCAATGTAGTCCCATAAGTGGGGTCAAGTCTGGGCAAACTTTGGAAGGGTGTTAGAGGCTTCTTCAAGTTTACCTCAGAATGCTGTGGCAATCTCTCCCTTAATCCCAGAGAGTGAAAAGTTAAGGCACTGGAGTGTTGAGTTCCGTCAGCGTGGGAGGGCAGATGTCTTCATATCACATAAAGCATGCCAACGTTAGGTTTAGTTCTGACCATTATTGTAAGAACACAGATGGATTTTAATTGGTGACACTTTTGGTGAGAAATTAACTGTGGGACTGGATTTATCAAAGCTTGTGTGCTGGTTGCTGTGCATGTGGCAGCATCTGAGGAAGATCAGGGTCATTTGTAATGACTTCATTTGATTTGTACAAATTTCTATGAAGTACAACATTTTTTTTTCCTGTGCTGAGGAACTAGATCTTTCCTCATAAATTTCCATCAACACTTTAAAAAGTTTAACCTTCATTTTAAGCCTAGAGATAGCATAAATCTGAACAGTGAGGTATGGGTGATGGTAACTGTGTCGCAGCAAGGTCTTAATGAATTACAGCCTAGGAAGAAGGGCCCGCAGGAGAAAGAGAACGGGCTAGTGTGCCCTGGGATAATTTTTTAATGAATCAATGCCCAAGGAGCATTGGTTTTTTTTTTTTTTTTTTTTTGTAGTACTTTGTAAATGCATGATATTTAACACAGTTAGTTGAATTGAATTGCATGGGTTGAATTTACAAAGGGAATGAGAATTGACTCAGAATAATACTAACTTCTGATTGAGAACAAGTTTTACTTTTCAGGGTTTTGTGTAAGTAAGGAAGCCGGGACAGGCCCAGGGGTAGCTGGATAGCTCTATTTCTTAGCGTCATCAGTCATAACTTAGTTTTTCTATAAAATTCCCACCCTACCTACATTTAAGCAAATCAGGTCCATCTTTGGCCTCATTTGGAGTCCCTGGGTGGTGCAAATGGTTGACTTGCTCAGCTGCTAACTGAAAGGTTGAGGGTTCGAGTCCACCCAGAGGCACCTCAGAAGAAAGGCCTGGAGATCTACTTCCAAAAAATCAGCCATTGAAAACCCTATGGAACACAGTTCTACTCTAACACACATGGGGTTGTCATGAGTCCGAGTGGGCACAAAGGCAACTGGTTTTGACCTCATTTATCACATGCTTTATTGGAGCCCTTGTGGTGCAGTGGTTAAGTACTTGGCTGCTAACCAAAAGGTCGGCAGTAGGAATCCACCAGCTGCTCCTTGGAAACACTATGGGGCAGTTCTACTCTGTCCTATAGGGTTGATATGAGTCGGAATTGACTCGATGGCAACAGGTTTGGTTTTACGCAGACTGGTGCCTCAGTTTCTTTCCGGTAACTCTTGACCTTGTTTTGAGAGCTATAAACAATCACAACAAGGCATACGGTGTCCCTAGAGGTAGTGATTACTGCAAAGAATTACTAAAATTCCATACTGTAACTTAAACATTGCCTGCTGTACAATTCAATTACTAGTTAATTAGGATTCTGTTTAATTTGATCAAAACCTTTGAAATTAAATCATTTTATATTAAAAAAAAATATGAACTTTGATTGTTCCAAGAAAAGATTATTAGAGGTGCCAATCAGGTGGTTAGAAAAAAATTGTCATCAAATAATAAAACTAATCTTATCAACTCATTGGAAAACAGCCAGAAAAGTATGCCAATCTGAGATTGTTCTCAAAGTGTGCCTCTGGGGAACAAAGAGCCAGTGAAAATCTTCTTAATGGTTTATTGGGCTGACCTCTTGCAGCACAGGTATTTGTAATAAAACAGTAGCTAAATACTGTTGATGTGAATTGAAAATTTATCTGTGATACTTGGTAAAATAAAACTTAGTCACTACCACCTTTGTTTTGATTCACTCAATGACATTATTCGTTATTCATTCTTTGTGTGTGCATGCCTTTATTTTTGGTGGCAAGAAGAGTCAGGTGATCAGCTTGGTCATTTCTGAAATGTGTGAAAACCACTGTTTTCTACAATATACTCTGTTGTGCAAAATCAAATCATTCATCTGTTGGTATTTGGGGGGCCAGGGCATCCATTATTTTTCTTCTTTTATGTGCTAGACTTCTCTGTGCCAGACTCTAGGTTATAGCTGACGCCATTATTTTGGGTATATTGAGAGGAAATGGCATTGGACGTGACCTCGTTTGGAAACAGAGTCTTTGCAGATGTAATTAGTTATGATGAGGTCGTATGGGGTTAGGATTAACTCTCAATGCAATGACTGGTATCCTTATAAGCAGCAAGAGACTTAGTGACACCGACACCAACATGCACAGGGAAGAAGGCCATGTTGTGATGGAGGCAGAGATGTGAGAGATGCAACCACAAACCAAGGGGTGCCAAGATTGTTGGCAACCACCAGAAGCTGGAAGAGGCACGGAAGGATCCTCCTCTAGAGCTTTCAGTGGGAACAAAGGCCCTGACAACATCTTGATTTCAGAATTTTAGCCTCCAGAACTGTGAGAGAATAAATTTCTATTGTTTTAAGCTACCCGGTTGGGTTCTTTGTTATGGCAGCACTAGAAACTAATACAGATGTATATAGACTTTTAAATTGTTAAAATGCATTCACTGGCTTAAAAATATAAACATGAAAATCTCCCTTTTACTTTGTCGCTCATCTGCCTCTCCCAATCCCTCCATACAGGTTAAGCGTGTTGTTAATTTCCTGATAATTTTCTGTAGTTGTCTTTAATGCATATATGAACAAATATGAGTATATATACTCTCTCTTTTTTAAAAACATAAACATTAACATTTTACATACACTAGTCTGTATTCACCTATTGAGAGTATCTAGTTTGTTCAGGACACTGTGTAGCCCAGATAGTGTAGTGAGACAGGAGAAGATTAAGAGATATTAAAGGAGATAAAAGTCCAGTTTGAAAATCAGACCATGCATAAAAATATGAGCAGATCATGCATAAAATGCGGAAGAATTCTTTTTTCTGAGTACTAGTACACTTATATGTAGAAATTAATATACAATAAAAGAAACATTTACTACTTCATCAATATAGGTTTTGAGATCCTGTGAACAAGGATCAATTGAAATTTACCTTCTATGCCACTTCAGGTAAAAGGTAGTGTCCAAAACCAAATGAAACAAATTTCCATCAAGTCTGTTCTGACTCATGGTATCTCTGTGTTGCAGAGTAGAACTGTGTTCCATAGGGTTTTCAAGGCTGTGACTTTTCAGAAGCGGATCACCAGGCTTTTCTTCTGAGGCAGCTCAGGTGGATTTGAACCAGCAACTTTTCAGTCAGTAGTGCTTAAACCTTTGTGCCACCCAGGGACTCCGAAAGGTGGTACATTTTTGTTGTCTTGTGCCCTATATAGAATAATACAGATAAGTTTATGGAGGCCGTTGTTGTTGTTGTTGTGAGGTGCCTTCGAGTCCATACTTAGTCATTGAAAAAAATGAATGGTTTTCCAGTACTTCTCAAGCCACTTTAACATCAAACACTTAAATAGCAACCAAACCTATTGCTGTCAAGTCGATTCCAACTCATAGTGACCTGACAGGACAGAGTAGAACTTCCCCATAGAGTTTCCAAGACTACAATCTTTATGGAAGCCAACTGCCACATCTTTCTCCTGCAGAATGGCTGATGGGTTTGAACCATCAACCTTTTGGTTAGCCGCTGAGTGCTTAACCACTGTGCCACCAGTGCTCCTTAAATTGTAACAGTGTGCTAATAATCATTATAAACGATCCTTAGTCATTTTTTTAAAATACGTTCAATGAAAGCTTTACTTGACAATATCTGGCCTTTATTCAACAATTTTTTGAGTCACTTCTCTGTGTCCACAGGAAGAAGCATGACGCAATGAAAAGAGCCTGGGTTTTGGCACCAGAGAGGCGGGCATTTTCATTGTACTGTCACCACACACTAGCCTGTGATCTTGTTCACATGACTTGGCCTCTCAAAGCTTTGGCACTTCATAATGATGATTTGAGAATGGAGACAACTCATGTCAAGTGCCTAGAACCATGCCTGGCACATGGTGGTTTCTTAATGAATATATGACTACTTTCTTTAAAAGGTTGGAGAAAGCAGATTCTGTTTGTAGGGCAAGACTGTCAAATCTTAATGAATAGGCCACATCACAAACTAATTTTTAAAAACATACATTTGATAATTGCAATTGACTTGCCCTCAAGTTACTCTAAAGGATTGAGATTTTACTGTGGAGTTGAGTTCAATGAAGTTGACAGAAGAGAATTCAACCAGTGAATCTAACACTGAGATTGCTATTCTAGGGTATATGGCCACTTTAGAAAGACCTTGGGCATTTGGGTAGGAGGATCTTAAGTACCTGCCAAATTTTGAAGACCTCAGAAGACTCCTCAGGTAAGTATATCCTCCATTTAAAACATGCTGAGCTATTTGTCAACACCTTAGGTACCGTGTTATTATTGTTAGTTGCTGTTGAGTTGGCTCTGACTCATGCTGACCCCATGTGCAACAGAATGAAATGCTACCTGGTCCTCTATCAGACAATACTCTGTTGTGATCCGTAGGGTTCCCATTGACTAATTTTTGGAAGTAGATCACTAGACCTTTTTCTTCCTTGTCTGTCAGTCTGGAAGCTCCACTGAAACCTGTCTACCGTGGGTGACGCTACTGGTATTTGAAATACTGGTGACATAGCTTCCAGCCTCATAGTAACATGCAAACCTCCATGTCATGACAAACTGACAGAGGGATGGTGGTCAGTACTGTAGGCCTACCAAGTAGCAGCCTCATTTGAAATTAAGCCTCTGCATCACCTGGCCCTTACTATGGTGTGGATGTTTCTCAGTAGATAGGCGGTGGGGTCAGTTTCTTGACTGTTACCTCTGGTGAAGGACCCGTGTCCAGAGATAGCTGCCAAATTGCCATCCAGGCTTATCTACACTCTGGAATGTTTTATTCACACGTTGTTTTCAATGTAGCCATCTTCTAAAGAGATTTCTGCCATTTGTTTTGGAGAAAAGATTTAATTCTACCCTGCAGCCCCATTTTTTAAGCAGTGGCCTAAAGGGGGTTATTACTTTGTTGGCTAAAGAGTACTAAAATTTTATGACATGCCATATGGAACTGAAGAAATAAGGAGGTGACCGTCTTTGCATGGTATCATTAGGACTGAATATTACTTGTCTTCTGCCTTCAGCCATTTTCTTGGCCCCTGGTTTAGGTCTGGACCACTGGTCTGAATTAATATTGTCTTGGCTCCTAAAAGCTACAATTTTCCTGAGGTAGCAGTTGTGGTATAGTAACTATCTTTTCCTCTTTCCAATTTCCTAGATACATCCACACATGGAATTGAAATGGCCTCTCTCTACCTGCTGGGCGCATGGGACCTCTACACCTGTTCAGTCATGAAACCACTAATGAGGCCTTTCCTGTCCTATTCAGGATTTTGACGGAATATGAAATCTCATTACCCAGAGTCAATGGATGACATCTGGTCCCCATCCCCCTCCTGAAGCCATCATTCCAGCAGCTCAGTGTGTGAAAAAGATGTGCCACTCGGAGAGAGTGAGAGGCCAGAAACGAAGGCAGTGTCCCTTGCCCAGCCAGAGGGCAGCCATCGAGCTTTCCAATTCTCTGGCCTCCATTTACACCTTTGTCATGAAAGATCACAAAAATTTCCTCATTTCAGACTTAAAATGATTATTATTATTATTCTATTTGCCTCTGTAGCAAGTCAAAATGCCCTAAATGTGGGGCTTTATTGATAAGGATGAATGGAAGATTTTAACATGAAAATATCCAATCAATAAAAACACCAAGTTTTTTTTTTTAAATGAGTAGGAACACAAAGGTTATTTGTATAATTTGACCTATCTCAAATCCTTCTTTTGGAAAGAAGAGAGCTATAAATAAATACACTGGAATATAATAAATAAAGGCACACCATAAAAAATTTGGGGGGTAAATTCATGTATTGTTGCTGATGTTGTTAGTTGCTGTTGAGTTGGCTCTGACTCAGAAATCCCATGTATGACAGAATGAAATGTTTCCTGGTCCTGCACCATCTTCCTGATCGTTGGTATGGCTGAGTTCCACTGTGGCAGCCATTGAGTCAATCCATCTCATTAGGGGTTTCCCTCACCTTCACTGGCCCTCCACATTACCATACATGATGTCCTTCTCCATCGATTCCTCCCCTCCGATAATGTGTCCACACTAAGCCAGTCAAAGTCTCAGACAATATTCTGTGATCCATAGTTTGAACCGGCTAATTTTTGGAAGTAGATCTCTGGGCTTTTCTTCCTAGTCTGTTTTAGTCTGGAAACCCTGCTGAAACCTGTACACCACAGGTGACCCTGCTGGTAATTGAAATACTGGTGACATAGCTTCCAGCGTCACAGCAATACCTAAGCCACCACAGTACGATAAACTGATAGATGGTTGTTGGAAATACATATATATACATTTATATGTATTTATATGAACATACATACATATATAAAATATATATATGCACATACATACATATATATAATATATAAAATACCATAGAATTAACTTAATCTAAACTATTTCATTGTTTTCCTTTATTGATTGTTCATTCGTTAATGGAATTGGTCACTAAATAAGCATTTATTAAATATCTAGTATTAGGCACTATAATTGCTGCTGTGGATACAAAGATGAATAAAAGTTCAATGTTTAGAAGAGGAGACACATGTAAAGTAGATAATTATAGGCCATGCAATAAGTCTTGTAGCAGATAGGTACAGGGGTGGGATCATACCTCTCTGGAAAGGGCGCTGTGAAGAGGGGGAAACACTAGCTGGGGTCATAGGGTGTCCTGGAAGACACTGAAGGAGGCCATTCAAGGCAGAGGGAGCAGTCTGTACAAAGGCGGGCAGGCAGGAAGAAACATATCAGGTTTGGCGAATTAAAGTACTTGGATTGTCTGGAGAAGATTCTCTGAGAAGAGAGATAATGTTGGACAGGTCTCCAGGGTCCGATCATAGAGGGCTTTTTAAGCCAGTATGAGGAATTGGGATGTTTTGCTGCAAGAGGAATTTAATTCTTCTTTGTCATGAGGTTAGACTCTCAAATGTTTATGAACAAAACTGAATTGCACTGAAGTCTTTTTAAATTTTTATTATCTTGTGAAAGTATTACGTGCATGTAGTAAAACTGAACTAGAATAAATTATTTTATCATGATAACAAGTCCCCAGTCCTACTCCTTACCACCCAGATAAGGTCACACTCCCCAGAGGTAAGCACTTTGAACTTGAACTTCTTCTTCTCCTTCCCCTTCCCTTCCTCTTTCTTCTCATCCTCCTCTCCTTCCCTCCTTCACCTTCCTCATCCTCCTACTCTTTCTCCCCTCCTTCTCCTCCTCCTCCTTGTGGTTACCTTCATATTCTAGATAAAATAGTTTTTGTTTCTTGTTTTATCAATCTTAGGTAATATCTACTGATGCCCAAGGTAAAGGATGAGGATTTAGTTCACCGTTTTTGTCCTTTCCTTCCTGTTTTCTACTCTTTTTTTAGAAATTTTTTCCCATACAAGAATTTATACACACATTGTTATGTGACTCTAATTGCTCTCCCCATACTGTGACAGCACACTCCTCCTTTCCACTCCTGATTCCCCATGTCCATTCAACCAGCTCCTAACACTCTCTGTCTTCTCATCTCACCTCCAGACAGAAGCTGCCCGTTTAGTATCTTGAGTCTACTTGAGCTAAGAGGCACACTCCTCATGAGTATCACTTTATGTCCCACAGTCCAGTCCAATCCCTATCTGAAGGGTTGACCTCAGAAACTGTTTTAGTTCTGGGCTGATAGAGAATCAAGGGGCCATGCTTTCCGGGATACCTCCAGTCTCAGTCAGACCATTAAGTCTGGTCTTCTTACCAGAATTTGAGTTCTGCACCCCACCTTTCTCCTGCTCCATCAGGGACTCTCTGTTGTCTTCCCTGTCAGGGTGGTCATTGGTGGTAGCCAGGCACCATTTAGTTCTTCTGGTCTCAGGCTGATGAAGTCTCTGGTTTATGTGGCCCTTTCCGTCTCTTGGGCTAATACTTCCCTTGTGTCTTTGGTGTTCTTCATTCTCCTTTACTCCAGGGGATTGGGACCAACTGATGCATCTTAGATGGTCGCTTGCAAGTTTTAAGACCCCAGATGCCACTCACCAAAGTAGGATGCAGAACATTTTCTTAATAAGTTTTGTTATGCCAATTGACATAGATGTCCCCTGAAAGCATGGTCCCCAGACCCCTACCCCTGCTACTCTGTCCCTCAAAGTGTTTGATTGTATTCAGGAAACTTCTTAGCTTTAGTTTAGTCCAGTTGTGCTGACTTTCCCTGTAGTGAGTGTGTCCTTCCCTTCATCTAAGATAATTCTTATCTACTATGTATTTAGTAAATAACCCTCCCCCCTCCCTCCTCACCCTCGTAACCATCAAAGAATGTTTTCTTCTGTGTTTAAACCTTTTATTGAGTTCTTATAATAGTGGTCTTATACAATATTTGTCCTTTTGTGACTGACTAAATTCACTCAATATAATGCCTTCCAGATTCCTCCATATTATAAGATGTTTCATGGCTTCATCATTGTTTTCTATCATTGCGTAGTATTCCATTGTGTGGATATACCATAATTTGTTTATCCATTCATCCATGGATGGACACCTAGGTTGTTTCCATCTTTTTGCTATTGTGAACAGTGCTGCAATGAACATGGGTGTGCATATATCTATTTGTGTGATGGCTCTTATTTCTCTAAGATATATTCCAAGGAGTGGGATAGCTGGATCCTATGATACTTCTATTTTTAGGTTTTAAGGAAGCACCAAATGGATTTCCAAAGTGGTTGTACCATTTTACATTCCCACCAACAGTGTATAAGTGTTCCAGACTCTCCACAACCTCTCCAGCATTTATTGTTTTGTGTTTTTTGGATTAATACTAGCCTTGTTGGGGTGAGATGATATCTCACTGTAGTTTTGATCTGCATTTCTCTAATGGCTAATGATCGTGAGCATTTCTTCAAGTGTCTGTTAGCCCCCTGAATATCTTCTTTGGCAAAGTGCCTGTTCATATCCTTTGCCCAATTTTTAATTGGGTTATTTGTCTTTATGTTGTTGAGGTTTTGCACTATCTTGTAGATTTTAGAGATTAGATGCTGATCGGATTTGTCGTAGCCAAAAATTTTTTCCCAGTCTGTAGGTTGTCTTTTGACTCGTTTGGTGAAGTCTTTGGATGAACATAAATGTTTGATTTTTAGGAGCTCCCAGTTATGTGGTCTCTCTTCTGCTGCTTGCACATTGTTACTTATGGTTCATATTGTGTTTATGCCAGGTATTAGGGCTCCTAGTGTTATCCCTATTTTTTCTTCCATGATCTTTATCATTTTTGATTTTATATTTAAGTCTTTGATCCATTTTGAATTAGTTTTTGTGCATGGTGTGAGGTACGGGTCTTGTTTCAGTTTTTTTGCAGATGGGTATACAGTTATGCCAGCACCGTTTGTTAAAGAGACAGTCTTTTCCCCAACTAACAGACCTTGGGCCTTTGTCAAATATCATCTGCTCATAGGTGGATGCATTTATATCTGGATTCTCAGTTCTGTTCCATTTGTCTATGTATCTGTTGTTGTACCAATACCAGGCTGTTTTGACTACCGTGGCAGTATAATAGATTCTAAAATCAGGTAGTGTGAGGCCTCCCACTTTGTTCTTCTTCTTGAGTAATGCTTTACTTATTCTGGCCTCTTCCTTTTCCGTATGAAGTTGGTGATTTATTTCTCCATCTCATTAAAAAATGCCAGTGGAATTTCGATGAGGATTGCATTGTATCTGTAGGTTGCTTTGGGTAGAATTGACATTTTCACAATATTAAGTCTACCTATCCATGAGCAAGGTATGTTTTTCCACTTATGCAGGTCTCTTTTGGTTTCTTGCAGTAGTGTCTTATAGTTTTCTGTGTATAGATCTTTTACATCTCTGGTTAGATTTATTTCTAAGTATTTTATCTTCTTGGGGGCTATTGTAAATGGTACTGATATGGTAATTTCCTCTTCAAGGTTCTCTTTGTTGGTGTAAAGGAATCCAACTGATTTTCGTATGTTTATCTTGTATCCTGAAACTTTGCTGAAATCTTTTATTAGTTCCAGTAGTTTTCTTGTGGATTCTTTGGGGTTTTCTGTGTATAAGATCATATCGTCTGTAAATAGAGAG
>NW_004443994.1:11771201-11781704 GCF_000243295.1 Trichechus manatus latirostris
CTCTATGGCCTAACATGTGGTCTATTCTGGAGAATGTTCCATGTACGTAGGAAAAGAAAGTATACTTGGCTGCTGTTGGGTGGAGTGTTTGGTATATATCTATGAGATCAAGTTGGCTGATTGTAGCATTTAGCTCTTCTGTGTCTTTGTTGAGCTTCTTCCTGGATGTTCTGTCCTTCACTGAAAGTGGCGTGTTGAAGACTCCTACTACTATTGTGGAGCTGTCTATGTCTCTTTTCAGTCCTGTTAGAGTTTGTTTTATGTATTTTGGAGCCCTGTCATTGGGTGCGTAAATATTTATTATAGTCATGTCCTCCTGGTGTATTGACCCTTTAATCATTATGTAGTGTCCTTCCTTATCCTTTGTGGTAGATTTTACTTTAAAGTCTATTTTGTCAGAGATTGATATTGCCACTCCTGCTCTTTTTTGAGTGTTGTTTGTTTGATATATTTTTTTCCATCCTTTGGGTTTTAGTTTGTTTGTGTCTTTAAGTCTAAGGTGTGTCTCTTGCAGAGAGCATATAGACTGATTGTGTTTTTTATCCAGTCTGCCACTCTCTGTCTGTTTATTGGTGCATTTAGTCCATTTACATTGAGCATAACTATTGATAGGTATGAGTTTAGTGCTGTCATTTTTGATGTCTTTTTCTGTGTTGTTCACAGTTTTCTGTGTTTGTCAACAGTTTCTTTGTTCCACTTAATTTTCTGTGCTGAGTCATTTTTCTTTATGTATTCTCTTTTCATCTTTTTCATTGTTGTTGATTTTGTGTTTGCTAGTCTTTATATTTTTGTAGTTTTTTATTTTGACTTGTAGGATAGTTAGTTTCCTTTGCGGTTACCTTAATATTTACCACTATTTTTCTAAGTTTATACCAGACTTTCATTTCTTTATATTGCCTTGACAACCTCTCCATATGAAAAATCTATGTCTACATTTTTTTAAGTCCCTCTTTTTTGTTTTAATTGTTGTCATCTTTTATATATTGACATCTGTTTCCCTATTTTCAGTGTTTTAGCTTTGATTTACTTTTGTGACTTCCCTATATGGTTTGATATCTGGTTGCTCTGTCCTGTGTTCTAGTCCTGGGTTGGTATCTGATGTGACTGATTTTCTAATTTGAAGACTCCCTATAGTATTTTTTGTAATTTTGGTTTGGTTTTTGCAAATTCCCTAAACTTCTGTTTATCTGGAAATGCCCTAATTTTGTCATCATATTTGAGAGACAGTTTTGCTGGATTTATAATTCTTAGCTGGCAGTTTTTTTCCTTCAAGGCATTGTATATGTCATCCCTTTTCCTTCTTGCCTGCATGGTTTCTGCTGAGTAGTCTAAGCTTATTCTTATTGACTAACCTTTGTAGATAACTTTTCGTTTATTCCTAGCCACTCTTAAAATTCCATGTTTATCTTTGGTTTTGGCAAGTTTGATTATAATATGTCTTGGTAAATTTCTTTTGGGATCTACCTTATGTGGAGTTCGATGAGCATCTTGAATAGATATCTTGACATCTTTTACGACATCAGGGAAGTTTTCTGCCAACAAATCTTCAACAATTCTCTCTGTATTTTCTGTTACTCATCCTGTTCTGGTACTCCAATCACTTGTAGGTTATTCCTCTTGATAGAGTCCCACATAATTCATAGGATTTCTTCATTTTTTAAAATCCTTTTATTTGGTTTTTCCTCATATAATTTGGTGTCAATTGTTTTATCTTCAATCTCACTAATTCTGACTTCTGGTGCCTCAATTCTGTTCCTATGACTTTCTACTGAGTTGTCTAATTCTGACATTTTATTGTTAATCTTCTGGGTTTCTAATTGCTGTCTCTCTATGGATTTTTTCAGCCTGTTAATTTTGTCATTATGCTCTTCTCTAATCTTTTTAATTTCCTCTATTTCGTGTTCTGCGTTTTGCTTAATTTCCTTCCTAATTTCTTGAAGAGTTCTGTATATTAATCTTTTGTATTCTGCCTCCAGTAATTTCAAGAAATTTTCCTCCTCTGGAAAATTTCTAGATTCTTTATTTTGGGAGCTTGCTGAAGCCATCATGGTTTGCCTCTTTATGTGATTTGATATTGACTGTTGTCTCTGAGCCATCAATAAGTTATCATATTTATTTACTTTATGTTTGCTTACTGTGTCCTAGCTTCTTATTTTGTTTTGATATGCCCAAATAGGGTGTTTGTATGAGCTACGTTGATTATTGGCATCTTTGAAGCTCTAATGTCCTGTCACCAGGTGCCTAAGGTATGTGAGCTCGGAGTCCACCCCCTCCTCCTGTATGGATTCAGCTCACGTACCCAGGTAGATAGCCACCAAGTGTGTGGTGTAGGCTCTCACAGTCCGAGACAGGCATGGGTGATTGGCGTAGGCACAGGCATCTGGCTGCAGCAGGGGGACATACTCTGAGCAAGGCAGGGGGCTGACAGCCACCCTTGCGTGTCCAGGAGCAAGGTGTGTTCCTGTTCCCTAGAGCACGTAGGTAGGTGGGTTTTGCAGCTGGACTATGAGCAGCTAATGCTGTTGGCTGTAAGGACTGGAGGGCACCTCTTATTCATGGGCCCCTCTTGTGGATGGCTAGGTGGCATGGGTGGAACCACCAGTCCTCAGGCCCCTGATGTGGGTAGGTGAGACGTTTAATGGGCAGAGCAGTGTCAAATGTCAAGAACCTGCCACTTCACAGCTGAAACAGTTAAAGTTAGACTTGTGGTATATACCCTGTCGTACTGTGGTAATGAGGGCCAACGCTGTTGAGATGGGCCCACACAAGTCTATGCAGGGGGAAAGGCACTCAAAGTCTATGGATCCCTTATGTCTGTGCCTAGGCAAGGGAGCTGTGCCTACCCTGGGTTATTGGCTTAGGGAAGCCGACAGTTTATTTTTTCCCATTTGTTAATTTGTTCACTCTCCAAGGCAAAGAGAATGGTTCTGGGCATGTGACAGATCCTACTTCCAGTCCGGGACCCAGTGCAGAACAGGGAGCAGGGAGGTAAATGTGAGAGAGGTTTTTCCCTAAGGGGGGTGTTTTTGATCCGCATGGTAAGCTGTACTCAAGTACTTATCTTTCATGGAGGGCTGCTTCTCACTGGTTCTGGGTGGCCATGTAGAGTCTCTGGTGCTGGGTCTCTGCCAGTAGGGAAAATGCACCTCCCAAGCATGGCTGCTTGCTGGCCTTACCTCTCACCCCTGAACTGATCAGGCCTGAAGGGCTCAGGCTCTTGCCGGGTCAGGTCTGGCAACTCCTCGCTGCTTCCAAATTGTCTCCCCCTCCCCCTGCCACTCAGTCTGGTTCCTCAACTCTGCCTTTGATGTTCAGGGCTCCCAGATTGCCATATATATCGAATCACTTGTTTTTTTGGGTCTATGTTGTAAGTGGGTCCACTGGAAGCATCTGACTACTCTGCTGTCTTGGCCCTGCCTCCCCCATTTTCCACTTTCAATGTGTGATGTTTTTATGATTATTTTCATTTCTTCTATTAATTTGCTTTATAACTTTTAATAACATACTTGCACTGCTAGCTCTTGTTCAGTCAAATTTGATAGTGTGTCTTGACTCATCACTTTATAAGACAAGTACCTTTCCCATGTCCTTTCTCCAAATTTCCTCCCAGCTTACCTTAGTCCATCTTCTATTAGCTTTTAGCTACCTTTTTTTTTTAATTCAGTAAAAGCTACTTATTGTTTTTTATTAAACAGCATTTAAAAAAATGTCTAAATGGGTTAAAAATGAAAGCATTTGCCTTATATGTGTCTTAGGCTGGGTTCTCTAGAGAAGAAAACTAGTGAAGAATGTATATATATATATATATATATATATGTATATATACAGAGAGAGATTTATCTCAAGGATAAGGCTCATGCTGTTGTGGATGCTGGCAAGTCCCAAAGTCTGTGGGTCAGGTGTTGGATGGAGGCTTCTCCTGACTCATGTGGTTGCAGAGGCTGATGAACCCAGAATCAGCAGGTCAGATGACAGGCTGCTGGCTTACAGGGCTGTGGAGCTGGTGAATCTCTAAGCTGGCAAGTCAGATGACAAGCTGCTGGCTCAAGTCCCAAGAACCAGCGGTCAGATGATGACAAACCAGAAACAGGACCCAGAGCAAGCAACACGAGGTTTGCTAGAATGCCCATATATATATATATATATATATTGGGTATAGGCCACATCCCTGAGGAAATTCCCCTTACAACTGAGTGGCTGATCCATCAGATCATATCATAGAAATGATTATATTATATTACTTATGGGAGATCACAAAATGGAGGATAATTACATCAGATCACAAAATAGAGGATAACTAAATAATACTGAGAATTATGGCCCAGCTAAGTTGACACATAACATTAACCGTCACAGTATATGTATACATACATGCACACACACATATATGCCAGTTGCCATTGTGTTGATTCTAACTCATAGCAACACAGTGTGTGTTGGAATAGAGCTGAGTTACATAGGGTTTTCAATGGCTGATTTTTTAGAAGTGAATTATGAGGTCTTTCTTCCAATCTAGCTACCTTTTGGGTTTACTTTGTCAAGGTGATTTGTAAACCTTATGCAAGCTTATGAGAACATTCAAGTTTTCTGTACTTGTTCCATAGTTAGCTTCTAAAAGCAGCATTTATATAGTACGTGAGCATTAGTCAATGACAAGTCACAGCATGCTAGGATAATACTTTCTTCTCTGTGAATCCAGTGTTATAAGCCTAAACCACTCAATGCAGATTATTCTTACAGTTAAGGTTAAGGGCAAATGTATTCTTTCTTTCACTCCACCAATTGCTTAGAATGATGCATTTTGATTTGCTTTGTGTTTGGAGTCTCACTTCTGTGAGCACTTTTTGTTGTTTCCCTTGAGTTCTAATTGGCTTTCTATTTTTCTTACACTATTTTCTTTTATTATAACTTCAATTTTTTCCCAAATTTTTAATGGTGCCATCAGTTTTATTGAGGGGTCACTTTATTTTTTTCTGGAGTCCTCCCGCTACAACCCTCTGTTCTGCTTCACTCTGGACTGGTTGCTCCCTAGGTGTGCTGCACAGCTGTCATCCTGGGAACTCTCATTGCTGTTCTACTAGGTTGGACCACTGTTTCCTGGTTCTTACATCATCCTCTTTCTTTGTTTATCCTGTTGTTTTATGGAGTATCTTCTTAAGAAAATTCCCCCCGCCGAAGTAAACTTTCTCTTCTTTTTCAAACTCCCTTTCATCTTTATTTTCCATTCCCAATCCACTCTCCTCTCCCACCCAGGAAACCATTTTAACACGCTTAATGTGCATCTTTTTTTGCATATGTATGTTTTTGCAACATGTGTATTGTTCTTTTGTTTCCATACATTTTTAAAATGCAAGTAAATGGCATTGGTTACTGTGCTGGTCATTTGCTTGTTTCCTTTCAGATTTATTCCCTGCATTTTTCTTGCTCTCCTCTGTATCACACACAAGGGCTGACCCCTGCAAATTACATTTCTCAGACTTCTCTGGCTTAAGGTTAGGTTTGATCAATGAGAGGCGCTGGAGGGAGACTGGAGTGGAGGAAGAAGAGAGAGGTCAGGGTATTTCTCCACCTCACCCCAGCCTTTGCCGCCGGTAGTGATGCTTGGTAGTGGCTACATCTCCACTGTGCTTCCAGGTGGCTCTGGCTCCCAGACTCCAGTAATACTCCTTTACTGCCTTTCCTCTTTAATCTTCCTTTGTTCTTGTTAGGTGCAGTCAAGTCATTTTCAGCTCCTAGCGACTCCATGTGACACAGTAGAACCTCTCCATAGGGTTTTCTAGGCCTTAATCTTTATAGGAGCAAATCGCCAGTCTCTCTCCCATGGAGCAGCTGGGTGGGTTTGAACCTCCAACTTTTTGGTTTGCAGCCGAGTGCTTAACAGTTGTGCCACCTGGGCTCTTTTAGCTCATGCATTTTCAGTGGGAACTACGTCTCCCTCCACAGTTTAAAATAGTTGTGGGGTGTATCTTCTTTTTTATGTAGAAAGCACAGATAACATACGCAGTGCATAAACAGATACATCATGGTGGGGGTGATTGTGGAAAAAAAAAAAGTCTTCTCAGAGGAGCAACAATGGAAAAAAGCATTGAGAAACTGCAAGCAGTTGTTGATTTCTGGGTTGATGTATATGCCTCTGTTTGTGCTTTCAGGTCTTCTAACATCTTTAACTAATTTATATACAAAATTCCCTCTATTTAACTACTTGATATAAATTCTGTTTTCTTGGAAGGACCCTTACAGATACAGTTATATATTTCATTCTATTTCTTACATTTTTCCCCTCCGCTAAGCATTATACTTGTCAGATTCAACCATGTTGAGATTTGTACATTTAACCCATTGCTTCTAGCTACTGAACATTACTCCATGGCATTCCCCCACCACGTTTCCCAAACCCCTCACTCAATTATGAACACCAGCTTGCCTGAAGTTCTCTGCTGTACAAAAAGGCTGCAGTGAGCATCCTCATAAACTTACCCCTAAGGACCCGTTTGAGAATTACTTAGGGACATAGGTGCAAGAGTGGAATTGTTGGTCATATATATAATCATTTTGATTACCAAATTGTTCTTCAGAATGGTTCCATCAGTCTACACTCCCACTAACTTTATAATTTTTGCCAGTCTAATAGATATAAAGTGATACTGCCACGATGTTTCAATTTGATTTTCTCTGTTAATATTTTTAAACTATCTTTTCATGTATTTATTGATCATTTGAATTTCTTTTTTTGCAATTGCCTATTCTTATCCTTTATCTATTTTTCTACTGAGATTGTCTTTTTCGTGTTATTTTGCAGGAGTTCTTTAAATATCCTAAATAGTGAGTGGTTTAGACAGATATATGTTATCTTGGTTTTTCATGTGTTGACTTTATCAGTGGTTTTAAATGGTGACAAGTTGAACTTAAGTTGAAACTTTAATTTTGCTATAATCAAATTATAAATTCCTTTTTTGTTTTACATGCTTTGGGAATTTTATTAAAAATTTTTTTTCTAGCCTCTAGGTCATGGAGATACTGTATATTTTCACCATCTGAGTTTATGATTTTGCCTTTCATTTTTAAGATTTTAATTCCTATTTCATTGTTGTGTGCCATAGAGTTGATTCCAACTCATAGTGACCAGAGTAGAACTGCCCCACAGGGCTTCCTAGGCTGAAATCTTTATGGGAGCAGATTGTCAGGTCTTTTCTCCCACAGAGGGGCTGGTGGGCTTGACCCACCAATATTTCAGTTAGCAGCTGAGCACTTAACCATTGTGCCACCAAGTGCTTGGCTACTAACCAAAAGGTCAGTGGGTTGAACCCCCCCACCAGTAATGCCATAGAAAAAAAACACCTGGCTCCCTGCTCCCATAGAGATTTCAGCCTAGGAAAATTTATGGGGCAGTTCTGCTCTGTCCTATGGGGTCGCTATGAGTTGGAATCCAATCTACAGCACAGAACAACAAGAACAACATGATGAGTAGCTAATTCATCTGTAGCCTACTTTTTTATGGGGTTTTAGGTGTTATTGTCCACCACTTGTCTGTCAGTTTGTCGTACTGTGGTGACTTGTGTGTTGCTATGATGCTGGAAGCTATGCCACCAGTTTTTCAAATGCCAGTAGGGTCACCCATGGTGGGCAGGTTTCAGTGGAGCTTCCACACTAAGACAGACTGTGAAGAAGGGCCTGGGTATCTATTTCTGAAAAAATTGGCCAGTGAAAACCTTATGAACAGCAGCAGAACATTGTCTGTCACAGTGCCAGAAGATGCGCTTCTCAGGATGGAAGGCACTCAAAATACCACTAGGGAAGAGCTGCCTCTTCAAAGTAAAGTCTACCTTAATGATATGGATGGAGTCAAGCTTTTGGGACCTTCATGACTGACGTGGCACGACCCCAAACGAGAAGAAACAGCCGCAAACATTCATTAGTAATTGGAACATGGAAAGTATGAAGTATGAATCTAGGAAAATTGGAAGTTGTCAAAAATGAAATAGAATGCTTGAAGATTGATAGCTTAGGTATTAGTGAGCTGAAATGGATTGGTATTGGCCGTTTTGAATTGGATAATCATACGGTCCACTATGCCGAGAATGACAAATTGAAGAGGAACGACGTCACATTCATCATCAAAAAGAATGTTTCAAGATCTGACGTACTGAAGTACAGTGCTGTCAGTAGTAAGATAATATCCACACACCTACAAGGAAGACCAGTTAATATGACTATTATTCAAATTTACACACCAACAACTAATGCCAAAAATAAAGAAATTGAAGATTTCTACCCACTTCTGCAGTCTGAAATTGCTCAAACATGCAATCAAGATGCACTGATAATTACTGGTGGTTGGCATGTGAAAGTTGGGAACAAAAAAGGATCAGTAGTTGGAAAATATGGCCTTGGTAATAGAAACAATGCCAGAGATCACATAATAAAATTTTGCAAGACCAATGACCTATTCATTGGAAATACCTTTTTTCAACAATATAAATGGTGACTATAAACATGGACCTCACCAGATGAAATACACAGGAATCGAATTGACTACATCTGTGGAAAGAGACAATGGAAAAGCTCAATATCATCAGTCAGAAGAAGGCCAGGGGTCGACTGCAGAACAGACCATTAATTGCTCATATGCAAGTTCAAGTTGAAGCTAAAGAAAATTAATACAAGTCCAGAAGACCCAAAGTACTACCTTGAGTATATCCCATCTGAATTTGGATACCATCTCAAGAATAGATTTGATGTATTGAACACTAATGATGGAAAACCAGATAAATTGTGGGATGACATCAAGGACATTATACATGAGGAAAGCAAGAGATCATTAAAAAGACAAGAAAAAAAGAAAAGAAGAGACTCTGAAACTTGCTCTCAAACGTAGAGTAGCTAAAGCAAATGGAAGAAATGATGAAGTAAAAGAGCTGAACAATTCCAGAACACTTGATTGTGCTTATGAGGAACCTGTCCATAGACCAAGAGGCAGTCTTTCAAATAGAACAAGGGGATATTGCATTGTTTAAAATCAGGAAAGGTGTGTGTCAGGCTTGTATCCTTTCACCATACTTACTCAATCTGTATGCTGAGCAAATAATCCAAGAAGCTGGACTATATGAAGAAGAGTGTGGCATCAGCATTGGAGGAAGACTCATTAACAACCTGAGATACGCAGATGACACAACCTTGCTTGCTGGAAGTGAAGAGGACTTGAAATACTTACTGATGAAGCTCAAAGACTGCAGCCTTCAATACGGATTAAACCTCAATGTAAAGAAAACAATAATGCTCACAAGTGGACCAATAAGCAACATTGTGATAAACTTTCTCCATAAGGTTTTCAATCACTTATATTTCAGAAGTAGATCACCAGGCCTTTCTTCTGAGGTACTTCTGGGTGAACCTGAACTTCCAGTCTTTCAGTTAGCAGCAGAGCACATTAACCTTTTGCACCACAAACCTGGAAAAGTCCTCTGTCTCTACTTCCCTTTTTGTTAAGGCTTGAATTAGTCATTCATGGATGTTTATTCTTTCATATAAATTTTATAGTTCATTTACCAAGTTCATTAAAAAATGTAAATTCTTTGCTTTATCCTCAAATTTAATTAATAATTTGACTGGGTATAGAACTCTAGCTTGAAATTATTTTTCGTGAGAACTTTGAAAGTATTGGTCTATTGGCTTCTAGTATCTGTTGTGCTGATGAGAGGCAGATGCTGACCTATTCTTATTCCTTTGTAGGCTAATTGTTTTTCTTTCAATATCTTCTTATTATACTCAGTGTTTGACATTCCACAATAATGTATTTAGGTGTGGTTGTTTTTTATTTTATTTTTTAGTTCATCATGCTAGGCATTTTGTTCATACTTTTAATCTGAAGATGTATGTCTTTTTTTTAACTCTAGAGATTTTTCTTGTATTATTTCTTTTATGAGGAGTCTTGGTGGCACAGTGGTTAGAGTGCTCAGCTGCTAACCAAAAGTTTGGCGGTTCAAACCCACCAGCCACTCCGAGGCAGAAAGATGTGGCTGTCTGCTTCCATAAAGATTTACAGCCTTGGAAACCCTATGGGGCAGTTCTACTCTGTTCTATAGGGTTGCTGTGAGTCGGAATTGACTCGATGGCAGTGGGTTTGGTTTGGTTTTCTTTGATAATTTCCTTCCTTTTATTTTGTTGTTTTCTCTTTATAGAACTCTTCTTAATTGAATATTCTTACCTTTTAAGTTTCTCCTCTCTGCCTCTTCTCTTCTTTTTCATATTTTTATGACTTTGCTTTTTGTTTTTCTGTTTAATTCTAGAAAATTTCTTTGACTTTACTTTTTAGTCCTTCTTCTAAATATTTTATTTCAGCAACAATTTTAAATTTCCAACATCTTAATTCCCTGTTGCCTTTAATGATTTCTTTTCATATAACCCTGATTTTGTTTTATTAATGCAATAGCTTCTTTACTCTTTCTATCTAATTAATTAGACTTTTAAAAAATTGTATTCTTTTCTCTGAATTATTTTATTTTA
>NW_004443994.1:11791924-11801321 GCF_000243295.1 Trichechus manatus latirostris
CGGCTGAGTTCTTTATCTCTTCATTTGATGTTCTAGGGTTTCAGGATTGTTGATTCTCTGTTTGGCTTAGTTTTTCGGATCTTTGTTGTGGAGGGACGGCATGGTGCTTCTGCCTAGAGCGCCATCTTGCCGGAGTCCTCTCTGAATTATTTTTGATATTCATTTTTCTCTTTCCCTTTCTCTTTCACTATTCTGGTTCTTCTCATATTTCTAGTCATCAGTGGTTGTCTGTTTATATCTAAGGAAATAAGACTGGACAAGTGGTATGCATTTCCTCTGCTGTTTTAGAGGTAGGATTGTTTCCTCAAAGTCTCTTCTCTGAGTGGGAATACCAAGCAGTGCTCTGTGTGGGATGGGTGGGGCAGGGCAGAGCATGTTAGCATTTACTTCATGATGAGCCAGAGGTAACCAGTTCACAAGTGGTGAGCCCCAAAATGCTAGAGTATGAAGGTCTTGGCTCAGAGATACCAAAAAATGTGGTATAAGCATTTGCTATTCCCAGTTGTTCAGGTTTTTTTTAAAGAGAAAATCTGTTGGTTTTTGACTTAGATGTAAATGCTCTCTGCCTACATTCTACTTTGGCCGGGCAGGTGATAACTTGCATTTTGATGGATAAAATATTTTTCTTGTATATGATTTTAGAAGCCTCTTGGTCAATATTGTGTGTCCATTCAGCTCCAACTCATGGCGACCCCATGTACAATAGAATGAAATGTTGCATAGTCCTGCGCCATCATCACAATTTTTGGTATGCTTGAGTTCACTGTCGCAGTCACTGTGTATTTTGAGTGTCTTCCATCAGGGCTCATCTTCCATCACTATATCAGACAATATTCTATTATGATTCTTAGGGTTTTCATTGGCTGATTTTCAGAAGTATATTGTCAGGCCTTTCTTGTTAGTCTATCTTAGTCTGGAAGCTCCATTGAAACCTGTCCACCATGGGTGATTCTATTGGTACTTGAAATACCAGTAGCATAGAATCATAGCAACATACAACCCACCATAGTATGACAAACTGCCACACAGTTGATGGGGGATTAGTCTGGAGGCCAAAATAAAAATTAATGTAACTTTCTCTATTTCACTACCTTATCAGTAAAGGAATTTTTGCAAGGGTATAATGAATAGAGACATGGGCATTTGGGACATTTTAGCATTTGGAGTTTCTGGAGATAAAAAATAAATACGATGAGCCCTGTTGGTGCAATGGTTAAGCACTTGGCTACTAACTGAAAAGTCGGAGATTTGAATCCACCAGCCACGCTGCAGGAGAAATGTCCTGGAGATGTGCTCCCATAAAAGTTACAGCCTAGGAAACCCTATGTGGCAGTTCTACTCTGTCCTATAGGGTTGCTATGAGTTGAAATTGACTCAACCGCACATAACAACACAACAGTGATAAGTTCAGGCTCTGCTCTTGGGTTCTCTTGCTTATCAAACAGAACTTCAATTGATTTCTTTGATCTCAGTCCTGAGTTTTGCAGCATCCATGGATTTGGAGCCCAGAGGCTTTCTGAGGTTTACACCCATACCTGATGTTTTCCAGCCTAGTATTTGGTGGAATGTCCTTGGCCAAGTTTATCTTTCTTTTGATTGCTGATGGAAACTTCTCAGATTAGCTGGTAGTGGGACATTTCTTGTATCTTGGGAATATTGTATTACTGCAGGCTGAGGTATAGTTTTTTTTTTTTTTGCACCTGCGTTTCCTAGTTCTCTTATACACTGAAATGATAGAATATGTCAAAAAGAAAATCTAAACCTGTACTTCTGGCAACATTCTTTTTGTCTCTATACCATCTAAAGGTCTTTGCTTAGAAGAATGCAATGAGCCATGGCCACATTTCCTCCTCCTCAATACCTTAGCTTGGAGTTGTAGTCTCCAAATGAACATAGAGAGATACTGTTTTGGCTATCTGGCTTGCCTTGCTGGCACCCGTGCTTTGGAAAGCCAATGGCTTAGTTTTTTTGTTGATACAGACCCTCTGTTTCTGATCTTGAGAGTGGCAGACTGTGGAAGAAAAATGAAGGACTTCCTAATCTCTTTTAGGCCATCAGGGATGCTCTGTTGATAAGCCTTAGCAAGTTATTTTTCCTAGAAAATTATCCATTATGTCAAGTTGAGAAAAACTATCTTTTAAGATTCTTTTTCTTTAACTCTGAGTTGTTTCTCTCTCGTCATTTCTTATTTTGTATGTTTTTACTTTCCCCTTGTTTTCTTTATTAGAATTGATTTTCTACTTTTTGGCATTTTTAATCAGGTTTTTAATTTATTTATTACCACTATTATTTTCCTCTTTCCTAATTGATAATTTTCTCCTTATATATTTATTAATTCCATCTTTCTGTTTTTCTTAGGTGTATGTTGCATTTTTAAAATTGGATGTCTAATCTATACTTTTTCTTTTGTATTCAAATAAGTATGTAAGGTGATTATTTTTCCTTTGAGTTCTGCTTTAGCTATACCCATAGGGTCTTATGTGTTGTATTTTCTAAAAGTTATTTACCAACCCTGAGATCATGGCCCCCAGACATCCTTTAACTCAGTACTGAAGTCACTCTTGAGGTTCACCCTTCAGTCAAAGATTAGACAAGTCTATAGGGCCAACAATAACACACGTGAGGAACGTGCTTCATAGTTCAATCATGTATGTGAGACTAACGGGCACACCAGCCTAAAAGCAAAGATGAGAAGGCAGGAAAGGGCAGGAAAACCGGATGCATGGAAACAGGGAACCCGCAGTGGAGAAGGGGAGAATGTCGACACATCATGGGATTGGCAACCAATGTTACAAAACAATCTGTGTATTCACTGTTTAATGAGAAACTAATTTGCTCTATATGCTTTCACCTAAAACACAGTAAAAAAAAATTATTTACCAGAAATTTCTGAGTTTCTGTGTGGATTTCCTCTTGCATCTTCAAGAATATTTTATTAGGAGGTAGTCAAAGGCTACACTGGGGAATTGTTTTAAACTATAATATTCTAAATAATTGCATTTAAGAAAATGAAATTAAATTCTGAGTAATGAAAGCTAACAAAAGTGTGTGAGAAGTTAAAGTGATTCCTCCCAATCAATAGCAAACTGTTTTTACCCCTGGACTTTGAGTCAGCTAAGGCTGGAAGTTGTTGATAAAATTGAAAATAAAACTATAAGGTAAGTCTGAAGGTGGTGGTGGTGTTGCCGCAGAGTTAATTTCAACTAACAGTGACCCAATATGACAGAGTAGAACTGCCTTATTGAGTTTTCTAGGCTGTAACCTTTATGGAAGCAGATCACCAGGTCTTTCTCCCTTGGAGCCACCAGGTGGGTTCGACAACCTTCTGGTTAGCAGCTGAGCACTTAACCGTTTCCTCATCAGGGCTCTTTAGGGAAAACCAAAAGGAAAAACACTGGTGCTGAGTCAGCACCTGAAGCACATTAACAAAGAACGCTATCTCCAACTCCTCAAGCCATATGGATTTCTTAATGTCTGAATCACAAAATGTAGCCCCTGATCTTACCTTGTGCTGGATTATAATTGCTTCTCTATTAGACTGGAAGTTCCTTGAGGGTAGAGACTCTGTCCATTACGGTAATGATCTCAGTGTTCACCTTAATTAATTACACGATGGCTAAACATGGTTGGTGAAACCAAAGTTTCACAGACACAGAATAATTAAAATGCCATCCAACGCATCTCAAAAGCAAATGAAACTTTTAGAAGACATCCACTGCCAACACAGATTAGTTGGCCTGAAAATTTGCTGTGGCTAAATCATCGTTTTTAACTGCTTGGGAAATATGGCTGCAGTGTTATAATATGCTGAGGCAGGTTTTCCCTCAAATTTTATAGTATTCAGAAAATGACTCTTTAAGAAGTTTTCAAAATATCCCTTACTTTGAAATTATATGTCTTTTGCTCCTGCATTCTCCTTTGTTTGGTTTTCTTAGGTCTCAGCAAAATGCTTGTATAACTGTCTGACCTTTTCACAAAATAGGACGGTGCTTAACGATAGATTTTTCTGGGCATGGTCTTCCCTCGTATGTTGAGATCTGTATCACACTCATAACTGCTCCCTGAATCTACCTGCTTGGGCTACAGAAGTCAGAGTAGTCATTGCTCTGAGTGTTTATAATGGAGCAGGTGGGTACATAACGAGGTAAGTCATTGAAAATTCATTTATACAAATATGCAACTATGGTAAGGTATGGTGAAACCACTGTATTAAGTGATTATTGTATCTTCCCTTTATAGATAACAATAATAGTAATAATGATAGCAATATACTTATCAAGTATTTACTCTGTGTCAGATACTGTTTTGAGTACTTCCCACAGACTGGCTGACTCGCTCTTCACAACCAATGTATGAGATAGTAGCTATTATTTTCCCCATTTTTCGCATAAGGGAACTAATGCACAGGAAGGTTAAATTTCTCAGGTTGCTGAGCTAGTAAGTGGGAAATTTGGAATTTAAACCTCATGTGGAATTCAAACCTCACATGTTACCATTACATGCTGCTGCTTTTAATATAAAAGTGTTGGACTGTAGACTTTAAATGAATATCTATTCTGTGGTTTAGAAATACCAATGATAATAGCCATTAGTGAAATCAAAGAATTTCAGAGCTGAAGAAGCCCTAGGGATCATCTATCTAGTCAAATCTCTTCAGTTTTCGTATAAGAATCGGAGGCCCAGAGAGATGGAAGAACAGAATCACGGGCTCAAGATGGGCAGAGCCGGGAGTTGAATTCAGGTCTTCTACGTCCCAGGGTGGAGTCCCTGGGTGTCATATGGGTAACACACTCGCTGCTAACCAAAAAGTTGGAGCTTGAGTCCACCTAGAGATGCCTTGGAAGAAAGGCCGGGGGATCTACTAAAAAAAATCAGCCATTAAAAACCTTATGGAACACAGTTCTACTTTGACACACATGGGGTTGCCATGAGTCAGACTTGACTCAATGGCAACTGATTACCTCCCAGGGTATTGTCTTATCAAGAACATTATCTTCTCTCTTCTTAGTTTTTAGCATACACCACCCTGGTGGCACAATGGTTAAGTGCTTGGCTGCTAACCAAAAGGTTGGTAGTCTGAATTCACCCAGTGGCTCCAGGGAAGAAAGACCTGGCGATCTGCTTTCCTAGATGTTAGTGCCTAGGAAACCCTATGAGGCAGTTCTACTCTGTCACGTGGGGCCACTGTGAATTAAGATTGACTAGATGGCACCTAACAACAACAACATCTTGCAGAGAAAGTAGAAACTCTTATTACTGCTATTTTTAGCCTACAATTGCACAAAAAGGGGGCAAGGGCATAATTGTGGAGTACCTGCTATGCGTGGTCTCATGAATAATTCCAGGATGCATTGCTACTATTCCCTTTGTACAATTGAGGAAGCTGAGACTTGGAGAGGTTAAAAAAATGCCCCAAATCCTAGAGCTAGTAAGTAGTGGAACTGGGAAGCCTTATTCATCCAGCTTTTAAGCCGACAGTCTGCACTCACTAGGCTGTTCCAGCCATACATTTTTAGCCCTGGCCATTTGTCCTTTCATTCTACTGCATAGATACTCATGGATTCTGGAGATGTGCTCTTCTTCAATTTTGCAAATATGCCTGCTGCAGCCATCAGTGATGAGGTGAAAAAGAAGGCTTTATAGATCTCTCTGCATTTTGGTGGAAAAAACTTGCTGGCTCAGTGCCTCAAGAAAAAAATCTCCACGACTGAGAAGTCCTTTCATTTGTAATTGCTTCTTAGGTAAGACTATCAGCAATCCCTCCCCAGCTGCAGTAGCTGGGTTGTAAATTGTCTGCACTTTGTCTTGCTGGGATTTTGTGGTTTAATTGTACGATGCCCCTTACACGGGGCTACATTTACAGACACAAAGAGGAGTTGGATTAATGTTTAGCTGTCTTACACCAGCTTGCACCCCTGGATTATCTAGTATCCCTGGAAAAGGGTTTATATCCAAGATAATCTTTCCTCTGGACTTGTTTCTTTCTGTGTTTTAACCTCCCCAGAAGCAAAAGAATCATCTTGTATCTCAGTAAAATCAGAGAAGGAGAAGGCTGTTGAATTGCTGGGTTGGACAGCACCTCTCGCTCAGTGTTTTCCTGTCCTTCAAAGAAAACCACTTGCTACAATCTTTGCTGGTAGATCATGGACTTCAAACCCATGGGATCTAATATTCGACACTGAAACGAAATCCAGTGTACAAAATCTTTTAATAAAGATGAGCTAGAGGGGCTGTGGCATTCGATTGTGTGGATCATAACAAATTATGGATAACGTTGCGAAGAATGGGAATTCCAGAACACTTAATTGTGCTCATGAGGAACCTGTACTTAGACCAAGAGGCAGTTGTTTGGACAGAACAAGGGGATACTGCGTAGTTTAAAGTCAGGAAAGGTATGCGTCAGGCTGTATCCTTTCACCATACCTATTCAATCTGTATGCTGAGCAAATCATCCGAGAAGCTGGACTATATTAAGAAGAACAGGGCATCAGGATTGGAGGAAGACTCATTAACAACTTTCATTATGCAGATGACACAACCTTGATTGCTGAAAGTGAAGAGGACTTGAAAGACTTACTGATGAAGATCAAAGACCAAAGCCTTCAGTATGGATTACACCTCAACATAAAGAAAACAAAAATCCTCACAACTAGACCAATAAGCAACATCATAATAAACAGAGAAAAGCTTGAAGTTGTCAAGAATTTCATTTTACTTGGATCCACAATCAATGCTCATGGAAGCAGCAGTCAAGAAATCAAATGACACATTGCACTGGGCAAATCTGCTGCAAAAGATCTCTTTAAAGTGTTAAAAAGCAAAGATGTCACTTTAAGGACCATGGCATGCTTGTCCCAAGCCATGGTGTTTTCAATCACCTCATAGGCAGGTGAAAGCTGGACAATGAATAAGAAAGACCAAAGAAGAATTGATGCCTTTGAATTATGGTGTTGGCAAAGAATATTGAATATACCATGGACTTCCAGAAGAACGAACAAATCTGTGTTCAAGAAGTTCAGCTAGAATGCTCATTAGAAGTGAAGATACTTTGGACATGTTATCAGGAGGGACCAGTTCCTGGAGAAGGACATCATGCTTGGTAAAGCAGAAGGTTAGTGAAAAAGAGGAAGACCCTCAACTGACTCACGGTGACCTCGAGTGTGAGTTTGAATAGGGGATAAATAATTGGAGAGGTAAAGGGTGAAAACAGACTTAACCCATTTGCTTCCTTGTTTCCCTCATTTGCCTGTATCCACAGGGCCAATAGTACTCAATCAGGCAACACAAAGGGGCCCTGTCAATTTTATTACCTTCCTCATAAGGCTGTCATAGGAGCTGGGTCATCCTCATCAACCAGCTAGCCTCACCACTCCACGGCCAGCCTCACCAGAAGGACACAGCAGTTCTCTACAAGGTACCATTGTAGCAGAACTGCTTCCCTCCCTGGATGACAACCAAATTAGCATAATAGTACCTAATGGGCCTCACCACTTTCCATTTGCCAAATATGTTTAAAGACCATTTCTCAATAGTAGTGTCATGCCCAGTCGATCAAGTAATCCATTTACCCACTTGCTCCTGGCTGAAGGAAAGGTCATATGTCTGTCTTGTGCAACAAAAGAGAATTGTTATAAGACAGGACCAACTGTAGCACTTTTCAGATGCTTTTGGCTGCTTGAAGAGCCCAAAGTTGACTAATCTCATTGTAAAGGTGAGACCTACAGACCCAATTCTAGTAAAAACCAAACAGACAAAAAAATAAAATAAGAAAACTTTACACTCTTTGATTAATGGCATTACTTCAGCTTTTGTTTGAAAAGGAGTGATTGTTATCTACATTCAAGACACCCCTGTGAGTTGTTCAAATGTGACATGGATATAATCAAGAATGCCACGTGAACGAGTATTGGAAAAGTAATTAGATTTTCCTCAGTTCATCGTCTAATTAGAGGGCAGGTTAAAGTCCAAGGTAATGAAATTAAAATGTAACCACTGTTAAGACTGCAATGTTATTTCCTGAACACCACCAGAGCACTTGGCGCCGTAGGGGACATATGAGGACACAGAGGCCCAGAAGGCTGGGGAGCATAAGGCTTTAGGTAGAATTTGACAGGGTTTGATTGAAACAGGGAGGCTGAGAATGAATTGACAAGATTGTCAGAACTTAAGTATGGTGCTTTGTAGAAAAAAGAGTAATATTAATATATAGAAGTCTCAATTTACTCAGCTTCCCAGTTATTCCAATTATGTTGATTGGTCTAACAAATGGTTACTTTTTCTTTGTTATATTTTTATGGAAGATGGGTACTTTCATAGGAAATTTGGGTGTTAGCCACCACAGAGGTTATTGCACCTTTGGCAAATAATGAAATGTGTGTACATTAGAGACAACCACAGGGTCAGCAAGACAACCCTCAAAAGTGCCAGAACTGAGTCAATTGTATTCTTAACAACAGGGGAATAAACAAAAAAGAAACACCCACTAACATGTGTACACACACATGCATGCAGATACCACAGGACAGAAAGCAATAAATTATGGGCCTCGTTCCAGACTGGACGGTAAGAAAAGGCACAGTTAAAGAGTAAAGCCCCCAAATACCGCCTTCCAATGTCTCCCCTGGGTGGGCTCCTCATCTGGCAGTGGCCAGTCAATGCTGGAAGGTGAGCAGTGCCTTTGTCTCCCTGGGAAGAGATGGGCTTAAATATTTGGCTTCTTACCAGAGAAGAACAGTATACAAATAGAAGAGCCACACCAGCCTCAGGGAGCCAAAGTAAATAGCAAGTAAAGCTTTATGTTTCTAATATGGGCATGGGGTTTTATTACTCAAGTGTCTGCTTTCTATTCTCCTATCGGGTTCTCTCCCTCTGAAAATATAGGAAAGAAAAGAGCTTTTCTCACACCTGCTGAAAATTGCCTACCCCATCACCATGAGTTCCTCTCCATACCGGCCAGGACCCCATGCCCACCCTACCTGCAGCTGCCCCTGCCTGAAACTGCCTGTGGCCCCCTCCATACCTCGACAGGATGCAGCCATCAGAAGAGTGAGAATGAGGGTCAGCCACATGTTCTTTGCCTGCCCTGCTCTTGTGTCTACATACCATCTCATAGAGTTGTACAAGTACAGCTACATTAAAAACTAAAAGGAATTTTAGAGTAGGGGGGATGTTTACACTTTGCTCTAAATATGATTTTTCCCATATTCCACGGATAAGCCATCTGAGAAGATAAATTTTAAATTAAAAAAAAAACAAAACGAGAAAACAACCATTGACGTCGACTTGATTCTGACTCAGAGACCTTTTAGGACAGAGTGGAACTGCCTCAGAGGGTTTCCAAGGAGTGGCTGGTGGATTCAAACTGCAGACCTTTTGGTTAGCAGCCGAGCTCTTAACC